>NC_035169.2:28894545-29229545 GCF_001659605.2 Manihot esculenta | reverse complement strand
GGAACACCAGGCAGTTTGACTATCTCGTTGACATACACCTGCGCCAACTTGTCCACAGAATAACCACTCCTGACAGGGATGAAGTGAGCAGATTTGGTGAGTCTGTCCACAATCACCCATATGGAGTCCAATCTGTTGGACGTCGCCGGTAACCCCACTACGAAGTCCATAGCTATGTTCTCCCATTTCCATTCTGGAATAGGTAGCGGGTTAAGCATTCCAGCCGGCTTCTGATGTTCCAGCTTCACCCTCTGACATACTTTGCAGGCGGACACAAACTGTGGCACTTCTTTCTTCATCGCTGGCCACCAATAAACCTTCTTCAAATCTTGATACATCTTGGTGGCTCCGGGGTGAACGCTGTATCTCGCATTATGAGCCTCCCTCATAATGTCTCCTTTTAGCCCTATGTCATCTGGTACACACAATCGACTCCCATAGCGGAGGATCCCCTTACTGTCAAATCTGAACTCACTGTCCTTGCCTGACTGAACAGTCCTGGCAATCTTCACTAACTCTAGGTCCTCATGCTGTTTCTGAGCCACCTGCTCCAGAAACACGGGTGTCACTTTCATCTGAGCAACCAAGGCACCTGTACCAGACAACTCCAACTGTAGACCTTCATCAATGAGCTTGTAAAACTCCTTCACCACTGGTCTCCTCTCTGCCGTGATGTGGGATAGACTGCCTAGTGACTTCCGGCTTAGGGCGTCTGCCACGACATTCGCCTTACCCGGATGATACTGAATCTTGCAATCATAGTCACTCAGCAGCTCTACCCATCTCCTCTGTCTCAAGTTCAAATCTCTCTGACTCAGGATGTACTGCAGGCTTTTATGATCGGTGAAGATCTCACATTTTACCCCATAGAGGTAGTGCCTCCACATCTTGAGTGCAAAGATTACTGCTGCCATCTCAAGGTCATGCGTGGGGTAATTCAACTCATGCTTCTTCAGCTGCCTAGAAGCATAAGCAATCACCCTCTCATTCTGCATCAGTACACAACCCAGTCCCACACGGGACGCATCACAAAAGACTGTAAAGTCCTCATCACTAGATGGCAGAGCTAAAACTGGTGCTGAAGTCAACCTCTTCTTAAGCTCTTCAAAACTCTCTTCGCACTGGTCGGTCCACAGAAACTTCTGATTCTTCCTGGTTAGTCTGGTCAGAGGAGCTGCTATTTTCGAGAAGTCCTGAACGAACCTCCTGTAGTAACCTGCCAAACCCAAGAAACTCCTGATCTCCGTCACTGAAGTGGGTCTAGGCTAGTTAGCCACAGTTTCTATCTTCTTGGGGTCCACTTCTATTCCATTCTCTGACACTACATGCCCCAAGAATGAAATGTTCCTCAGCCAGAACTCACACTTGGAGAACTTGGCATACAAGCCATGTTCCCTCAAGGTCTGCAGAACCAACCTCAGATGATGGGCATGCTCCTCTGCATTCCTGGAATACACTAAGATATAATCTATGAAGACAATAACAAAGTGATCCAGGTATTGGCTAAACACTCTATTCATGAGATCCATGAATGCTGCAGGGGCGTTGGTTAACCCGAACGGCATCACAAGGAACTCAAAATGCCCATATCTGGTCCTGAAAGCTGTCTTTGGCACATCTTCATCCCTTATCCTCAGCTGATGGTACCCCGATCTCAGATCTATTTTGGAGAAACAACCCGCTCCCGCTAACTGGTCGAATAGATCGTCGATCCTTGGCAATGGGTACTTATTCTTGGTAGTGACTTTGTTCAACTGCCTGTAGTCGATACAAAGTCTAAGGGATCCATCCTTCTTTCTGACAAACAAGACTGAAGCACCCCAAGGTGAGGTACTCGGTCGTATGAAGCCCTTGTCTACCAGCTCCTGTAACTGCTCCTTCAACTCTTTCAATTCTGCTGGCGCCATCCTGTAGGGAGGGATAGAGATCGGTCGGGTTCCAGGCATCAATTCTATCTCGAACTCTATCTCCCTAGCAGGTGGTAATCCTGGTAGTTCGTCTGGGAAAACGTCTAGAAACTCTCTAACCACTGGCACCGAGGCGGGCTCCCTAACCTGACTGCTAAGCTCTCTCACATGAGCCAAATACCCCTGACATCCCTTCCTAAGCAACCTACGAGCCTGAAGATCTGATATCAGACCTCTGGGTGTACCCCTCCTGTCTCCCCTGAAGACAACCTCTGACCCATCCTGACCTCTGAACCTGACTACCTTGTCCCTGTAGTCCAAGGTAGCACCATGGGTAGATAACCAATCCATCCCTAGAATGACGTCAAAATCTGTCAAGTCTAGAACCACAAGGTCGGCGGAAAGGCATCTTCCCTCTACAAAGACTGGATTGCACTGGCAGACTGACTCTGCCACTGATGGATCACACTTGGGTCCACTGACCCAGAGAGGACACTCTAACTCAGAGATCATCAACCCCAACCTCTGAACGGCTCTCGGAGCAATAAAAGAATGAGATGCACCAGGGTCCATCAAGGCATACACATCTAAACAACCAATGATTAAGTTACCTGCCACCACGGTGTTAGATGCATCTACCTCCTGCTGAGTCATTGTGAAGATCCGTGCTGGAGCTGATGGACCTTCACCTCTGAAACCCGCTGAAGAAGAGGCTGCCCCTCTCCCTCTACCTCTGCCACTGGCCTGAGTCACGGCTGGAGCTGCTGGCTGAGCCACACTACCAGAAGCTGTCTGCTGAGACTGTGCTCCAAAAGCTGCCCTAGGACACTCCCGAGCCATGTGTCCCTCTTGCCCGCATCTGAAGCAGGCTGCTGTCCCAGCCCGGCAAACTCCCCTGTGTAGCCTACCACACTTTGCACAAACTGCATTATCAGCACTAGAGCTCGAGCCGCCCCCTAATCCCATACTGGACTTAACCTTGTTCCAAAACTTGTTCTTCTTCTGCTTCTTGGTGGTACTGCTCCACCTCTTGCTGCCTGAAGCTGCTGCACTAAAAGAAGAAGAGCCTGGGGTCTTAGAACCAGAAGGCTGTGCCACTGACTGTTTAACTGTTCCCTGAACGATGGCACTGGCCTCCATTTTCCGGGCCATATCCACTATGGCATGGAAGCTCTCCCTATCTGCTGACTGGATCAAGGAGGAATATCTGGAGTGGAGTTTCATGATATACCTCCTTGACTTTTTCTGATCCGTGTCAAGGTTTTGCCCTGCAAATGGCAACAGCTCCAATAATCTGTCTGTGAACTCTTCTACGCTCATCTCATCGGTTTGCCTCAACTGTTCAAACTCAATCATCTTTAGCTCCCTCAAGCTATCGGGGAAAGCCCATCCCGCAAACTCGTTTGCAAACTCTTCCCACGACATGCTGTCCACCCTCGGGTTCACGTAATTCTTAAACCACTCACGGGCCTTCTTGCATTTGAGTGTGAACCCGGCCATCTGAATGGCTCTACTATCATCTGCCCCAATCTCATCAGTGATCACTTTCACCCTCTCAAGGTACACAAACGGGTCATCTCCTTTTTCATACTGAGGAGCGCCCAACTTCATGTAGTCGGTCATTTTGACCTTGCTCCCACTGGCTGAGCTAGGTCTAAAAGGTTGAGCGACTGGGGCTGCTGGTTCTGTAGGTGGTGGAGGTGGGGCAACATTTTCTGTGGTAGGATTTTCTGGATTTGGATAGTAAGGTGGGGGTGGATACATTGGGTACTGTGAGTATGGTGGGTAGTAAGGTGGGTATGGCATCTGTGTGGGATAAGGGCTGAAGCTATGGTAATCCGATGTGCCTCCCATCGAATACCCGGGGTGTTGTGAGAAATGTGGGTAGTGGGGTGGCTGAACAAATCCCGAGGCCTGAGTGCCTCCTTGGGACTCTCCCATTCCCTCTTCTGACATACTGACTCCCAAACTGCCATCCCTCCTCTGCTCTACATCCATATCATCCCCCAAGTCCTCTGACAATCCTCCCTAAACTGTTCCCCTCACTGATCTGCTTCTACCCAGATCCAGAGACCTTCTTGGGTCTCTCACTGCTCTTTCTCTATTAGACCTACTAGACATTGCCCTAGGCAATGCTGGAGGACGGGCGCTTGTGCCCTCATCCTCAGGTGGCACTCTAGTCAATCTCGTTGATCGACGAGTTCCTCTCATCCTGTTTCTGAAAAACAGCACACATCAAACAAGCATTAGCATCACATGGTTCATGTGGGCACACATGAACCCTCATCACATACATCACAAAGCATAGTATATCATTAATGCACATGCATAAAGTCATGGCATTTCACATTATCATGCAAGACAGGACTCCACATCCTATCCTAGTGGACATGATCTTCCTATTGTGCTTGACCTTCTATAACCTCTATGAGCCCGACACTCTAGGTCCGACCATATGAACCTAGGGCTCTGATACCACTCTGTAACGACCCGAAAATCGGACCGCTACCGGCGCTAGGATCCAGATCGGCTTAAGGCTGCCGGGACCCGTAGCAAGCCTGACATGTAACCTGTAAACCTGTTCAATCCCATACATGATCAATAATCATACATAAAAATTAAAACTTTTCTTTTCCTCATACACCAAACTCAACCTGTACATAGCATAACTTAAACATTAATCCCTCAGTGGGATCTCATCATTTGCCCCAATGGGCGATACATCATAAGTTGAGTTGGTCAAACATAAACATCAAGATCATGTATAAAACAAAAGGGATTACAACAGACTATGGTCAAGCACACTTCTAAACCTTAATATCATCATTACATAACATGGCTAAACATAACATTAAATCATTACATAATTTGTCATGTCCACTTTCTATCTATTACAAAACAAGGACTTCATTACTCTTGCTGACTTCCTGGACTACCCTGTACCTGCAAGCCTGGGGGTTAAGGGAGAGGGGTGAGCTACAAGAGCCCAGAGAGCAGAATAGTAAAACATTCAAAACATATGATAACATGAAATGCATCACATCACAGCTAATCACATCAAGGATGAATTTGTCACCAATAGTCCCCTACATAGTCCAACTGTGCCAGGGGCGTAGAATGGGCCTCACTGGTCTTTCTTTTACATGGTGCCAGGGGCGTAGAATGGGCCTCACTGGTCTTCCGCACCGTATCATCATCATCATAGCATAGGGGGACTAAAGGATCATTCAACATTCATCCACATCATCAAACATATTATGCAATGCAACATATTCGTGAGTCTAATGCAAACACCCTATTATATTTCATGGCATCCATGATGCGTGAATCATGCTAAAACTGATTTATTTATTTAAAAGCATAAGAGTTATTCCACTCACCTCTGGCTGAAGCTCTACTGACTCTGAAGTGACTGACTCACTGCTGGGGTCCTCGGTTCCTCGGGTCTGAACCTACATAGGTGGACTCAAATGAGGGACCAAACATACATGAACATAACTCTAAAACATCCCCCAAAAACCCCCTAAAATACCTCAAAACAATCATGCAAAACATGCAAAGGAAGGCTGGACAGGGCAGGTTCGGCGGCACCTTCGGCGGCCGAAAGTCCCAGACAGAGACAAAAGTCTCTTTTCGGGGGCAACTTCGGCAGCCGAAAGGCCTGCCTCCCAAGCCATGTTCGGCGGCCGAAAGTTCCTTCGGCTGCCGAACCTGGTTTCTGCCAAAGGGCAGAAACTTGGCTCCCTTGCACAAAACTCATCTCCCTTCCATTCCAACATGCATATAACTCACCAAATCATGCAAAAATACACACATTGGCTCCTAGGGGTTTCAAACTACCTAAAACCCCAACTACAACACACAACAACAACACAATCCAAGCCACATTGCTCAAAACATAACATTAACTCAAAAACCTAACTATGAGCTAAACATGCATTCTACCCCATAGATCTTGCATAAAACTTACTTTAAACATAAAATGAGCTTAAGATCGGCTCATACCTCTTGAAGATCGAGAGAGAAAGACGTCCTAAACTCGGAGGTGGGAGATTTTGAGTTCTTGAACCTCAAAGCTCCAAAACTTGCTCAAATCTCTTCAAAACGACATAAACCTTGTTAAAACATGAAGGATTGAAGGAAAATCATCAAAAACGAACCATGGAGGAGCAAGAACTCACCGTGGCCGAAAATGGGGAGAAAACTCACCCGTTTCGGCCATGGAGCTCTTATATAGGGGCTGGCCAGTTCACGTTCGGGGGCCGAACGTGCCCCCACATCTCATGCATGTTCGGCGGCCGAACCTGGTTTCTTTCAAACAAAACTTTCGGAGGCCAAAAGTGCTCCCAAAACCTATCCACGTTCGGCGGCCAAACATGACTTTCGGCGGCCGAACCTGGTAAAGGTTCCATGGTCTTTTTCATTTAAAAACTCAAATTCATTCTTATTTAAAAATCATTAAAACATGAAAACATTTGTGAAAGCATGATTTTACCCTTCTAGAGGTCTCCGACATCCGAGATTCCACCGGACGGTAGGAATTCCGATACCGGAGTCTAGCCGGGTATTACATCATTGAGGGAGGTCTACAGTTGGAGTTGTCTGGTACAGGTGCTTTGGTAGCCCAGATGATAGTGGCACCCGTGTTTCTGGAGCAGGTGGCTCAGAAACAGCATGAGGACCCAGAGTTAGTGAAGATTGCCAGGACTGTCCAGTCAGACAAAGATAGTGAGTTCAGATTCGGCAACAGAGGGATCCTCCGCTATGGGAGCAGACTATGTGTACCAGATGACATAGGGCTAAAAGGAGACATTATGAGAGAGGCTCATAATGCAAGATACAGTGTTCACCCCGGAGCCACCAAGATGTATCAAGATCTGAAGAAGGTTTATTGGTGGCCAGCTATGAAGAAAGAAATGGCACAGTTTGTGTCAGCCTGCGAAGTGTGTCAGAGGGTGAAGCTGGAACATCAGAAGCCGGCTGGAATGCTTAACCCGCTACCTATTCCAGAGTGGAAATGGGAAAATATAGCTATGGACTTCGTAGTGGGGCTACCGGTGGCATCCAACAGATTGGACTCCATATGGGTGATTGTGGACAGACTCACCAAATCTGCTCACTTCATCCCTGTCAGGAGTGGCTATTCTGTGGACAAGTTGGCGCAGGTGTATGTCGATGAGATCGTCAGGCTGCATGGGGTTCCCGTTTCAATAGTGTCCGATAGAGGGCCCCAGTTCACCTCCAGATTTTGGCGGAGTCTGCAAAACGCCATGGGTACCAGGTTGGATTTTAGCACTGCTTTCCATCCACAGACGGACGGACAATCAGAAAGAACCATCCAGACCATAGAGGATATGCTCAGGATGTGTGTGCTGGACTTTGGCGGTTCCTGGAGGCAACATCTACCTTTGGTGGAGTTTGCCTACAATAACAGCCATCATGCTAGCATCGGGATGGCTTCATATGAAGCTTTGTATGGGAGGAAGTGCAGATCACCTGTTTGCTGGGAAGAAGTTGGAGAAAAGGCCTTGGCAGGGCCTGAGCTAGTAGAGATTACCAGCAGGGTAGTACCCATAATTAGAGAAATGATCAAGACTGCTGCAAGCAGACAGAAGAGTTATGCAGACATCCGTAGAAGACAGGTAGAGTTTTAGGAGGGGGATCTGGTATTGCTCAAGGTGTCTCCTATGAAAGGAGTGGTTCGCTTCGGGAAGAAAGGTAAACTAGCCCCACGATACATCGGACCCTTTGAAATTTTGCAAAAGATTGGGAATGTGTCGTACAAGCTGGATTTACCTGCTTCAATGGAAAGAATCCATCCAGTTTTCCATGTTTCTTAGTGAGCCTGATGTGGAGGTCCAAGAGGATCTCACCTATGTTGAACAGCCAGTACGGATCATAGACACCCAGATCAGAAAGCTAAGGAACAAGGAAATCCCGATGGTGAAAGTCCTTTGGAACCACCACAATATGGAAGAATGCACTTGGGAGACACGGGAGTCCATGCTCCAGCAATACCCTTATCTTTTCTAAGTTTAGTTCCTTGTGAGTTCTTGTGTTTTATATGTATGTTATGTTGTATGCCATGCTATGTGTTAGTTGGTGAACATTCGGGGACGAATGTTCTTAAGGGGGGGAGAATGTAATACCCGGCTAGACTCCGGTATCGAAATTCCTACCGTTTGGTGGAATCTCGGATGTCGGAAGCCTCTAGTAGGGTAGAAACATGTTTTCATAAAATGTTTTAATGTATTTCATGGTTTTAAGTAAAAAGGAAATGAGTTTTTGCATGAAAACAACCTTGGAGGAAAACTCAGGTTCGGCCGCCGAACCTCAAGTTCGGCCCCCGAACATGCATGCGCTTCGGGTGTGCCTTAGACCCCCGAAAGCATAAGTGAGGGAAGTACAGGTTCGGCCGCCGAACCTCATGTTCGGCCGCCGAACATGGCATGCATGCGGAGGCACTTTCGGCTCCCGAACGTGGCTTGGCCAGCCACCTATAAAGGGGTCCCTTAGCCGAAAACGGGCGAGTTTTCTCCCCATTTTCGGCCAAGGTGAGCTCTCTGCCATCCCTCGCCGGTTTTGAGTTCTTTCCTTCCAATCTTTCACGATTTTCATTAGTTTTACCTTTGTTTTGAAGATTTTGAGCTTTTGAGCAAGTTTTGGAGCTTGGAGGTTCAAGGAACTCTCTCTCTCCCATTTTCCGAGCTAGGGTCGTTCTCCTCTCGATCTTCAAGAGGTAAGGGCCGATCTTGAGATTATGGCATGTTTTAAGTAAGTTTTAAGTAGATCTATGGGGTAGAATGCATGTTTAGCTCATGGTTAGGTTTATGGGTTTAATATGTGTTTATGAACAATGTGAGTTGTTTGATGTGTTGTAGTTGGGGTTTTTGATGGTTTGAAGCCCCTAGGAGCTTGTATGCTTGTTTGTGTTTGTTTGAAAAGTTTGAGAGGAAAATGTGCATGAGGAACCAAGTTTCTGCCCTTTGGCATAAACCAGGTTCGGCAGCTGAAGGACTTTCGGCCGCCGAACCTGCCTGGGAGGCAAGCCTTTCGGCTGCCGAAGCCTGCCCTCGAAAGAGGACTTTTGCCTCTGTCTGGGAGTTTCGGCCGCTGAAAGTGCCGCCGAACATGCATGAGTTTCGTCTCTGTCTGGGAGTTTCGGCCGCCGAAGGTGCCGCCGAACCTGCCTGACTTTCGGCTCTAGAGGGACTTTCGGCCACCGAACCTGCCGCCGAAAGTGCCCTGTCCAGCCTTCTTTTGCATATTTTTCTATGATTGTTTCATGATGTTTTAGGGGGTTTTTGGGGAGTAGTTTAGAGTTATGTTCATGTATGTTTGGTCCCTCATTTGAGTCCACCTGTGTAGGTTCGGACCCGAGGAACCGAGGACCCCAGCAGTGAGTCAGCTGCTCCAGTGTCTGGTCAGAGCTATCTAGAGGTGAGTGGAATAACTCATTACGTTTTAAAGCAAATAATGGACATTTTAGCATGATTCACGCATCATGAATGCCATGAGATATACTAGGTTGTTTGCATTAGAATTCACGAATATGTTGCATTACATACTTTATTGTTGATTGATGTGGATGGACGTTGGATGATTCATAGCCCTCGATCTATGATGTGACGATGTGATATGTACGGTACGGAATGTAAGACCAGTGGGACCCATTCTACGTTCGCTGGCACTATATAAGAGGAAGACCAGGACCCATTCTACGTTCTGGCACAGTTGGACTGTTATGTTATGCTATGTTATGTAAGAGAAAGACCAGGACCCATTCTACGTTCTGGCACAGTTGGACTATGTAGAGGGCTATTGGTGACAAGTTCATCCTTGATGTGATTAGCTGTGATGTGATGCATTCCATGTTATCATATGTTTTAAATGTTTTATTATTCTGCTCACTGGGCTCTAGTAGCTCACCCCTCTCCCTAATCCCCAAGGTTTGCAGGTACAGGGTAGACCAGGAGGTCAGCAAGAGTACTGAAGTCTTGTTTATGTAATAGATAGTGTGGACATGATAGATGTATTTGATGTTATGTAAAAGTACAGTTTAGACATGTAATATAATGAGGCTTATGGATGATAGAGGTGTGCTTGACCATAGAATGTTGTTATCCCTTTAATACATGATCTGAGATGTTTTATGATGTTTATGTAAACCAACTCAACATATGTTGTTTTGCCCATTGGGGCATTGATGATATCCCATAGAGGGGTCATGATTATGATTATGATTATGTACAGTGCATGCACAGGTTGAGTTTGGTGTATGAATGAAAGAAAAGTTTTAAGTTTTATGTATGTTGTTGATCATGTATGGGATTAAACAGGTTTACAGATTGCATGTCAGGCTTGCTACGGGTCCCGGCGGCCTTAAGCCGACCTGAATCCTAGCGCCGGTAGCGGTCCGATTTTCGGGTCGTTGAAATAAATAAAACTAATTCAAAGAAATAAGAAACTAAATTTAAGGGAAAGAATCAAGATGAGAAATATTCAGTCAAAGGAATAATCTTAGTTTCAGTTTTATTGGTTGATCACAAATATAAAAATAATCCAAAATTAATTATTGATAGACCAGTTATAGATATCGAAGACGCTTCAGATATCTAATCCTTCCTTAGATTTTAAACTAGCTAAGAGATGCTTGTTAACTAGTTTTAGCTCTTGGACAACCATAAGAGTTACTCCTAGAATTTAATCCAATTATAACATTAAGATTTAGAAGGACATGATTCTGACTAACAAACGCGAGAGCTCGGTTCATTTAAGTTAGATTATATTATTCTTTAGGAGGGCTTTATGCAACTTAATCCATCACTTGTTTCAGATTAAACTAAATAATTACAGATTTAATCAATCTGTATGGCAATATATTATTCTAATAACTGTACAATGGGCCCTTATTGCAATAATCAATAAAATAATAATAAACACTAGTAACAAAAATAATATAAATATCAAGAACAATTAAAGAAGCAATAGAATCACATAAATCTCACAACCAATTAAACTAAAACCTTAATTATCTTTTAATTGAAAGAAGAAACTTAGCCACACATGTTCATGGTTTAAACACTACAATGAGAAGAGCGTTTTTCAGCCTTCTAAACTAATTAAGAATGGGAAATGAGAGATGAGATGATATGCTAGATACATCAGAATATCCTCTTTTTATAATGCTAAGAGTCCTAAACTAACCTAAATATAAATAGCTAAAATCATAGTTGTTGAGTACATCTTGAGAGATGAGAGTTATTTGTTTGTTTCTCATATTTGAAACTGGACTATATTCGTCAAGTATGTTATGCCCATAACGTAGTCCATAACACAGTTCGTTTGGAAATTAGAGTTTACGTATAACTTTGCTTATTATCCTTCTATAAATTTGATTGTGTCCACGTTTGATTTCAGAATGTAAATTCCAAATTGGATTTTTTATCTTATTATTCTTCAATCTTTGTTTAACCTATCAAGATAATAAAATTTAAATGAATCAATCTATTTTAAATAAAATCAAACTCAATATCTAATTGTCTCAAAATATTAAAACTATATAAATGTGTATATTATCAAATGTGATACTTCAGGGAAACGCCTCATAACTTACTTTAGTGAGAAAGCTGCATGGAGCACTATTGAACTACTCCACATATGATAAGGAATTGTATGCGTTGGTGAGAGTTTTAGATGTGTGGCAACACTACTTGCTTTCAGTTTGTCATTTATACCAACCATAAGTCATTGAAGCACTTAAAGTGGCAAGGAAAGATAAACAAACGCATGCAAAATGGGTGGAGTTCATAGAATCATTCCCATATGTGATTCAGTACTAGCATGGCAAAGATAACATATAGTAGTTGATGCACTATCTCGCAGTTATGCTCTTATCATTACTCTTGGGTCTAAATTGTTAGGATTTAAGCAATTAAAAGAGTTATATGCTATTAATTTGGACTTTAGTGTTGTGTATCATGCATGTGAACAAGCTATTTTTCAAAAGTATTATAGGCATAATGGTTTTCTTTTTTAAGGAAATCAATTGTGTATTATTACTTATTTAATGGGTGAATTGCTTGTGCATGAGTCTCATAGTGATGGTCTAATGGGACACTTTGGGGTGCATAAGACTTTAGATGTGTTATATAAACATTTTTACTAGCCTTACATGCGAAAAGATGTTGAAAGAATATGTGCACAATGCATTGCATGTAGGCAAGTTATGTCTAAGTCTATGCCACATGGCCTACACATAATACTACCTTTACCTTCTGAACCTTGGATTGATATTTCTATGGATCTTGTGTTGGGATTAATTAGGTCTAAAAAGGGAAGGGACAATGTATTTATTGTTATTGATAGGTTTAGCAAAATGACACTTTATTGCATGTCATAAAACTGATGATGCCACACACATTTCTAATATATTTTTTTTGCGAGGTTGTTAAATTGCATGGAGTCCCTAGGACTATTGTGTCTAATAGAGATGTGAAGTTTCTAAGTAATTTTTGGCATGTTTTGTAGGGGAAGTTGGGAAGTAAACTTTTGTATTCTACTTCATGTCATCCACAAACTTATGGCCAAACTGAAGCTATGAATAGGACTCTAGGAACTTTGTTGCGTACTATTGTGGGTAAACACTTGAAAACTTGGGAAGATTGTTTGCCTTTCATAGAATTCGCATATAACAGATATATTCATTCATCCATAGGTTATTCTCCCTTTGAAATTGTTTATGTTTTTAACCCACTAACTATATTGGATTTGTCACCTCTTCTTTTGAGTGAAATATCTAGCTTAGATGAGAAGGCACAGATAGAATTGGTGTATTCTATATATGAGAAAGCCAAATAGCACATTAAAGTAAAGAATAAGGTGTATGTCGAGAAAGCTAAGCGTGGAAGGCGCCAAGTGATCTTTGAATCTAGCGATTAGGTATGGATACACCTTCGTAATGAAAGGTTTCCTAAGCAATGGAAATCTAAGTTAGATCCATGGGAAGATGGTCCATTCCAAGAATTAAAGTGCATAGTGTTTCTGATTTATTTCTGTTTGATGTTTCAAATTCAAAGACGAATCCTTTTGAGGATGGAGAAGATAATGCGAATATGGGAGATAAGCACGTGAGCAATGGAATGGGCGCGAGTATCACATTGCCTCTTGGACCCATAACAAGGGCACGTGCAAAGAAAATCAAAGCATCGCTTCAACACTTAGTGCAAGAAGTTGTTCGCGAAGGAATGATCATATGTGAGGAAAAGCCCAAGTTCGCGACACATGAAAATCCACGAGATAAAGTATCCATGATCATGATTGAAGTAAAGGAGTAATGGAGCTGAAAAAATAAGCCACATGAATTGGTTGCAACACACTTGTGGCCATATAGCTTGTAGGGCTCGAGTTGCACTTAGAACCATTTTGTTATTTTGGTATTTTTATATTTTATTAGACTTATTTTAAATTATTTTGGCTCATTTCCAGAAGCAAATTCGTGTAACCTCTTTAGGAAGAAGATTTCTCGAACACAATTTAGGAAAATAATCTTTAATATAATCTAGGTTTGATTGTTCGACTATATATCCTTCCTATATAGGAATTAAATCTTTCCACACTAGAATTAGAGTTAGAAAGCTATAACAACACCCTTAAGGTGTCAGCCACGAATTCTTGATGATTGTGAATAATATTATTTTTCTTGGTTAATAAAATCTAGTAAGAATTTTGTTGAACTTTATGTTGTATCAAGAATTGGCATCTTATCAAAGTTAGTAATTTCGTAGTGATTCTATTCTTTTTTTTCTTACTCAATTATCTGCATTCTTATTTATTGATTATTCAAGGGTGTAATAGAACACTTAAGAGTTAATATTGGCATGTAACTTGATATTATTGTGTGCTTGGGGTTTTAGATTGCATTGTTAATCTGGCATCAAGAATCATCTAAGTTGAGAAAACTCCACCTTTACCTTCTTAAATATGTTGTGTAAAGGTAAGCTTGTGTCTTTTCAACTCTTAGCTCTTATTTTATATGATGGGAGGAGGTAAAATGCACCCTTGCATGTAGTTGGATTGAGATGTTAAGTTTTGAAATTTTCTTTCTTGCTTTCAAAATGATGCCTTCGGTGTGGGTTGAAAATTCTTGTCCCTTGAACATGCATGTAGCATAAATGAGACTTCTTGGAGTGTTGAACTACAACTTAAAGTCAAGAATCTTTGATGGAGCTACATGTAGTTGGAAGGTTATTCATAGCATTTATGTTGATAAGTTATTGAATTTTGATCTTTGCCTTGCATGTATGTAAAAAAACAAGACTTTAAGTTTTTTTGTTTTTTTGGTAGAGTAGTTGAGGTAGTATTTTGGGTTATATTTTATGTTATTGTCGTTATATTTTACTTGCCTAAGGTTATTGTAGAATCGAGTTCTAAAACCATAAAAAAAATTCAAGTTTAGTTGTCGAACCTACATTTTTCAAAAATCAAATTTCGCAACCTAATATATCGCACAAATTGGACCTTTCGACTCTATTATAGGACTTTAGGTCATTGAAGGTGCCACTGAAAATAGGAGTGTAAATGGATTAAACCATTCGTAAGCTACTCGAGGTTCGGTTCGATAAATACTCGACTGAGCTCGACTCGATTTCTAAACGATCCAAGCTCGAGCTTAATTTTTAGGCTTGTTTGGTAAACGAGACAAGTTTGAGCTCCATAGTATTCGACTTGTTAAGACTCGTAAGCTCAGCTTGTTTCTGAGTTCATGAGCAGGCTCGCGAATAAGCTCGTAAACAGTCTCGTTAAATAAGTTGAGATTATTATCATAAAAGAAATAAACTCAAACCCTGCATATAATTTCATGAGTCAAACCTAAATTTTCTAAAATTCAACTCTATATAGCTTAGTTACACTCTTAAACTTGTATATATTTGGATCGTTAAGATTTAAAAGCTCATCTTTATAACTTTAAGAGCTCATTTATAGATATACTTATTTAATTAAAATTATTTTATTTTTAAACTTATTAGTTTTAAACTAAAACTCATTATACATGTAAATATATTGAACTACTCGTGAACTATTTGAGACTAAACTTGATAAAAACTCGACTCATCTAAGCTCTTTTGCTAAATGAGCCAAGTTTGAGCTTCTTAATACTCAACTCGAGTTTGAACTCTTCAAAGCTTAGTTTGGCTCGATTCGTTTACACCCCTAATTGAAAATCACACATTCGACCTTTTTTAATGTTTCTTTTATATACTTTTTGTAACATTTTTAGGGATATTAAGGATAGTTTTAGAAATGTTAAAAGTTGTATTTGGTCCTTCACTTAAGTCCATCAATGTAAAATTCGACTTAGCAAACCAAGGAGATCAAAAGTGAGGAACTTGTTTGAGTAAGGAGTGTATTGAGTCTACAAGAGGTGCGCAAAAAAAAAAAACTATAACATATTCATTCATCATAAATATAATGATATATTAGGGTATTTATATATAGAAAACAAATGTATTCAATTTTATTTAATTACTTATATTAGATATGATAACTCCATATTGATCCATACATGCCTATTCTATGCTTGAAATTGTGGACGTCATGTATGTTTTAAGAGAAAGCACTAAGAGGCTCCAATAAGGATCAAACATGCTAAATATTTGACGAGCTATTGGTAACGCGTCTACTATTTTATGAATTACTGGCCTTGTGCAACGTTCATCTATGATAAAATTAAAGAGTTAAAAATGTAATTTAATTTCTAGTCATTATACTATGCCAAGTAGTTTACTCCTTTCTGCCAACCCCTAGGTTTATATTTGTAAGAGTGTAGAGCAGAAAGCGTTGTGTGACATGAGATATAATATTTGGTAGTGCATCATGTTCTTATAGTGGACATTTACTATTTTGTGGCCAAAATATTGTGCTTTGCTCGTAGTTTAGTTATGCATTTCATAAGGTTAAATGTTGTTTCTTATATATTTGAACCATATATGTGTGGTCAAACTCAAAAGCTTGTATGTTAATATATTTTGGAATTTGTTATTGAGGGCTCTTTATGTGAATGTTATTTATGCTTTTTTTTTTCCAACATATGTTATTTATGCATTTTTTTTCCAACATTCTTAAGTTTTAAAAATTTTATACATGTATGTTGAAACCTTTGGTGTAATATAATACAAACAGGATGTATGTTAGGCTTACGAAATCTAACGACCTTCAGTTGATTTGAACCCTAGAACCAAGAACAATTTCATTTTGGTCATTACATTATGCATAAATGAATTGTTGGTCCTGCCTTGACCTTGACCGAAAGCATGACCACGAGATTGATTATTGCAATGTTTAGATGGAGAGAGGAATCTTAGAGTAATATCAGCAAGGAAAGAAGAAGAAGAGAAAAAACCGAGAAAAAATATTGCAGCAAGGAGAGACTAATAGGAAGGAGGAATTCACACACTTTATTGTGTGTTTTCTTGAAATAATAAGGGGATATTTAACATAGATTTAGCTTCACAACAGAGAAAAAAAAATCCCTTTCCTTCTTTATCAACTTTGTCCAACAAATCATCTTTACCTTTAAAAATTACATAAGAAATTATCTATATATCATAATGACCACAAGATGAGATATGGATGATATAACACATGGTATATTTTAGGAATCTCTATTTATTTTAAAACATTCAACGTTTCCAAAAATAGAGATTCTAAAAAATTGCCAAAATGCCAAATGTATAAACTATTATTAGTATTTAGTTAAATTTGGTAAACTTTAGCTTTATAAAAGCAATATACAGAATATAAATCAATTCATCATTGTAAAAACTTTATTAAAAGTAAAAGAAAGGAGGAAGTAAAAAAAAAAAGAATGGATACTAAAATAATTTTCTCAATTGTATTTCTATTGTTCATAAATTTGTCTCTTATTCAAGCACAGCCAGCTGCTTTTGATATAACAAAATTTGGTGCAACATCTGATGGAAAAGCTGATGCAAGCAAGGTATAAACATATACTTCGCCCATGAATATTAGAATATTAATTAAAATTAAAATCCTTACCTTTTTCTTTATATCTTTTAGGCTATAATGGATGCTTGGAAAGAGGCTTGTGCAGCTGCTGGATCTAGCAAAATATTGATTCCAGCAGGAACATTCTTGGCAGGTATAGTGAATGTTACAGGTCCTTGCAAAGGGGCAATAGAGGTTGAAGTTCAAGGAACCGTGCAAGCCCCACCAGACCTTGGAGGAGATGCTTGGTTTAGTTTTAGCCATATTAATCAATTCACACTATCCGGAAAAGGAACTTTAGATGGTCAAGGAGAAGTTGCATGGAAGGGAGAATCTTGTGACAAAGATCCAAAGTGCAAGAAAAATCCTATGGTACTTTTTTGTTAGTTTGCATGATATTATAAAATGTTACTAATTTATATTTATCATAAATTGTAATTAATTATCAAAACTTCTCTAAAATGTTTTTATTGCTTTACATTTTTCATCAGAATATCAGGTTTAACTACCTTAACCAAAGCTTAGTTCGTGACATAACGTCTCTCAATAGTAAGCGCTTTCACGTTACTGTATTGGGATGTGACAACTTCACATTTGAAGGCTTCACAGTCACTGCACCTGAAGATAGCGATAATACGAATGGAATCCATATTGGGCGATCAAAGGGAGTGACTATTTCTAATACAAAAATAGGTACTGGTGGTGATTGTATCTCTATTGGTGATGGAGCCCAAAATCTAAAAGTTACAAAAGTTACATGTGGACCTGGTCATGGTATCAGCATAGGAAGTTTGGGCAAGTATGAGAATGAAGAACCTGTTTCCGGAATCAATGTTGCCGATTGCACCCTTAAAAGTACAACAAATGGTGTTAGAATTAAAACGTGGCCTGCATTATTTCCTAATAGTGCATCTAATATTCATTTCCAAGATATTAATATGGAAAATGTCTCTAATCCTATTATTATAGATCAAGTATACTGTCCATGGGATAAATGCAATAAAAAGGTGATAACCATTTCAAAAAAACATATTATTAGATAATAATTATTTTTATATGTATAAATAATCATTTCTTCTTCTTTTTTTTTTTTTCAGGAACCATCTAAAGTCAAGATTAGTGATGTTAGCTTCAAAAATATAAAGGGAACTTCTGCAACTGCTCTTGCCGTTCAACTTATTTGTAGCAGTGGCATCCCATGTGAAAAAGTGGAACTTACGGACATTGACTTGACATATAGTGGTCCTCAAGGCCCAGCAAAATCTGAATGCATTGATGTTAAGCCAATAATTACAGGAAAGATGATTCCAGAGGGATGCAAATAAAAAGGCACATCTAATGTTGCATATTTTTTGTAGTTAATTATATATAGAGGAACATAAAGTACTTTCCTACTATTAATATTCAATAATTATTGAGGAAAAAATTTTATTTATTATTTTTTTAATGATATCTTCTTGTTATAATTTTTTAAAGTCTCATAAAATTTATTTATTATTTTTTAATGATATCTTTGTTGTTAATAAAAAGCCACATCTAATTGCAAAATTGTTGACACAACCACAAGAAGAAAAACCACATGTTCACCAAAGCCAGATCTGTTCAATCAAACACAAATCCATGAATTTGTGCCATCCTCGTGCAATTGTCTCTTGATGGTAATGCAAGATATGGAATCAACCTTAAGGTCAACAAAAGTGTCTTTGTCTTCATCTTTAAGCTAAATCCAAGCCATGCACGTGGATGTGAAGCTTCTTGAAGTTGCAGTCATCGATTGAAAGGAAAGGAATAGGGCTGTTGAAATTTGAAGAGAACTGAAGAAGAAGAAAAATAAGAAGTCAAGGGGAGAAGAAGAATTGATTGGAATGCCGATGAGAAAGAAGAACTGACAAGAAGGGAGAAAAAGAGAGAAAATGATGAGAAAAACTCGGTTTCTGAGTTGAAATTGAGGAAAGAAGGTGAGGGCCCTTAAGGATAGTTAGGAAGTGGGAACTGAGGAATGAAGGAAAGCTAATTATCTCTATATATAAAGCTTGAAAATGAAGTAGTTTTTGGTTTTTGATAGAAATAATCGAATCAAACTACAAACTAAAATTAATCAAAATCAAAAACCAAACTGAACAGATTTAATTGAAAATCTAAATGGAATCAAATTGGTTTGATTTTTTCAATTTAAACTGAAAAGTGCTAGCTTTAGATGAACCATTATGAAACGACCTGGAAACCGGACCGCTACCGGCGCTAGGATTCAGATCAACTTAAGGTCGCCGGATCCCGTAGCAAGCCTAACATACAACCTGTCATACCTGATAAAATCCCATACATAATCATACATATACGAAAAAAAACTTAAACTTTCCATAAAACCAATTTCAACCTGTGCATGCATCATAAACTTAAACATAAAACTCATACTAGAGCCCTCATCAAATGCTCCGGTATGGTCAACATCCATGCCTCACTTGGTTCAACATATCATAAACATAAAACATTTTATATAAAGATCATGTACAAAGGGATCACAACTAACATTAGGGCCAAGCACAATACTAATCCACAATACATTACATTACATGTCCACTACTAATCTATTACATAACATAAACATCACCCTTGCCAACTTCCTGTGCTATCTCTGACCTGCAAACCTGGGGTTTAGGGGGAAAGGGGTGAGCTATTAAAGCCCAGTGAGTAGAACAGTAAAACAATTTAAATAACATATGCTTCCATGAAATGCATCACAACACAAAAAATTCACATCACGGATGGACTTGTCACTAGTAACCCTCTACATAATCCAATACATGCCCGGCCCTCGACGGAACTCCTCAGGACTTCCTCTTAAACATAACATAACATATCCAACTGGGTGTAGAATGGGCCTCAACCTGGACTTCCATATCATATCATATCATATCATATCATATCATATCGAGGGCTAGTGGGTCATCCAATATCCATCCACATCAACAGCAAATTATGCAATGCATCATATTCGTGAATTCTAATGCAAACAACCTATTATATAACATGGCATTCATGATGCATGAACATGCTTAAAAATTTAGTACTTTAAAATTTAGATTTCAGTTCTACTCACCTCTGGCTGACACTGGAATAGCTAACTCACTGCTGGTCTCCTCGGTTCCTCGGGTCCGATCCTACACAGGTGGACTCAAATGAAGGACCAAACAAACTCTAACATGACACTAAACATCTCCCCAAAAACCCCTCAAAATATCATAAAACATGCATAGAAAACAGGCAAAGGAAGGCTAGGCAGGGGACTTTCGGCGGCAGGTTCGGCGGTCGAAGGTGCCTACAGATCCGAAAGTCAGGCACTTTCGGGGGCAAGGTTCGGCGGTCGAAGGCCTTCACAGATCCGAAAGTCACTAATCTTCGGGGACAGGTTCAGCGGCCGAAACTCCCTTCCAAAGCCGAAAGTGCATGCTTTCGGGGGCAGTTTAGGCGGCCAAAGGCTGCCTCCACAAGCAGGTTCGGCGGCCGAACCTGGGTTCTCCAGAATGGCAGAACCCGATTCGCCTAACACATTTCAGCCACCCAAACCTCTTAAAACACACATCCAACTATTCTAAAACATGCATATACACTCAACATGCATAAGGGGTATAAAACTAGTCTAAACCCCAACAAACAACACATATAAACATAACATTAAGCATAAAGCTAACATAAACCCTAGCATTTTATATCTAATCAAAACATGCATTATATACCCTTAACCCCTTTTAAAACTTACTTAAAATATGTAAAAAAGGTATGGATCTACACTTACCTCTTGAAGATCGAAGGTAGGCGTGACCCAACTTGGAGATGAGGAGGAAACGAGCTCCGGAGGTCTCCAAGGTTCAAAACTTTGGTCTTAGCTTAAAAATCTTCAAAACAAGGTAAAAACTTATCAAAAACTTGAAGGAAAACATAAAATCAACCATGGAAGGGCAAAATCTCACCTATGCCTGAAAATGGAGAGAGAAAACTCACCCATTTTCGGACAGGGGGCCTTTTATAGGTGGTTGGCCAGACCACCTTTGGGGGCCAAAGGAGCTTCCGAAACTGCACCATGTTCAGTGGCCGAACATAAGGTTCGGCGGCCGAACCTGGGCTTTTTCTTCCAAGGTATTTTTCTTCTTTTAAAGACTTTAATCCAAAAACTTAACATTAAAACCATAAAAAGCATTTTGTAAAAACATATTTTACCCTTCTAGGATGTTCCGATATCCGAGATTCTGAATTCCAATGAAGATTCCGTCAGAAAGTTTGAATTTCGATGCCGGAGTCTAGTCGGGTATTACATATTATTTGAATCTTAAACTCTAATGAAAATTTATGTGGAATTTTTTTCTCAACTATTTCATTTATATATTTATTTTTGCGTGGTCATTCGAAGATATAGAATTTTTCAGCCTATTATATAGTTTTGCATATTTCCATTAAGTACATCATAGGATACTATTTGCAAAAAATAAATAATAAGCAAAGCATTTTGCTTATCGTCCTATTCATATTCCTCATTGCTGATTGTCTTGTAGTTATTGTTAGGCAATGGAGTATCCCCACTAGTGTTTGCAAAGAATTTTCTCTACAACTTTGCTGGTACTTCTAGTGAGAAGGTAACAAGAACTGTGAAGCAGTTCTTTCCTCGTTTAGCAGCTAAGATGAGACCTCCTCTTATGTAAGTACATTTTTGTTTGCTTTATTATAATAAGTGTATTGTTGCTGCTTTACTTATTAGCAAAAACAGAGAAGGGAAAGAACTGAACACCACACATTTCATTGAAACAAAATACTATTTAAATACATAATAAAAATAATTGATGATAAAGATCATGGTCCATGATTCTACCCATAATCAAAACATGGAATCAAACATGCTTAACAAGAAAAAGAAAATAAATAACAAATTTCTTGAAACTTGGTTACAGGTTGTAGACCAAGTCATTAACAAACCACCTAAATAGAAAATAGAAACTAAACAACACCTTCAACAAATCTGCAATATCTAAGACAATTTCTAACACTCCTCATTGTCTTTGATGCTGCAAACTCCCATTTTATTTCTTGAATCTTCAAATTTGGCTTTTAGCAAAACTTTAGTAAAACCATTACCAATATGATTCTCAGTCCAACAATAAACTAAGAATACTTCTCCTTTTTTTTGAATTTTCCTTAGAAAGTAAAACTTAATTTTGAAATGTTTTATCTTCCTATGAAATACTAGATTAGATGAGATTGATATGGTTGCCTGATTATCAATAAAAATTGGTGTCGGCTCTAGCTGTTATTCATTCAAATCTTTGAGAATTTCCTAAGCCACAAGCATGGTTTACTGCAGCAGTTGCAACAACAAATTTAGCCCCTACAGCACTTTGAGAAATGATTTCTTATCTCTTGGAATACTAATTGATCTCACCTGATCCAAAACTAAAGTAGAAACCCCGTAGTACTTTTCATATCATCTATTGAACCTACCAAATCACTGTGAGAGAAACCAACTAACTTGAAATTTTGAGAGCAAGCATACTTTACTCCAAAATCAATTATTCCCTTTATGAATCTCACAATACATTTTGCAATTTGTAAATGTTCCTCACTAGCACAATGCATAAATCTAGAAATGAGGCTAACAATATGCATTATGTCAAATCTAGAGGCAGTGAGGTACATGAGATAGCCAAGTAAACTTCTATAATGATTTTCATTCACTTTGGCGGCATGATCATCTTTACAGAATTTTACTCTAGGTTGCATAGGAGTGTCTGTTTGTATATTTGCCCTAAGCCATTACCTTGGACCTTTTTTGTATGTCATTTTATTTATTAATAAAAGAGGTTTTATTATCATTATTATTTGTTTGCATGTTACATTATTATTTGTTTGCATGTTACATAATAATGATTAACATCCCTGGTTACTTATTATTATGATGATAATAATAAAATATGACTAGTATGATTATTGATTGATAATCATGAGATGATTATGTGTATGTTGATATAAATCAGTAATCATAGATACTTGTTAAAGAACAAAGTATTGGATAGACCCACATTGAGATCACTGCATGAATTATTGTCATAAGTGAATCTCAAGATAGTTATGTTTTAATCCTTGACTTGAGATTATTATAGTTTTCAACATAAGGACTGTTATGTTTTGACATAACCAAACATTGTCTTTAATCATATAATCATAAAGGTTATGATTGAGCATAATAGAAATTATGTAGATGATATTGAAAAATCAAGATAGAATTTGTCCCTATCTTAGAGAGATATCTTCTAGGCCCCTTAATAAGTGAGATTCAGAAATGCATGGTCGTGCTCAAATGAACTGATAATGTGATCAATATCATTTGGTTTTTTCAGTCTACTTAGAGATTGAGAAGTCATAAGTTTGAATATTATAAGTTTGACATTGACCATGACTTATGTTCAAACTAGATATTGTGTGACAAAGGGATTAATATATGTTTTGTTTATTAGGCTTTATCAGAATATCGATTCTCATATTAATTGGGTAGTCATAATGTCTTGCCAGAGGCCGTTTATGATTTATGGGCCTTGTGGGATTGGAGCTATTGCCAATTAATGTGAGCCTATTAGGTCACACACAAAAGAACATCATTGATGTGCTATATCATATTAATGCGCTAAAAGCCCGTTAGTATAATTAATAATGATAAATATGTTATTATTATTATTATTAATTATTTGTTATTATAACATAATATCATTTAAAAAATCTGCAGTCTATCTGTAACTATAACAAATAAAGGATTTTTTTGTTTTCTTTTAAAAGGACTTATCACATAAATATATTAGTATGTGCGAGATTGTGATAGTTGGTTATGAATACAACTCTTTTACGAAAAGAAGTGTGGAAAAATGAAAAGACTGAAAAAAATGAGTGAACAAAAAGACCTTTTTTGAATTGCGAGAGCAAGGTTTTTTAAGTGATCGTTTTTCTAGGTTGCAGATTGGGGAGCACATAGCTAATCCATCCATTGAGAGAGCTAGCACTCCAGATAGAAACGTTCGTGTGGATACCATTGAGGGTGTTCATTTCAGAAGCAGCACCATCAGTCCAGAACAATATCTTTTCGTCAAGTCTGAAAAGTTAGTCTCTTATCATTCCTTTCAAATTAAACGAAGCACTCGGATCCTGAAAGAGAAAACATAGATTTTTTTTTTCCGCTGTGTAATTTAAGGTTGCAGTAATTTATGGGTTTCCTTACAGTGTCAACTGGCTTACACCCTTCCATATGAAACTTCTTTAGGATCTCTTTTATATATTTGCTTTGATTGATGAAGATCTCATTCTTCCTTTGTCTCACTTCCAAACTAAGAAAATAAGACATCAACCCAAGGTCTGTCATTTCGGATTTTTTGAACGTTTCAGCCTTAAAACAATCAATGAGCTCCTATTTGCTTCTTGTAACAAGAAAATTATCAACATAAATAGAAACAATGATCAATTCAACACCATTTTTTTTATATATAAAGATGATTCACTAAGACTTTTCACAAAGTCTAAGATTAGCAAGTGACCATCCATATGATTGCTATAATACCTGGCTAGAGTCCGGCATCGGAATTCTACTCTCCGGTGGAATCCAAGATGTCGGAATCCTCTAGAAGGGTAAGAGTTATATTTTTCTAAAGTCTTCGGGTATGTTTTAATGTTTTAAGTATAAAAGGAAATGAGGTTTTGAAAGAAATGCACCAAGGAAGAAATGCCAGGTTCGACCGCCGAAGGTGAAGTTCGGCCGCCGAACATGCATGAGTTTGGAATCACGTTAGGCCGCCGAAGGTGGTCTGCCAGCCACCTATAAAAGGCCCTAGGTCGGTGAATGGATAAGATTTCTTCCATTTTCGTAGACAGAGGTGAGACCATGCTTTTCCTTGGGTGATCTTCATGTTTTCTTCAAATCTTTCCAAGGTTTGATGGGTTTTATATTGTTTTGAAGCTCTTTGAGCAACTCAACCAAAAGTTTTGAAGTTGGAGACTTTGAGGGAGAGTTTCTCTATATCTCCACGTTGGGATCGTTTATCTTATTGTTCGCAAGAGGTAAGTGTAGATCATGAACTTCTTTTCATGCTTTATGAAGATTTTATGGAGTTTTATGGGTAGAAATGCATGATTAGGTTAAGTTGAGTTTTTGGTTGATTTGTGGTCAAAGCATGTATATGTGTTTAGTTGTGATGTTTGTTGGGGTTTTAAGTTAGTTTTGGACCCCTTTGTGCCTATACTTGAGTATATGCAGATTGTGGAAAGTTGGGTTGCATGCTTGTGTGAAGTTGGGTGAGTTTTGCTTGAAGCAGAGCAGGGTTCTGCCTTACTGGCAAACCCAGTTTCGGCCGCTGAAGGAAGGTTCGGCCGCCGAACATGCTAAGGAGGTGGTTTCGGCTGCCTAAGCGTGCCTAAGTTTGCCCCCAAAAGTTTGGACTTTCGGCTCTGGAGGGGGATTTCGGCCTCCGAAAGTGCCGCCGAAGGTTGGGGACTTTCGTCTCTGGAGAGGACTTTCGGCAGCCGAAGTGCCGCCGAAAGTGCTTGAGTTTCGACTCTGGAAGGGACTTTCGGCCGCCGAACCTGCTGCCGAAAGTGCCCTGTCCAGCCCTTTTTTGCATGATTTATGTGATTGTTTTAGGATGTTTTAGGGGGTTTTTGGGGAGTTTTATAGAGTTGTTCTTGAGCTAGTTTGGTCCCTCATTTGCGTCCACCTATGTAGGAACGGACCAGACGAACCGAAGAGAGCAGCAGTGAGCACTGCTTCAGAGTATTCAGAGTCAGTTCAGAGTCAGCCAAAGGTGAGTGGAACGAAACTTAATGTTTTAAATTGAGAAATTAAATGCTTTTAGAATGTTCCATGCATCATGATATGTAATAGGATGAGTGCACTAGACTACACTAATGTGACGCATTGCATTATTCTATGCTTGTACGGATCGGACATAGTGGATTCATTAGCCCTCGTAGTAAAGTCCTGAGGAGCCCTGAGAGGGCCGGGCACAGGGCACCCTAAGGTGCGTAATAAATTCCTGAGGAGCTCCTTCGCGGGCCGGGCACAGTTGAGGGATTTTTGAATCAGTCCGTCTGAGATGGGTGATTTATTTATGATGTGATGCATTTCATGTGAGCATGTTTATTAACATGATTTTATTGATTCTACTCACTGGGCTATAGTAGCTCATCCCTCTCCTTAATCCCAGTCTTGCAGGATCAGAAGTCAGGGGAAGTTCAGCAGGGTACAGGATGAGTAAAGAGTTTTGTAATAGCATAGTGAGGACATGTAATCTTGTAAAGAGATGTATTAGCTTTGTATAGAGTTTAGTAGTGTGCTTGACCCATATGTATTGTAAATCCCTTTTGTATTCATGGTTTGTTTTATGTAAATGTTTTTATGAGTATGTGAAAACCAGGCTTAACATGTATGAGTTTAACCCGTCTAGAGCAAGCTCTAGTAAGGGGTTCTGTTGTATAGAGATAGTGCATGCACAGGTTGAGCCTTGGTTCAGAGCAAAGTTTTATGGTTTTTACAGAAAATGTATGATCATGTATGGGATTTTATAGGTACACAGAGAGGATAGCAGGCTTACTATGGGTCCCGGCGACCTTATGTCGATCTGGATCCTAGCGCCGATAGCGGTCCAATTTTCGGGTCGTTACAGATTGGTATCAGAGCCCTAGGTCCATATGGTCGGACCTATAGAGAGAGTGTTGGGCTCATAGAGGTTCTAGAAGGTCAAGCACACTAGGAAATCATGTCCACTAGGATAGGATGTTGAGTCCTGTCTATATGATGATGTGTAATGCCATGATTTATGCATGTGCATTGTTGTTATGTGATGTAGCTATGCTGATGTGTGTTGTTATGTGTTGTTGTCCAGTAAGCGAAGATGAGAGGAACTCGTCGATCTGCACGATTGACTGGAGTCCCACCAGTGAATGAGGGTTCAGATGCTCGTCCTCCTGCGTTGCCAAGGGCGATATCTCAGAGATCAAGCAAGGAGGGTACGTCAAGGGACCCTAGAAAGTCTTTTGACGAGAGCAGAAGAGGAACAGACAGAGGAGGAAGGTCAGATGAAGTGAGAGAGGCTATGGATGTGGATCAGGGTAGAGATAAAAGCATGGGTATGGACAGGTCAGAAGAGGGTATGGGAGAGTCTCAGGGAGGCGCTCAGGCCTCGAGGTTTGGTTATCCACCTTTTCCACAGGGCCGGGGGTATCCGATGGGGAGTACGTCGGATTACTCTAGCTTTGCCCCATATCCTACCTACATGCCTTATATGCCTTATCCTTCTTTTTACCCACCATATCCCATGTATCCACCCACACCTTTCCATCCCAGTTCAGCACATCCTGATCCTAGAGATACAACACCTCCACCACCAGAACCAGAACCAGTAGCCCCTGTTGTCCAAGCACCTCAACCTAACTCAGCTGGAGGAAGTAAAGTGAAAATGACAGAGTATCTGAAATTGGATGCTCCCAAATTCAATACGGGAGATGATCCATTTGAGTACCTCAGAACGGTTAAGATGATAACCGATGAGTTAGGAGCTGATGATAGCAGAGCCATTGAGATGGCGGGGTTCACACTCAAATGCAAGAAAGTCCGACAGTGGTTCAAGAATTATGTGGACCCTAGGATGGACAATATGTCATGGGGAGAGTTCGCCAATGAATTTGCTGGGTGGGCTTTTCCTGACAGTTCCAGGGAGATGAAAGTGATAGAATTTGAGCAGCTGAGGCAGACTGAAGAGATGAGTGTGGATGAATACACAGACAAGTTCCTGGATCTGCTTCAATATGTGGGTCAGGCTTATGACACTGACCAGAAGAAGGCAAGGAGATATACTATGAGACTGCATCTCAGGTATTCCTCCTTGATTCTTCCAGCAGAGAAAGAAAGTTTCCACTCTATCGTGGATGCGGCCAGAAAGATGGAGGCAAGTGCCATTATTCAGGGATTAGTAAAACAGCATATGGCACAGTCTTCGGGTTCTAAGACCCCCAGTGCAGCAGCTTCTGGCAGCAAGAAGGGAGAAAAGTTTAAAGCTAAGAAAGGCAAGTTCTGGAATAAGATTAAGTCTAGTCTGGGAATGGGTAGTGGCTCAAGCTCTGGCACAGGCAGTACAGTGTGCATGAGATGTGGAAGGCCGCACAAAGGAGTTTGTCGGATGGGATCTACAGACTGCTATAAGTGTGGGCAGGAGGGACATTTTGCACGGGAATGTCCTCAAGCGACCTTTATGGCACCATCCCAGTAGATGAGCTCAGGCAGTGTGGCACAGCCAGCAGCTCCAGCCGTGCCTCAGAGCAGTGGCAGAGGCAAAGGGAGAGGGTCAGCCTCTTCTTCAGCAGCAGGTTCCTGAGGTGAAGGTCCGGTAGCCCTAGCACGGATCTTCATTGTGACACAAGAGGAGGCAAACACGTCGAACACAGTGGTGTTAGGTAATCTCATCATTGGGTGTTTCGAGGTGTATGCATTGATGGACCCCAGTGCTTCTCACTCTTTTATTGCTTCGAGAGCCGTGGAGAGATTGGGTCTGATCATTTCTGAGTTAGAGTGTCCTCTGTGGGTAAGTGGACCCAAATGTGACCCATCAGTGACAGAGTCAGTCTGTCATTTCAGTCCAGTGTTCATAGAGGGTAGATGCCTTCCAGCTGACCTTGTGGTTCTAGATTTGACGGATTTTGATGTCATTCTAGGGATGGATTGGCTATCTACATATGGAGCTACCTTGGACTGTAGAGACAAAGTAGTTAGTCTCAGAGACTAGGATGGGTCAGAGTGTGTCTTCAAAGGAGACAGGAGGGGGACACCTAGGGGTTTGATCTCAGCCCTTCAGGCTCGTCGTTTGCTTCGGAGGGGTTGTCAGGGGTTTCTAGCTCATGTGAGAGAGCTAGATAGACAGGTTAGGGAACCAGCCTCAGTACCAATAGTCCGAGAATTTCTAGACGTCTTCCCAGACGAGCTTCCAGGACTACCACCTGATAGGGAGATAGAGTTTGAAATAGAATTGCTGCCTGGTACGAGACCTATCTCTATTCCTCCCTACAGGATGGCGCCAGCAGAGTTAAAAGAGCTGAAAGAGCAGTTGTAGGAGTTGGTAGATAAGGGTTTCATCCGCCCTAGTACCTCACCTTGGGGTGCTCCAGTGCTGTTTGTCAGAAAGAAGGATGGATCTCTCAGACTTTGTATCAACTACAGGCAGTTGAACAAGGTCACTACCAAGAATAAGTATTCCCTGCCCAGGATCGATGATCTATTTGACCAGCTAGCCAGAGCAGGTTGTTTCTCTAAAATAGATCTGCGATCCGGGTATCATCAGTTGAGAGTCAGAGAAGCAGATGTGCCAAAGACAGCTTTCAAGACCAGATATGGGCATTATGAGTTCTTAGTAATGCCGTTCGGGTTGACTAACGCCCCTGCAGCATTCATGGATCTCATGAATAGAGTTTTCAGCGAGTATCTGGATCACTTTGTTATTGTCTTCATCGATGATATCTTAGTGTACTCCAGAGATGCAGAGGAGCATGCCCAGCATTTGAGAATAGTTCTGCAGACACTGAGAGAGCATGGCTTGTATGCCAAGTTCTCGAAGTGTGAGTTTTGGTTGAAGAGCATTTCATTCTTGGGGCATGTGGTATCAGCAGAGGGTATTAAGGTAGACCCCAAGAAGATAGAGGCTGTAGCTAACTGGCCCAGACCCACCTCAGTGTCAGAGATTAAAAGCTTTTTGGGTTTGGCAGGTTATTACAGGAGGTTCATTCAGGACTTCTCAAAAATAGCTGCTCCTATGACCAAACTGACTCAGAAGAATCAGCGGTTCAAGTGGTCGGACCAATGTGAAGAGAGCTTTGAAGAGTTAAAAAGAAGATTAACATCAGCACCAGTGTTATCTCTGCCCGTCAGTAATGAGGACTTCACAGTGTTCTGTGATGCGTCCCGAGTGGGATTGGGTTGTGTTTTGATGCATAATGATAGGGTGATTGCTTATGCTTCTAGACAGTTGAAGAAGCACGAGTTGAATTACCCCACCCATGACCTAGAGATGGCGGCAGTTATCTTTGCACTCAAGATGTGGAGGCATTACCTTTATGGGGTTAAATGCGAGATCTTCACAGATCACAAGAGTTTATAGTACATCTTGAGTCAGAAAGAGTTGAATTTGAGGCAGAGAAGATGGGTGGAACTGCTCAGTGACTATGATTGCAGGATCCAGTATCATCCGGGTAAGGCGAATGTTGTGGCAGACACCCTAAGCCGGAAATCACTTGGCAGTTTGTCCCATATAGTAGCAGAGACAAGACCAGTGGTGATGGAGTTTTATCAGCTCATCGACGAAGGGCTACAGCTTGAGTTGTCTGGTACAGGTGCGTTGATAGAACAGATGCGAGTGACACAAGTGTTTCTGGAGCAGGTAGCTCAGAAACAGCATGAGGACCCTGAGTTAGTGAAAATTGTCAGGACTGTTCAGTCAGGCAACAGTGCAGAGTTTAGATTTGACAGCAAAGGGATCCTCCGCTTTGGGAATCGACTATGTGTACCAGATGACATCAGTCTGAAAGGAGACATTATGAGGGAAGCTCATAATGCAAGATACAGTGTTCACCCTGGAGCCACCAAGATGTATCAGGATCTGAAACGAGTATATTGGTAGCCAGCTATGAAGAAAGAAGTGGCACAGTTTGTGTCCGCCTGTGAAGTTTGCCAGAGGGTGAAACTGGAACATCAGAAGCCGGCTGGAATGCTTAACCCATTGCCGATTCCAGAGTGGAAATGGGAGAACATAGTTATGGATTTTGTCGTGGGCTTACCGGCAGCGTCCAACAGGTTAGACTCCATATGGGTGATTGTGGACAAACTGACTAAATCTGCTCACTTTATTCCTGTCAGGAGTAATTACTCTATGGACAAGTTAGCACAGGTGTATTTGGAAGAGATAATAAGGTTGCATGGAGTTCCAGTGTCTATCCTGTCAGATAGAGGACCTCAGTTCACCTCCAGATTTTGGCGGAGTCTACAAAGTGCTATGGGCATAAGATTAGACTTTAGCACTGCTTTTCATCCACAGACTTACGGACAGTCAGAGAGGACGATCCAGACCATAGAGAATATGCTCAGAATGTGTGTGTTAGACTTTGGCGGTTCTTGGAGGCAGCATCTACCTTTGGTGGAGTTTGCCTACAATAACAGCCATCATGCTAGCATAGGGATAGCCCCTTATGAAGCCTTGTATGGGAGGAAGTGCAAATCACCTGTTTGCTGGTAAGAAGTAGGAGAGGCGGCTCTTGCAGGGCCGGAGCTTGTAGAGATCACCAGCAGAGTGGTGCCCATTATCAGAGAGAGAATCAGAACTGCTGTGAGCAGGCATAAAAGCTATGCAGATATCCGCAGGAAGCAGATAGAGTTTTAGGAGGGTGATATAGTATTGCTGAAGGTGTCTCCAATGAAAGGAGTGGTTCGGTTTGGGAAGAAAGGTAAACTAGCTCCACGGTACATTGGACCCTTTGAGATCTTGCAGAAGATCGGGAATGTGTCGTATAAGCTGGATTTACCTGCTTCTATGGAGAGAATTCACCCGGTTTTCTATGTTTCTGTGCTACGGAAGTTCGTGTCAGATTCGAGTAAGGTTCTTAGTGAGCCTGAAGTGGAGATCCTTGGAGCTCTCACCTATGTAGAGCAGCCAGTGCGGATCCTAGACACGCAGATTAGAAAGCTAAGGAACAAGGAAATTCCGATGGTGAAAGTCCTTTGGAACCACCACAATATAGAAGAGTGCACCTGGGAGACACGGGAGTCTATGCTCCAGCAATATCCATATCTGTTTTGAGGTTAGTTTTCCTCCTTTTTATGTGTTTACTTGTTTAAGGAACATTCGGGGACGAATGTTCTTAATGGGGGGAGATTGTAATACCCGGCTAGAGTCCGGCATCAGAATTCTACTCTCCGGTGGAATTCAAGATGTCGGAATCCTCTAGAAGGGTAAGAGTTATGTTTCTCTAAAGTCTTTGGGTATGTTTTAATGTTTTAAGTATAAAAGGAAATGAGGTTTTGAAAGAAATGCACCAAGGAAGAAATGCCAGGTTCAGCCGCCAAAGGTGAAGTTCGGCCGCCGAACATGCATGAGTTTGGAATCACGTTAGGCCGCCGAAGGTGGTCTGGCCAGCCACCTATAAAAGGCCCTAGGTCGGTGAATGGATAAGATTTCTTCCATTTTCACAGACAGAGGTGAGACCATGCTTTTCCTTGGGTGATCTTCATGTTTTCTTCAAATCTTTCAAAGGTTTGATGGGTTTTATATTGTTTTGAAGCTCTTTGAGCAACTCAACCAAAAGTTTTGAAGTTGGAGACTTTGAGGGAGAGTTTCTCCATATCTCCACGTTGGGATCGTTTATCTTCTTATTTGCAAGAGGTAAGTGTAGATCCTGAACTTCTTTTCATGCTTTATGAAGGTTTTATGGAGTTTTATGGGTAGAAATGCATGATTAGGTTAAGTTGAGTTTTTGGTTGATTTATGGTCAAAGCATGTATATGTGTTTAGTTGTGATGTTTGTTGGGGTTTTAAGTTAGTTTTGGACCCCTTTGTGCCTATACTTGAGTATATGCAGGTTGTGGAAAGTTGGGTTGCATGCTTGTGTGAAGTTGGGTGAGTTTTACTTGAAGCAGAGCAGGGTTCTGCCTTACTGGCAAACCCAGTTTTGGCCGCCGAAGGAAGGTTCGACCGTCAAACATGCTAAGGAGGTGGTTTCGGCTGCCTAAGCATGCCTAAGCTTGCCCCCGAAAGTTTGGACTTTCGGCTCTGGAGGGCGGTTTCAGCCGCTGAAGGTCCCGCCGAAGGTTGGGGACTTTCGTCTCTGGAGAGGACTTTTGGCAGCCGAAGTGCCGCCGAAAGTGCTTGAGTTTCGGCTCTGGAAGGGACTTTCGGCCGCCGAACCTGCCGCCGAAAGTGCTCTGTCCAGCCCCTTTTTCCATTATTTATGTGATTATTTTAGGATGTTTTAGGGGGTTTTTGGGGAGTTTTATAGAGTTGTTCTTAAGCTAGTTTGGTCCCTCATTTGCGTCCACCTGTATAGGAACGGACCAGAGGAACCAAAGAAAGCAGCAATGAGCACTGCTTCAGAGTATTCAGAGTCAGTTCAGAGTCAACCAGAGGTGAGTGGAACTAAACTTAATGTTTTAATTTGAGAAATTAAATGCTTTTAGCATGTTCCATGCATCATGATATGTAATAGGTTGAGTGCACTAGACTATACTAATGTGACGCATTGCATTATTCTATGCTTGTACGGATACATAGTGGATTCATTAGCCCTCATAGTAAAGTCCTGAGGAGCCCTGAGAGGGCCGGGCACAGGCCACCCTAGGGTGCGTAATAAAGTCCTGAGGAGCTCCTTCGCGGGTCGGGCACAGTTGAGGGATTTTTGAATCAGTCCGTCTGAGATGGGTGATTTACTTGTGATGTGATGCATTTCATGTGAGCATGTTTATTAACATGATTTTATTGATTCTACTCACTGGGCTATAGTAGCTCATCCCTCTCCTTAATCCCAGTCTTGCAGGATCAGAATTCAGGGGAAGTTCAGCAGGGTACAGGATGAGTAAAGAGTTTTGTAATAGCATAGTGTGGACATGTAATCTTGTAAAGAGATGTATTAGCTTTCTATAGAGTTTAGTAGTGTGCTTGACCCATATGTATTGTAAATCCCTTTTGTATACATGGTTTTTTTTATGTAAATGTTTTTATGAGTATGTGAAAACCAGGCTTAACATGTATGAGTTTAACCCGTCTAAAGCAAGCTCTAGTAAGGGGTTCTGTTGTACAGAGATAGTTCATGAACAGGTTGAGCCTTGGTTCAGAGCAAAGTTTTATATTTTTTTACAGAAAATGTATGATTATGTATGCGATTTTATTAGTACACAGAGAGGATAGCAGGCTTGCTACGGGTCCCAGCGACCTTATGTCGATCTGGATCCTAGCGCCGGTAGTGGTCCAATTTTCGGGTCGTTACAATTGTACTAAGCCCTTGGTGCTTACTTAAGGCCATACAGTGCCTTTTTAAGCAAATACAATTTATCTTCATGCCCTTGCACAACAAAACCTTCTGGTTGCTTGTCAAAAATGCAGACTTGACATCTAACTGAAACACCTTTCAGCCTTTTTGAGCTACCATAGCCAATAATAATCTAATAGTATCGAGCCTTGCATCAGGAGCAAAATTCTTCGAGAAATCCATACCAAAGACTTGTGCATAACCCTTCACAACGAGCCTTGCCTTATTGATCAAGCATAATTTAGCCACATTTTTATTATGTTTATCACTGTTTAATTATACATTTTTCTAGCTTAATTTATGTTTTTGTTATGTTTTTGTAGAAAAGGAAGAAAATGGAAAGTTTGAGAAAAAGTGCAAAAAAAAACTGGAAAAGTGATTGGGTCAAAGTGATTTAGCCAAATCACCCACAGAAATCAGAAACAGGAAGCTAAGGCAGAAATTTGGAGGCAACACACAGAAACGAATTGGGCAAGTGATCTGCCCAAATCACCCGCCCAAATTACATCGACGCAGAGAAACAGCAGAAGCGGGAAAAGTGCAGAAAACTGAAATTCAAAAGCAAAGAGTCCAAATCCATTTCAAACACTCCAGAATCAGTCCCTTAAGCCACGAGGAAGTCTTTTTACTTGAGGAAATCCATTCACAATTAAATATAAGATCCAAAGAGGAATCAAAGACCACAAAAGACCAAGTCAAGATGGGGATTTCCAAACCCTAATTGGATTAAAATTCTCCAGCTATAAAAGGGACAGCTTCCAACCCAGCAGAATCATCTCTTCACCATCAGCTCTGCCTCGGAAATTCTGCAGAAATTCGGCAGACTCCTCCTTCTTTTCTTCTATCTTTTTGTGTAATTTTGTCCACTATGAGTGGCTAAATACTTCCTTTTATCAAGTTGAAGTTGGAAAAATTCAGTTTGTGATGAATTGGGAGATTTAAATCTCCATTATTAAACTCTTGTTTACTTTCAATATTTATGCAACTTGATCTTTCTATAATTATTGCTTTGCTTTTAGAATCAATTAAGGCATGTTGCTTTTAATTGCTTGAGTAATATATTATTTGAATGATTTAGGTCCGTAATTGCTTAGATTGTTTAAACACAGGTATAATCAGTTGCATAATCTAAACTTGACCACGCGGTTGGCAAGGTTAGAGTTGGGTTTCTCTAAGTCCTAAAGCAGTTAACAGTTGTTCGATGCTAAAAGCCCCAAGGACGTTCCTTGGCAACTTGTTAACTAGAATTTGATTAGCGAACGTTTCCTAATCAAACTAAAACTAAGGAGGAATTTGGATTCTGAGAAGCGTCTTCCACGTCCTAAACTAACTTATTGAAATAAACAAGAGTATCAAAAAGATCAATGATCAATTCTAAACAAGCTGAATAAGATCCATGCTTCAACTAGAATTCTTCTCCTATTTAAATTCTCATCTATTTAAATTATTGCTTTCTCTTGCTATTTAGTTTTAATCATAAAAACAAAATCTCCCATCTTTTAATTACTTGTTATTTACTTGTCCAAGTCATTATTAGGAAAATCCGTAGTGTCAAATCCCTGTGGTTCGACCCTATTACCACGATCTACAAGTTAATTATTGATTGTTTAATAGGTTTATTTTTTACGGCCTTGACAACCGCTATCAAAAATTGGCGCCGTTGCCAGGGATTTGATTTAAACTAACGTATTTTTCACTTTATGACCAGGTCTGGCCGTAAAGACACTCTTCTTTATGACCCGGAGATTGAATGCACTGCCAAGAGCCTAAGGAAGCAAGCAAACTTAAGGAACCAAGCCTCAAAAGCATCTTCATCAACAACACCATCTCACAGATCTGCTACTGCCCCTGCTGCATAATTTTCTACACCAGCAAATTCACCTACTGTCGCACCTACTACTGCTGAATTTGTGCCAGAAACAGACTTTCGGGTTGCTGCAGAAATTCTAGCAATGGCAGAACCCCCTGTTGCACATGAAGAAGCTGAAATTCAAGCTAGAAACGTGCCCATCCCAGCAACCCAGCCACGAGAGAGGACACTCCGAGAGCTAGCTGAACCAGCAAGAGACCAAGCGCCCTTGTGCATTACATATCCCCCATTGACAGCACCTTTTGAGTTAAAGACAAGCCTGATCCATCTCCTTTCTAAATTCAGAGGCCTAGAAAATGAAGATCCTCACAAGCATTTAAAGGAATTCCACATTGTGTGCTCAACCATGAAACCTCAAGGGATTTCTGAAGAGCATGTTAAACTTAGAGCCTTCCCCTTTTCCCTTGATGACTATGCAAAAGATTGGTTATTCTACATGCCACCCGGATCCATCACATCATGGGCTAGTATGGTAAGGGCATTCTTGAGCAAATTCTTTCCAACATCAAAAGCCATTGGTATCCGCCGAGAGATAAGTGGTATAAGGCAAAAACACTCTGAAGACTTGTATGAGTACTGGGAGAGGTTTAAAAGGTTATGCACAAGCTGCCCCCAGCATGATATTTCTGACAAATCCTTCATCGAATATTTCTATGGAGGATTGCTGCCTGCGGAAAGGAAGTTTATTGATGTAGCCTGTGGAGGGTCAATCCAAGACAAATCACCTCGAGAGATGAGGAATTTAATTTCCACCATGGCAGCAGCTTCACAACAATTTGGAGACCAAGAACAGCCACCAAGAAGGGTGAATGAGGTAAGTACATCCATTTTGGCATCCCAAATCTCTAATCTAACCAATGCTATCCGTAGCCTTGTTGTGGGTCAAGCCCAACAAGTCCAGCAGATTCAGCAGCTCAAGCCATGTGGAATATGTGCAAATACAAACCACCCAACTGATCTATGTCCTTCCCTTCAAGAAGAGGACCAGCAAGTCAATGCAGTTGGAGGTTTCAATGGGCAAAGAAGGTATGATCCCTATTCTAATACATACAACCCAGGTTGGAGGGATCACCCAAATTTCAGTTATGCAAGGGCCAATCAATATCCAAATTACCATCAAAGAAATCCAGCACCAGCAGCAGCTCAAAATTCTAATGCACCCCTTGAAGAGATTGTGAAGACCTTAGTAAACACTGTGCAAAATCTTGAGCAACAAATGGGACAAATGGCTTCATCCTTGAGCAAGCTTGAATCACAAGGAAAGCTACCCTCCCAAACTGAAATAAATCCAAGAAAAAATGCTAGTGCCATCACATTGAGGAGTGGAAAAGAGTTGCAAGACAGTAGGGCTGAAAAATTGCAAAAAAGGCCATGGAAGAAAATCTGCCAGAAAGTGATCAGGGCAGTCGATCTGCCCAAATCACTGACCCAATTGCTAGGCAGACTGAGCTGCCCAGCAGTAGTGATTTGCCCAAGTCACCAGAAAAGGCAGAAATTGATCTGCCCAAATCAACAGATCAGGCAGAATCCAGTCACAGGCAGAAATCAGACCAATAACCAGGGGAGAAATTTAAGGTACCTCCCCCATTTCCCAAAAGATTTGCAAGATCTCAAAAGGAAAAAGAGGAGAAAGAAATACTTGAGACACTTCGCAAGGTAGAAATCAACATTCCTCTACTTGATGCTGTCAAGCAAATTCCAAGGTATGCCAAGTTTCTCAAAGAGCTATGCACCAACCGAAGGAAACTTGCTGAACGTGAAAAGGTAAGTGTGGGGGAATGTGTTTCAGCTGTCATTCAAAGAAAGCTCCCAACGAAGTGCAAGGATAGAGGGATGTTCGCTGTTTCATGCAAAATAGGCAATGTGGGGATAAAGAAGGCCATGTGTGATCTTGGAGCTTCAATTAATGTTATGCCCCTTTCCATTTTTAACTTGTTAAATGCAGGTACACTCAAGGGCACCAGCATAGTGATCCAATTGGCTGACCGATCTGTTGTCCATCCCAAGGGAGTGCTTGAAGATGTGCGGGTACAAGTGGACCAACTAGTCTTCCCAGCTGATTTTTATGTCATTGACATGGAGGAAGATAAAAGCAACACCACCTCTCACATCCTACTTGGGAGACCATTTTTATGTACAGCAAGAACCAAAATTAATGTGCATGATGGCACATTGACCATGGAGTTTGAAGGGGAAGTTATCAAGTTTATGATGCCATGAAATTTCCCAATGATGTTTCCCCTGTTTATGGTCTTGATGTTATTGATGATTTAAGTCAAGAAATTTTTGATTTTGATCTAGAAAATTTACTTTATGATGGTCTTTGCAGGTAAGGAGAAATGGACAGCAGCGGCCCCGAGACAGAAGCAGTGAAGACAGCACACTGTTCACAGCTAGTTGCGGGTGATCTGCCCAAATCACCAATACAGGCAGATTCTAACTTGCCCAAATCGCTGGAACAAACAGACAGGACAGAGAGTGATCTACCCAGATCGTCAGACCTAGCGCTAGACAACCTGCCCAAATCAATGGACAGACAGCAAGCATCAGACCAGACAGCAACTGCATCAGCTCTAAAACCTCTGCCAAGACACCTCAAATATGCCTATTTGGGAGCTGGAAAAACACTTCCAGTCATCATCTCCAACCAATTAAGCCATCAAGAAGAGGACAGCCTCCTAGAAGTGTTGAGAAAGTACAAAGAAGCAATTGGGTGGACCTTGGAAGACATCAAAGGCATCTCACCCTCAACATGCATGCATCGGATACTCATGAAGGATGAATGCAAACCTGTCCGTGAGGCCCAAAGAAGGCTAAATCCACCGATGATGGAGGTTGTGCAAAAAGAAATAGTGAAGCTCCTAGATATGGGGGTGATCTACCCTATTTTTGACAGCAAATGGGTGAGCCCCATCCATATGGTGCCAAAGAAGACTGGGATTACCATTGTCCCAAATTCTGAAGGAGAGCTAGTACCCACTCATGTGCAAAATGGGTGGAGAGTGTGCATGGATTATAGGAAGCTCAACACAACCACAAGGAAGGACCATTTCCCCTTGCCCTTCATGGACCAAATGCTTGAGAGACTTGCTGGAAAAAGCCATTACTGCTGCCTTGATGGATAATCAGGATTCTACCAAATTCCTATTGCACCTGAAGACCAAGAAAAGACTACCTTCACATGTCCATTTGGCACCTTCGCATTTAGAAGGATGCCCTTCGGTCTTTGCAATGCACCAGCCACTTTCCAAAGGTGCATGATGAGTATTTTTTCTGACTGTGTGGAGAAAATTATTGAAGTCTTTATGGACAATTTCATGATATAAGGCAACTCATTCAATGAATGCCTAGCCAACTTGGAGAAGATACTTCAAAGGTGCTTGGAGACAAATCTAGTTCTCAACTACGAGAAGTGCCACTTCATGGTCAGCTATGGCTTAATCTTGGGCCACATTGTTTCAGCAAAGGGGATAGAGGTGGTCAAGGCCAAAGTGGACACCATCAAAAGCTTGCCCTATCCAACCAGCATTCGGGAGATTAGATCATTCCTTGGCCATGCTGGTTTTTACAGGAGGTTTATCAAAGATTTTTCCAAAATAACTCAGCCTTTGTGCAGGTTATTACAGCAGGACGTACCATTCGGCTTTGATGAAAACTGCAAAACAGCTTTTGATTTGGTCAAATCACTGCTGATCATTGCCCCAATCATTTAGCCACCTGATTGGACTCTTCCATTTGAGATCATGTGTGACGCCAGCAATTTTGCTGTAGGTGCAGTGTTGGGACAGCGCAAAGGTAACTCTCCTCATGTCATTCACTATGCCTCACGCACCCTAGATGCTGCACAATGCAATTATTCTACCACAGAAAAAGAGTTGCTGGCTGTTGTGTTTGCATTGGAGAAATTTTGGTCCTATCTACTTGGGACAAAGGTGATTATTTATTCAGACCATGCTGCATTGAGATATTTAATCAAGAAAAAGGAGTCAAACCAAGGCTGGTGCGATGGATATTGCTGCTGCAAGAGTTTGACTTGGAGATTCGTGACAAAAAAGGAAAGGAGAACCTTGTAGCTGATCACCTCAGCAGAATACTGACCGAAATAGAGACCTGCCCCATCAATGAAAATTTCCCTGATGAGCACCTCTTTGCTGTCCAAGAAGAGGAACCATGGTATGCTGATATAGTAAATTTCCTTGCCACGGGCGATTTACCTCCTGATTTGCCCAAACACATGAGAGACAAGATCAAGAAAGATGCAAGGTATTATGTGTGGGATGAGCCTTACCTATGGAAGTATTGTGCAGACCAAGTCATAAGAAGATGCATCCCGAATCAAGAAATACATTCTGTCCTAGCCTTCTGCCACTCATATGGCTGTGGAGGACATTTTGGGCCACACAAGACAGCTTTGAAAATACTTGAATGGGGGTTATTTTGGCCTAATATATTTAGAGATTCTTATTTATTTTGTAGGTCATGTGCAAGATGTTAAGAAACGGGAAACCTTGGCACCAGAAGTGAAATGCCACAAGCACCCATCATGGTGTGTGAAATATTTGATATTTGGGGCATTGACTTCATGGGACCATTCCCACCTTCCTTTGGCAACACCTACATACTTCTAGCTGTGGACTATGTGTCCAAGTGGATTGAGGCAAAGGCAACAAGGGCTGATGATGCAAAAATAGTTTGTGACTTCGTGAAAGCCCACATATTCTCAAGATTCGGTCTGCCCAAAGCCATTATCAATGACCGTAGCACCCATTTTTGCAACAAGGTAGTAGAAACTCTCATCAAGAAGCACCATGTCATCCATAGAACCTCTACTGCCTATCATCCTCAAACAAATGGGCTGGCCGAAGTGTCAAATAGGGAGATCAAGTCAATTTTGGAGAAAACAGTCTGCCCAAATCGTAAGGACTGGAGTGTGCGCCTCAATGATGCCTTATGGGCATATAGAACAGCATATAAAACTCCAATTGGGATGTCTTCATATAGGCTGATTTATGGGAAAGCTTGCCATCTACTCGTAGAACTTGAACACAAAGCCTATTGGGCTGTCAAAAAGTGTAATCTTAATGAAAAAGAAGCTGGAGCCAACAGAAAGTTACAAATTCAAGAGCTAGAGGAGATCCGGCGTGATGCATATGAAGCTTCATGGGATTACAAAGTAAAGACCAAAGCCGTCCATAACAAAAATATCTCTAGAAAACACTTTCAGGTTGGTGATAAGGTTTTGCTTTTTGATTCAAGGTTCAAATTATTTCCTGGGAAGCTTCGGTCTAGGTGGATTGGGCCATTCTTGGTAGAACTCACCTACCCACATGGAGCTGTGGACATCCGCAGCCCACAAACCAGCAAAATATTCAAGTTTAATGGGCACCGTTTGAAGTAATTTTATGAAGGATTTACTGTTCACCTTATGGAGGAGGTCCCTTGGATTCGCCTTCCCCAGCCTGCTGAGCACCATAAGGCTGTCCAGCCCAAGACAGAAAACAGGGCGCTACTAGGAGGCAACCCAACTGAAGCGATCTGCCCAAATCACTAGGGGTGAGCATTCGGTCGGTTCGATTCAAAACCGAACTGAACCGAATAAACCAAAAATCAAAATTTTAGTGTTTATGAAAACTGAACCAAATCGATTTTGGTCAAAAACCGAATCGAACCGAACCGGTCTGATTCGGTTCGATTCAGTTAAGTTTGATCGGTTTCGATTTTTAATAATTTTTTTATTTTTTACACTTTATTTTTAATATTTTAAAATTTAATTAAAATATTTTAATCTTAATATGATTTAATTTCTCTATATTATTGAAAAAATATATTATTATCACTAATCGGTTCGGTTCGACTGGTTTTTTCGGTTTGAACTGAATACTGCTCACCCCTACAAATCACTGGGGCAAATCAACTGAGTGTATCATAGTCACAAGTGATTGGGACAGGTGATTTGCCCAAATCACTAGGCCAAATCGACAGCTCAGCCCATCAACAGCAAAAGGCGTGAACAGTACCAACCAAGCAACTGCAATGGAGAAAGTGATTTGGCCAAGCGATTTGCCCAAATCACTGACCAAATCACCCTGTCAAGAAGCCAAAGACTCAGCATTTAATGATCAGGGCAGTTCAACTACCCCAAATCACTTTAAATAATTTTTTATTATTTCCTTTTCCCTCACGCTATCTCTTTCTGTTTCATCTTCTTCTTCTTCTCCAAAAAACTACATCGCCGACGACAGCAAAGCACCATGGCCAGAACCAAGATGATGGTTACCGGCAGCCCCGAGATGTGGAGGAGGCGCAGGATGCCCAGATCGAAACACATTCCCACCGACAGTGATGAAGAGGCAATGGAAAACCCTCTGCCCATTCCCAACGCCGACACAGCACCGGCCACTGAAACAGAGACCAGGCACTCCGACTCACCGGATGTCCAGACCTACCGCCGGCGAAACAAGGCGACAATGATTGACCCACCACCTTCCTCTCCAACAGATGTGATGGGAAACCCCGAAGGCGAATCGCCTCCAGAAGCCACCACTTCCACCGGCCATGGGCAAAAACGGCCGAGAACACCTTCACCAACACCACCGCCGAGCCCAGAGCAACAACTAGAGACACCCATGGACACGCCCCCCGCAGACCACGAAGAAGGCAGATTGCCCAGCGATTTACCCAAACCAACCCACCCCGATCACATCACTCAGGCCCTGACATTCAACAAGGCATTTGAACGGGCCAGGCTAGACAGAGTCTCCTCTCTGCCCTACCACCCAGGTAAGTATATTCACCTTGGCACTCTTGAAACACTGAGACTCCAAAGCCAGGTACGTACCCTCATCTCTGCCATTGGTTGGGACACATTTTTTCACATTCACTTGCCCTCCTTCACTGAGCTCACACATGAGTTCTTCACCACTTTCTACTTTGATAGACCAGACATGCACAACCTGCACACACCAGATGTCATTGGGTTCAGGCTATTGGGACAACAATTTCGCTTATCCCTGCAGGAGTTTGGCATTGCCATGGGCTCTGAATGCCCTGACTCCACTTGGGATTTTCCTCCTGAATTCAATCCCAGCAATGCTTATTTGGAGTTGTGTGATAACCCCCCGGATTCTTACTCGCCCACCAGGTCCAAGGACCTGTACCTGAAAAATCCCAGCCTGAAATACCTTCACAGATTCTTGGCCTACACATTTTCTGGGAGGAAGGATGCACCAAACATCCTGACCAGAACAGAGCTGTACATTCTGTGGTGCATGCACAAACACCAGAAAATCCACTTTGGATATTGGGTAGCTACACAAATCTCCAGCACCATCCAATACCACAGACCCCTGATCCTTGGGCATTTGATCACTGCCATAGCAGTGAATTAAAAGTTATTACACCCAGACCACACTGACCTCACCCCCACCAACAAACCGACCCCCTTGGACCTGCGATCTTTAGATGATATGGGGTTGCTTTGCAAAGTGGGGAACATTTTTTCTCTTTCACCTGCAGGACCTCTAACACCACGCCATGAGCGTGTATTCAAGAAGAAGAAGGCCACCCTTACCACATTACACCAGCAGCCTGCCCCAGTAGGTGAGACAGCAGAGGAAACAGACCAGGCACCACCAGAAGAGCCACCTCCAGCGGCACACCAGCAGGAGGCAAATCAGGCTCCTGAAGACGCAGCCCCCAACCAGACAGTAGAGGCTCATCTCAGCAGAATTGAGGACAGAATGCATCATGTAGAGAACCTGTTGCAGCTGCTGGTGGACCACTTTCTACCCACAGATCAGGACAGACAGTGATTTGGCCGAGTGATTTGCCCAAATCACTTGCCCAAATCACCCACAGGACAGGAAGTCCCTTTCCCTCTTGATTTTTATTTATATATTTAACATTGAGGACAATGTCTAAAATCACTCGGCCAAATCACCCACAGGACAGGAAGTCCCTTTCCCTCTTGATTTTTATTTATATATTTAACATTGAGGACAATGTCTACAATAGGTGTAGGGGTATTTGGGAAATATTCTGCACTATTTGCACCATCCTTTGTTTTATTTTTGCATTCTTTTTGCTTCTTTTTGCATTAGTTTTACCCTATAGCACACACCAAAATTTTGAGCTTTCACACATTTTTCTCTTGCACAAATTTCTCACTTTCTGCACACACACAGAATTTTGTCTTAACTTTTGCTCTACTCAGCATAGAGAACAAAGTTAAAAAAGCTTCTAATCTTATGACCCCATTGATTTTCCACCCCTTTAAGCCTACATTGAATCAATTACAGTGTGCTACATTCACTTTGAAAGTTCTTATCTTGAATTGAATCCTTAAATTTATTGTGGTCAAGGAAAATAAAAATATAAATACATGCAAATAAAAAGTTAGTGTAACTCCCTCTGACCTAATTTGCCCAAACTGTTATGAAAAGAAAAGGAAAAGAAAAACTAGCAAAAAGCACAAATCATAAACCTGTTCAAATGGTCAAATAAACTATGAACAGAGCTAGTAGCCACTTGAACAAGTGACTAACTGAGTAATCGGGGGTGGGTATCACCAATATGCACCTTCGCGTAAAAAGGTTGGTGACTTTTTCAGGCAAGGATAAGAATAAGTGCTGCTGAATAAAAAAGTGTGTTTAAAAAGAAGGGCAAGTTACTCTTAGAGGGTTGCATCAAGCTTAAAATAAAAGAATAAGCATGATTGAAACAAAAGCCTTTCTCTTGGCTATGGTAGGTGAAAAGAAACAAGAAAAAAAGAGAACAACCTTAGTGCATGTACTCCATACTGTGATACTTCAATTTAGGAGTCTAGGGGGGCTGATTAGGTGGTACTTAGACTCAAAAAGAAAAAGGGGCTTGATTGACTAAGTTGTTTGTTGCTTGAGGACAAGCAAAAAGCTAAGTGTGGGGGTATTTGATCAAGCATAATTTAGCCACATTTTTATTATGTTTATCACTATTTAATTACACATTTTTCTAACTTAATTTATGTTTTTGTTATGTTTTTGTAGAAAAGGAAGAAAATGGAAAGTTTGAGAAAAAGTGCAGAAAAAGCTAGAAAAGTGATTGGGTCAAAGTGATTTGGCCAAATCACCCGCAGAAATCAAAAACAAGAAGCTAAGGCAGAAATCTGGAGGCAACACACAGAAACGAATTGGGCAAGTGATCTGCCCAAATCACCCGCCCAAATCACATCGACGCAGAGAAACAGCAGAAAGAGCCCAAATCCATTTCAAACACTCCAGGATCAGTCCCTTAAGCCACGAGGAAGTCTTTTTACTTGAGGAAATCCATTCACAATTAAATACAAGATCCAAAGAGGAATCAAAGACCACAAAAGACCAAGTCAAGATGGGGATTTCCAAACCCTGATTGGATTAAAATTCTCCAGCTATAAAAGGGACAGCTTCCAACCCAGCAGAATCATCTCTTCACCATCAGCTCTGCCTCGGAAATTCTGCAAAAATTCGGCAGACTCCTCCTTCTTCTTTTCTTCTATCTTTTTGTGTAATTTTGTCCACCATGAGTGGCTAAATACTTCCTTTTTCAAGTTGAAGTTGGAAAAATTCAGTTTGTGATGAATTGGGAGATTTAAATCTCCATTATTAAACTCTTATTTACTTTCAATATTTATGCAACTTGATCTTTCAATAATTATTGCTTTGCTTTTAGAATCAATTAAGGCCTGTTGCTTTTAATTGCTTGAGTAATATATTGTTTGAATGATTTAGGTCCGTAATTGCTTAGATTGTTTAAACACAGGTATAATCAGTTGCATAATCTAAACTTGACCACGCGGTTGGCAAGGTTAGAGTTGGATTTCTCTAAGTCCTAAAGCAGTTAACAGTTGTTCGATGCTAAATGCCCCAAGGACGTTCCTTGGCAACTTGTTAACTAGAGTTTGATTAGCGAACGTTTCCTAATCAAACTAAAACTAAGGAGGAATTTGGATTGTGAGAAGCGTCTTCCACGTCCTAAACTAACTTATTGAAATAAACAAGAGTATCAAAAAGATCAATGATCAATTCTAAACAAGCTGAATAAGATCCATACTTCAACTAGAATTCTTCTCCTATTGAAATTCTCATCTATTTAAATTATTGCTTTCTCTTGCTATTTAGTTTTAATCATAAAAACAAAACCCCCCTCTTTTAATTACTTGTTATTTACTTGTCCAAGTAATTATTAGGAAAATCCGTAGTGTCAAATCCCTGTGGTTCGACCCTATTGGCACAATCTACAAGTTAATTGTTGATTGTTTAATAGGTTTATTTTTTACGGCCTCGACAATCGCTATCACTTATGCTTATTTATTGATCCATCAGCATTAAGTTTTGTTCGAAAAACCCATTTCACTCTAATAATTTTCCTATGTTGTGGTCTCTCAATAAGCTTCCAGGTTTGATTTTTTTCTCAATTATTTGCACCTCTACTTCCATGAGAAGCTTCCATTTTTGCTCCTTCATTGCTTCAGCAAGATTTTTTTACTCTAATAATGCTACATTGCATCTTGCATAGATTTCAAATAGTAACTAAGTATCTTGAACTGGTTGTTCATCAACATCCTCAATGGTGGGCTGCTGCATATTCGAATATTAAATATCATCACATGCACTCCAATTCCATTGATCCTCCTCCATAAAAACAACATCTCTAATTATTATGATCTTCTCATTTTGTGGCTGAAATATTATATAGGCATTTGAAACATTGCTATAGCCTACGAAAATTCCAAGCTCAGATTTTTTGTCCAATTTATCTCTTTTAACTCGAGGAATATAAAGAAGCAAAGACATCCAAACACTTTCAAATTTGTGAGTGAGGGCTTGTGACCATACCATGCTTCATAAGGAGTCTGCTTCTGGAGACCTTTAGTAGCCAATCTATTCCGTAAAAAAAGTAGTATTAATTGCTTTTGTCTAAAACTTTTTAGGAAGGTCTTTCTTATGCAACAAGCAATGAGTCATTTCCATTATAGTTCTGGTTATTTGCTCACTTACTCCATTTTGTTGGGGAATATATGCAATTGTCAATTGATGCTCGATCTCTACCTCTTCATAAAATTTATTGAACTGATATGAGGTATACTCTTTTCCATTATCATATCTTAACACCATCATCTTATATTTAATTTGATTTTTAGCCCATGTCTTGAATATTTAAAATACTTCAGCCACTTCTGATTTGAATCTGAGAAAATATATCCAACACATTCGAGTTAAATCATCAATAAAGGCAATATAATACTTACTGCATTTGAGTGATGGTGTTTGATATGGCCCTCCAAGATTAGTATGAACAAGTTGAAACTTTTGTGAGGCTCTCTAAGCTATTTTGGCAAAAGGCAATCTGATTTATTTGCCAAATTGACAAGCATTGTAACTAGATATTTCCTTTTTAAGTGAAGCCATGCCTTGTACCAACCTATGTTTTTGCATAAATAATAAAGTAGAATGATGATAGTGACCCAACCTCTTGTGCCAAAGTTTAGTGGTTTTGACAGAGACTTGATGAGCTGAATACTCCTTCTCCATCAAATCAAGAGGAAAGCTTTTCCTCTTCATTTTGATTGTGAATACCTCCAATCCTTTTGTGTCTTTAATGATACAGCTTCTATTCTCAAAACACACCTTAAAACATTTTTCAAGTAATTGGCCAACATCTGGAATGAGCAACACATCAGTAATGACTTTGGTTCTAGAAATGCTTTCAATTGCAATTGAACCTTTACCTTTTCCAAAAATATATTTCCATTTCCAACACGAACTTTTTAGATTGATGTCTTATCAAGAACCTTTAAGAGTTTGATATTGTTGGACATATGATTTGTGCAACTGCTATCAAAAAGCCAAGTATCAACTGAACTAACATAGTAAGATGCTACAAACAATTATTCTTCCTCCTGCTGATTCACAGCTTGAGCCTCAGTCACTAGCTGATTGCCTTTGTTTTTGCAAATTTTGTCATTATGTCCCATTTGATTGCACGTGTTGCATTTTGCATCAGGTCTGCTCCAACATCTAAAATGAGGATGACTGGTTCTACCATAATGTTGACAAGGGTGATAATTTCTACCTTTGTTGCCTGATGCACCATTGTTGCTTACTTTAAGAAAAGAATTGCTTCCAACACTTGTACCTGTATTATCTTTGCTCTTCTTTCCTTTTTTTTTCCTTATTTTTTCAAGAGTCCTTAAGTTGCAACATGGCTTTCATTGCGCCTTGAATTGAACCATCTTCTCTAATATGCCTTCTTTGCTCTTGTGCATGAAGAGCATTTAGCAACTCAACTAAGAAAATTGCTGTAAGGTCATGAACCTCCTTTAATGCAGAAATTTTGGCTTCAAATCTTTCTAGTAATGTTACCAGATTTTTATTAATAATTCTGCTATTTGGAATATTTTCGCCAAGAAGCCTGAGCTTGTTAATAATATCTAGCACCCTATCAACATGCTCCTTCATAGTTTCAGAGTCTTTCATCTTTTGTAATTCAAGTTTTCTTTTGACATTCAAGGTATGCATGCTTCTGGTATGTGCATTACCTTGAAACTCTGCCTTGAGATACTACCAGATGTGGAAGGCAGTCTCCAAGTTCATAATCCTAGTAAAAAGTGATTTAGACACAGTTGAATATAAACATGTTTTGGCCTTAAACTTCTTTGTAGTTTTCTCCTTGTGTGTTTTGATATGCTGCCTAGTTGGATTCTCAGGCAGTTGATCAATTGCAAAGTCTTCGGCCACCGCTTCCCAAAGATCCCATTCATGTAGATAAGTAGTTATTTTGACTACCCATGATTGATAATTTTCTCCAGTGAACACTAGAGGTGGAACAGGATAAGAATCTTTTAAAGCCATTTGAATCAAGATTTGAAACTTGAAGAGGGTTAGTGTTTCTGTATAATACTGACACGGAGCAACTAGCCTTGGACTTTACGGTAGACTTGGACTGGGCCCAACTTTTGTTGCCGATATCCGATGAAGACGCATGATAGCTTTTCAGAAAGGAAATTTTGAGACGCAAGACTTTTAAAAGTGTGACAAAGGCCATAGGTCTATCACAAAATTCAATGTGGAAATTCCATCGTTTAGGGGGTTAATTTTGCATTTTAATTATTTTTTTGATATTTTTATAATTTTGCATATTAGATTTTTTTTCTATTATAAATAGCCTTCTTTGGCTATTAGATACTCACTTTTCAATCTTTAAAGAATTTCAATAAGACTTTTCATCTTCTAGCCTATCTTTTCTCTTATATCGTCTTACCCAAATGATATTGGTTAAAACTCCTAACAGAGTCTAAATAGTCCTTTATCATATTGTTATTAGAGCAAAGTTCGACCATGGCAGACAACCAAGAGACACGACTTGTTGCAATTGAGGCATTTTTGGCAAAATTGAGGGAGATAATCAAACAACTGGCCCTGCAGTAAGGAATCCACCAACCCGCCACCGCCTTACACCCCCAGCCAGTTGCCAATTGTAAGACCCGGCTAGGGTCCGGCATCGGAATTCTACTTTTCGGTGGAATTTAGGGTGTCAGAATCCGCTAGAAGGGTAAGAATTATGTTTTTCTAAAGTATTTTCGTATGTTTTATAGTTTTAAAGTGAAAAGGAAATGAGTTTTGGAAAGAAAAACACCAAGGAAGAAATGCAAGGTTCGGCCACCGAAGGTGAAAGTTCGGCCGCCGAACATGCATGGCTTATGGTTTCACGTTAGGCCGCCGAAGGTGGTCTGGCCAGCCACCTATAAAATGCCCTCAGTCGGTGAATGGATAAGAATTGCTTTTCCTTACACAGACAGAGGTGAGACCATGTCTTCCTTGGGTATTCTTCATGTTTTCATCAAATCTTACAAAGTTTTGATAGTTTTTGATGTTGTTTTAAAGCTTTTGAGCTAAAAACCCAAGTTTTGAAGTTTGCAGACTTTGAGAGAGAGTTGCTCCATATCTTCACGTTGGGATCGTTTATCTTCTTGTTTTCAAAAGGTAAGTGAAGATCCTGAAAGTATGTATATATGTTGTGTTGTGTTGTTTGTTGGGGTTGTAAGGTAGTTTTGGACCCCTTTGTGCATATACGTGAGTATATGTATGTTGAGGAGTTGTGGTTTGTGTGTTTTGGTAAGATTTGGTAAGTTTTGGCATGAGGCAGAGCAGTTCTGCCATACTGGAGAACCCAGTTTCAGCAGCCAAATGAAGGTTTGGCCTCCGAACATGCTAAGGAGGTGGTTTCGGCTGCCTAAGCTTGCCCCAGCTTGCCTCTGAAAGTGCTTGAGTTTCGGCTCTGGAAAGGACATCCGGCTGCCGAACCTGCCGCCGAAAGTACCTTGTCCAGCCTTCTTTTGCATGTTTTACTTGATTGTTTTAGGATGTCTGAGGGGGTTTTTGGGGAGTTTTATAGAGTTGTTTTTGAGTTAGTTTGGTCCCTCATTTGAGTCCACCTGTGTAGGAACGGACCAGAGGAACCGAAGAGAGCAGCAGTGAGCACTGCCTCAAAGTCTGCAGAGTCAGTTCAGAGATAGCCAGAGGTGAGTGGAACTAAATTTACTTCGTTTAAATTGAGAAATCAAATGCTTTTAGCATGTTTCATGCACCATGAATATGCAATAGGTTGATTGCATTAGACATCACGAATATGTTGCATTGCATTCTATATTATTGTTGGTGTGGGTGATAATGGATAATCCAATAGTCTCTGAGAAAGACCAGGTGCCCATTCTACGCCCTGGCACGGAATAGTAGAAGTCCAGGTGCCCATTCTATGCCCTAGCACGGTACATGGTAGAAAATATATGACCATGTATGGGATTTTACAGGTACCCAGAGAGTATAGCAGGCTTGCTACGGGTCCCGGCGACCTGAAGTCGAACCGGATCCTAGCACCGGTGGCGGTCCGATTTTCAGGTCGTTACACCAATCCTGTGGCCGCCAATCCTGTGGTCACCAATTCTATGCCTGCAAATCCCCAACAGAATTATCAGGAAGATTACAAGATCAAGATAGACCTTCAAAACTTTTATGGTTTGTTGGATGTGGAATATGTTCTTGATTGGCTGGAAGAGGTTGAACGTTTCTTCAAAGTTATGAATGTGGAAGAGGATCGCAAGGTTCCGATTGTGGCCTATAAGTTAAAAGGGGGTGCAGCAGCCTGGTGAAATTCGGTTCAAAATGAACGCTATCGGAGGATGCTGGGACCCATACGAAACTGGGTATTGATGAAGCAGATGATTGAACAACAGTTCTTGCCAAGCGATCACGCTCAGGTTTTGTATAACTGGTATCATGACTGTGTACAGAGGAATCGAAGGGATGATGAATATACTGAGGAGTTTTTTAGGTTGCAGGCGAGGTGTGAAAACTGTGAGAATGAAGCCTAGCAGGTTGCTCATTATCAGAGGGGTATGAATCACGAAATTCACTGTATGATGGGAGTAGCTGCGATTTTCACTTTGGCAAACGCCATTAAGATGGCCAAAAGGCAGAAGAGCGTGTTGATTGGCAGCCACGACAGCAGTATAACTGGAATTTTAATTACAGAAATTCTAGTTCGATAAGGACGCAACAGTATAGAGGCAATTACAGCGGGCAATCTTCTAAGGTTGTAAATTCTGGCAATCCTCAAAATACTATGGAATAAAGGAGAGAAAGTAAGGGAAAAGCAGTCACCACTACAGCAAACAAAGGAGGCAGAACCAATCCTTATCAAAAGCCAACGAAAGACATATGTTACTGCTGTAGGCAACTTGGTCATCGATTGAATAATTTTCCAAAATGTAGAGGAGTTAATAATGATCGCTGACAGGTTAATGTGATTGAGCAGGTGGCTGAATCTGAGGAGGAAGTGGATGACGATGATAGATCTATTGATGGTTCTGAAGATGGAGAGGTCACCTATGTGGTGAAGAAAATCTTATGCTCTACAAAACAGGAAGATGAGACGCAAAGGAGGAAGATTTTCTAGGCAAAGTGCCGAGTAGGAGAGGCAATTTGCAGGCTAATTATAGATCGCTGCAGTTGTAAGAATCTGATAGCCAAGCAATTGCTGAAGAAATTTTAGTTATCTACTCAACTGCAACCTTTGTTTCTGTATAACACTGACACGGAGCAACTAGCCTTGCACTTTACGGTAGACTTGGATTGGGCCTAACTTTTGCTGCCGATATCCGATGAAGACCCATGATAGCTTTTCAGAAAGTAAATTTTGAGACGCGAGACTTTTAAAAGTGTGACAAAGGCCATAGGTCTATCACAAAATTCGATATGGAAATTTCATCGTTTAGGGGGTCAATTTTGCATTTTAATTATTTTTTTGATATTTTTATAATTTTGCATATTAGATTTTTTTTTTCTATTATAAATAGCCTTTTTTGGCTATTAGATACTCACTTTTCGATCTTTAAAGAATTTCAATAAGACTTTTCATCTTCTAGCCTATCTTTTCTCTTATATCGTCTTACCCAACTGATATTAGTTAAAACTCCTAACAGAGTCTAAATAGTCCTTTATCATATTGGTATTATAGCAAAGTTCGACCATGGTAGACAACCAAGAGACGCAACTTGTTGCAATTGAGGCATCTTTGGCAAAATTGAGGGAGATGATCGAACAGCTGGCCCTGCAGTAAAGAATCCACCAACCCGCCACCGCCGCACACCCCTAGCCAGTTGCCAATCCTGTGGCCGCCAATCCTGTGTTCACCAATTCTATGCCTGCAAATCCCCAACAGAATTATCAGGAAGAATACAAGATCAAGATAGACCTTCAAAACTTTTATGGTTTGTTGGATGTGGAATATGTTCTTGATTGGCTGGAAGAGGTTGAACGTTTCTTCAAAGTTATGAATGTGGAAGAGGATCGCAAGGTTCCGATTGTGGCCTATAAGTTAAAAGGGGGTGCAGCAGCCTGGTGAAATTCGGTTCAAAATGAACGCTATCGGAGGATGCTGGGACCCATACGAAACTGGGTATTGATGAAGCAGATGATTGAACAACAGTTCTTGCCAAGCGATCACGCTCAGGTTTTGTATAACTGGTATCATGACTGTGTACAGAGGAATCGAAGGGATGATGAATATACTGAGGAGTTTTTTAGGTTGCAGGCGAGGTGTGAAAACTGTGAGAATGAAGCCTAGCAGGTTGCTCATTATCAGAGGGGTATGAATCACGAAATTCACTGTATGATGGGAGTAGCTGCGATTTTCACTTTGGCAGACGCCATTAAGATGGCCAAAAGGCAGAAGAGCGTGTTGATTGGCAGCCACGACAGCAGTATAACTGGAATTTTAATTACAAAAATTCTAGTTCGATAAGGACACAACAGTATAGAGGCAATTACAGCGGACAATCTTCTAAGGTTGTAAATTCTGGCAATCCTCAGAATACTATGGAAGAAAGGAGAGAAAGTAAGGGAAAAGCAGTCACCAGTACAGCAAACAAAGGAGGCAGAATCAATCCTTATCAAAAGCCAACGAAAGACATATGTTACTGTTGTAGGCAACTTGGTCATCGATTGAATAATTGTCCAAAATATAGAGGAGTTAATAATGATCGCTGACAGGTTAATGTGATTGAGCAGGTGGCTGAATCTGAGGAGGAAGTGGATGACAATGACAAATCTATTGATGGTTATGAAGATGGAGAGGTCACCTATGTGGTGAAGAAAATCTTATGCTCTACAAAACAGGAAGATGAGACGCAAAGGAGGAAGATTTTCCAGGCAAAGTACCGAGTAGGAGAGGCAATTTGCAGGCTAATTATAGATCGCTATAGTTGTGAGAATCTGATAGCTAAGCAATTGGTGAAGAAATTGTAGTTATCTACTCAACTGCACCCTTCGCCATACCAAGTCGAATGGATTAAGGAAGGTCCGACAATTGAGGTCAACAGAATCTGCAGCGTGCCTATCTCGATCGGTAAATCTTATACTAAACCTATTAATTGTAATGTTGTGGACATGGATTGCTATGAAATTTTACTAGGTCGCCCTTGGCAGTTCGATGTTGATGCTTTGCATAAGGGTGATAGAGCATATTTTAATCCATATTATCATGATCTTATTGATGTTTATTTGCACCTATTCTACCTAATTTTGTGGTTTTAATCATGTTTCGCAGATATTAGGTGTAAAGAAACAATTTGGAGAAAATGCTCTTAAAAATGCCAAAAAGGGCTAAATCTGGAAAAGCCACCTTCGGAAGCACTTTCGGAAGCCAAAAGTCCAGTCCAGAGCCGAAACTCAACCTCCTTCGGAAGCACCTTCAGAAGCTGAAAGCCAGTCATCTTCGAAAGCACTTTCGGCAGCCGAAAGTCAAGTCCAGAGCCGAAAGTCACCTATCTTCGGCAGCACCTTCAGCGGCCGAAACCTTGCTCCAGATTCGAAAGTCCAGCCTCCAAAACTAACTTTAGGCGGCTGAAAGTCCCTCCGAACAGCCTCCTCCTTATTCAAGAAGCCAAATCTTGAAGATCACATGTTTTCCACTTTATGCCATGCACATTCAAAATTCAAAACAAGGCTCCACCTTCCTCTTTAGTGCATGAAGAAGACTTCTTGAACACACCTTGAGCAATTAAAAGACCAAAAAGTCCTTGCAACTCCCCACATACACATATTAGACCAAGGGCACTTTGAGCAATCTCCAAAAGATGCATGGATGATAGAGCATAAATTAGCCCATATTATTATGATATTCTTGATGTCTATTTACATCTTTTCTACCTAATTTTGTGGTTTTAATCATGTTTTGCAGATATTAGGTGAAAAGGGACATTCAAGAGAAAATGCTCTTAAAAACGCTCAAAAGTGCAAAATCTAGAAAAGCCACCTTCGGCAGCACTTTCGGCGGCCGAAAGCCCAGTCCAGAGACGAAACTGCCCCACCTTCGGCGGCACCTTTGGCCGTTGAACATTGGCTCCAGAGACGAAAGTCGGCCTCCTTCGGCCGTCGAACCCCAACCTTCGGTGTAATACCCGGCTAGACTCCGGTATCGGAATTCCTACCGTCCGGTGGGATCTCGGATGTCGGAGACCTCTAAAAGGGTAAAATCATGTTTTTGTAAAATGTTTTCATGTTTTTAATAGTTTTAAGTATGAAATTAAATGAGTTTTTGCATGAAAAGTCCTTGGAGGAAAACCCAGGTTCGGCCGCCGAAAGTCAAGTTCGGCCGCCGAACATGCATGCGTTTTGGAGGCACATTAGGCCCCCGAAAGCATGAGTTAGGGAAGTTCAGGTTCGGCCGCCGAAAGTCAAGTTCGGCCGCCGAACATTGCATGGATGCAGGAGCGCATTCGGCCCCCGAACGTGGCCTGGTCAGCCACCTATAAAAGGGGCACTTAGCCGAAATGGGTGAGTTTTCTCCCATTTTCGGCCACAGCAAGCTTCCGACTTTCCCTTTGCAACTCTTGTGTTCTTCTTCCAAATCTCTTCCATTTTTCTTGAGTTTTAAACTCACATTGCAAGTTTTGAGCATTTAAACCAAGTTTTGGAGCTTTGGGAACTCAGGAGCTCATTTTCGTGGATCTCCAAGTTTAGGTCGTCTCCCTCTCGATCTTCAAGAGGTAAGAGCCGATCTTAAGCTCCTTATGTGTTTTAAATAAGTTTTATGCAAGATCTATGGGTAGAAATGCATGTTAGGTTATATGTTGAGTTATGGGTTAATCTTGATGTTTTGAACAATGTGTGTTGATTGTGTGTGTTTGAAGTGTTGTAGTTGGGGTATATGACTGTTTGAGACCCCTAGGAACTTGTATGCATGTTTTGGTAGAGATTTATGCATGATTGGAGGTTTTGGGAGGCAAGAGGTTCGTTTGAACCAAGTTTCTGCCCTTTGGCAGAAACCAGGTTCGGCAGCCGAAGGGAGTTTCGACCGCCGAACCCCCTTTGTGGAGGCAGCATTCGGCTGCCGAAGTTGCCCCCGAAAAGAGACTTTCGTCTCTGTCTGGGACTTTCGGCCGCCGAAGGTGCCGCCGAAAGTGCCTGACTTTCGGATCTGTCCGGGACTTTCGGCCGCCGAACCTGTCGCCGAAAGTGCCCTGTTCAGCCATTTCTTGCATGTTTTTATGTGATGTTTTCAGGATGTTTTAGGGGATTTTTGGGGAATATTTTAGAGTTGTGTTCAAGTATGATTGGTCCCTCATTTGAGTCCACCTGTGTAGGTTCGGACCCGAGGAACCGAGGACCCCAGCAGTGAGGTCAGCTGTTTCGGTGTTGTCAGAGTCAGCCAGAGGTGAGTGGAACTAAACTCAATCTTTTAAATTAAATGTTTTATCATGTTTCATGCATCATGATTATGCAGTAGGATGATTGCATTAGTATTCACGAATATGCCGCATTGCATAAATTGTTGTTGTTGTGGGTGAATGTCGGATGACCCAGTTAGTCCATGACAGGAAGACCAGGCCCCATGCTACAGGCCTGGTACAGAGTAAGAAAGACCAGGCCCCATTCTACAGGCCTGGCACAGAGTAAGGAAAGACCAGGATCCTATCCTATGGTCTAGCACGGTCACGGGACTCGAAGACCAGGAGCTCAGAGGAGGCCCTGGGGAAATGGTAAGTAAAGTATGTTCTGACAGGAAAGACCAGGACCCCATTCTACAGGCCTGGCACAGAGTTAACTTGGACTAATTGGTGACAAGTTCACCCAACCCTTATGTGAATTGTTTGTGTTATGATGCATTTCATAGAGCATAGTGTTAATATATTTTATAGTTCAGCTCACTGGGCTTTTAGCTCACCCCTCTCCCTTTACCCCCATGCTTGCAGGTACAGTATAGTGCGGGAGTCCGGATAGAGTAAAGAAGTCATGCTTATGAAATAGTTAGCTATGGACATGATCATATTGTAATGTAAAGTCTTAATCATATAGTTATGTATATGGATGTTAGTGGTGTGCTTGACCATAGATTGTTGTATCCCTTTTATACATGATCTTAGAGATCTTTATGATGTTTACGTAAACCAACTCAACAGATGTTATGTTACCCATTGGAGGGCACAGATGAGATCCCACAGAGGGATCAAAGTTATGTTTATGTTTATGCACAGGTTGAGTTTGGTTGATGTTCATGGAATGAAAAGTTTTAATTTTTATGTATGTTGTTGATCATGTATGGGATTAAGCAGGTTCACAGGATGTATGTTAGGCTTGCTACGGGTCCCGGCGGCCTTAAGTCGACCCGGATCCTAGCGCCGGTAGCGGTCCGAATTTCGGGTCGTTACAGAATGGTATCAGAGCCCTAGGTTCATATGGTCGGACCTAGAGTGTCGGGCTCATAGATGTTATAGAAGGTCAAGCACAATAGGAAAGATCATGTCCACTAGGATAGGATGTGGAGTCCTGTCTTGCATGATGATGTGAAATGCCATGACTTTATGGATGTGCATTAATGATATGCTATGATATGTGATGTATGTGATGCGGGTTCATGTGTGCCCACATGAACCATATGATGCTAATGATTATGTGCTGTGTACTGTTTTTCAGAAAACAGGATGAGGGGAACTCGTCGATCAGCGAGATTGACTGGAGTGCCACCTGAGGATGAGGGCATGAGCGCCCGTCCTCCTACATTGCCTAGGGCAATGTCAAGCAGGTCCAACAGGGACAGAGCAGTAAGAGACCTTAGAAGGTCTCTGGATCTGGGTAGGAGCAGATCGGTGAGGGGAACGGTTCAGGGAGGAATGTCTGAGGGCATGGGGGATGATATGGATGTAGAGCAGAGGAGGGATGGCAGTTTGGGAGTAAGCATGTCAGAGGAAGGTATGGGAGAATCCCAAGGAGGCACTCAGGCCTCGGGATTTGTACAGCCACCTCACTACCCACATTTCTCACAACACCCCGGGTATTCGATGGGAGGTACATCGGATTACCCTAGTTTCACCCCTTATCCCACACAGATGCCATACCCACCATACTATCCACCATACTCTCAGTACCCAATGTATCCACCTCCACCCTACTATCCAAATCCAGCAAACCCTACCTCAGAAAATGTTGCACCACCTCCACCACCTGCAAAACTAGCAGCCCCAGTTGTTCAGCCACCTAGACCTAGCTCAGCCAGTGGGAGCAAGGTCAAGATGACCGACTACATGAAATTGGGTGCTCCTCAGTATGAAAAAGGGGATGACCCATTTGTGTATCTTGAAAGGGTTAAGGTAATCACCAATGAGATTGGGGCTGATGACAGTAGAGCCATTCAGATGGCCGGGTTCACGCTTAAGTGCAAGAAGGCACGAGAGTGGTTCAAGAATTATGTGAACCCGAGAGTGGACAGCATGACTTGGGAAGAGTTTGCAAACGAGTTTGCAGGATGGGCTTTTCCCGATAGCTCAAGGGAGCTGAAGATGATAGAGTTCGAACAGTTGAGGCAGACAGATGAAATGAGTGTGGAGGAGTTCACCGACAGATTTATGGAGCTGTTGCCTTTTTCTGGGCAGAGTTTGGACACAGATTCAAAGAGGTCAAGGAGGTATGTCATGAAACTTCATTCCAGGTATTCCTCCTTGATTCAGTCAGTGGACAGGGAGAGCTTCCATGCCATAGTAGATATGGCCAGGAAAATGGAGGCCAGTGCCATCGTTCAGGGGACAGTCAAGCAGTCAGTGGCACAGTCTTCCGGTTCTAAAACTCCGGGTGGGGGAAGGTTAGATCCCTCTACCTTGAGTGCAGCAGCCTCAGGCAGTAAGAGATGGGGTAAGCCCAAGGGTAAGAAGAATAAGTTTTGGAATAAAGTCAAGTCCAGTCTGGGATTTGGGAGTGGCTCAAGCTCTGGTGCGGATAATGCAGTTTGTGCGAGGTGTGGTAGACCACACAAGGGAGTATGTCGGTTTGGGACGAACGCCTGCTTCAGATGTGGTCAGGAGGGGCATATAGCTCGAGATTGTCCAAGAGCAGTCCCGATGGCTCAGTCCCAGCAGACAGCTTCAGGCAGTGTAGCGCAGCCAGCAGCTCCAGCCATGACTCAGGCCAGTGGCAGAGGCAGAGGGAGAGGAGCAGCCTCTTCTTCAGTGGGTTGCAGAGGTGAAGGTCCATCAGCCCCAGCACGGATCTTCACAATGACACAGCAGGAGGCAGATGCATCCAACACCGTGGTGGCAGGTAATCTCGTCATTGGATGTTCGGATGTATATGCATTGATGGACCCTGGTGCATCTCATTCTTTTATTGCTCCGAGGGCCATAGAGAGGTTGGGATTGATGACTTCTGGGTTAGAGTGTCCTCTCTGGGTCAGTGGACCCAAGTGTGATCCATCAGTGGCAGAGTCAGTCTGCCAGTGTAGTCCTGTGTTTGTTGAGGGAAGATGCTTGTCCGCCGACCTTGTGGTTCTAGATTTGACAGACTTTGACGTCATTCTAGGGATGGACTGGTTATCTACCCATGGTGCTACCTTGGACTGCAGGGACAAGGTAGTCAGGTTCAAAGGTCAGGATGGGTCTGAGGTTGTCTTCAGAGGAGACAGGAGGGGTACACCTAGAGTTCTGATATCAGCTCTTCAGGCTCGTAGGTTGCTCAGGAGGGGATGTCAGGGGTATTTGGCTCATGTGAGAGAGCTTAATAGTCAGGTTAGAGAGCCCGCCTCGGTGCCAGTGGTTAGAGAGTTCTTAGATGTGTTCCCAGACGAGCTGCCAAGTTTACCACCTGCTAGGGAGATAGAGTTCGAGATAGAACTGATGCCTGGAACCCGATCGATCTCTATCCCTCCCTACAGGATGGCGCCAGCAGAATTGAAAGAGTTGAAGGAGCAGTTACAGGAGCTGGTAGACAAGGGCTTCATCCGACCGAGTACCTCACCCTGGGGTGCTCCAGTCTTGTTTGTGAGAAAGAAGGATGGATCCCTTAGACTTTGTATCGACTACAGGCAGTTGAACAAAGTCACTACCAAGAACAAGTACCCATTGCCAAGGATCGACGATCTATTTGACCAGCTAGCAGGAGTGGGTTGTTTCTCCAAAATAGATCTGAGATCGGGGTACCATCAGTTGAGGATCAGGGAAGAGGACGTACCAAAGACAACTTTCAGGACCAGATATGGGCATTTTGAGTTCCTTGTGATGCCGTTCGGGTTAACTAACGCCCCTGCAGCATTCATGGATCTCATGAATAGAGTGTTTAGCCAGTACCTGGATCACTTCGTTATTGTCTTCATAGATGATATCTTGGTGTATTCCAGGAATGCAAAGGAGCATGCCCATCATCTGAGGTTGGTTCTACAGACCTTGAGGGAACATGGCTTGTATGCCAAGTTCTCCAAGTGTGAGTTCTGGCTAAGGAGCATTTCGTTCTTGGGGCATGTAGTATCAGAGAATGGGATTGAGGTGGACCCCAAGAAGACAGAAACTGTAGCTAACTGGCCTAGACCCACTTCAATGACAGAGATCATAAGTTTCTTGGGTTTAGCAGGTTACTACAGGAGGTTCGTTCAGGACTTCTCGAAAATTGCAACTCCTCTGACCAGACTAACCAGGAAGAATCAGAAGTTTCTGTGGACCGACCAGTGCGAGGAGAGTTTTGAAGAGCTTAAGAAGAGGTTGACTTCAGCACCAGTTTTAGCTCTGCCATCTAGTGATGTAGACTTTACAGTCTTTTGTGATGCGTCCCGAGTGGGATTGGGTTGTGTGCTTATGCAGAATGAGAGGGTGATCGCTTATGCTTCGAGGCAGCTAAAGAAGCATGAGTTGAACTACCCCACACATGACCTAGAAATGGCAGCAGTAATCTTTGCACTCAAGATGTGGAGGCACTACCTCTATGGGGTAAAATGTGAGATCTTTACAGATCATAAGAGCCTACAGTACATCCTGAGTCAAAGAGATTTGAACCTGAGGCAGAGGAGATGGGTGGAGCTGCTGAGTGACTATGATTGTAAGATTCAGTATCATCCGGGTAAGGCGAATGTCGTGGCAGACGCCCTAAGCCGGAAGTCACTAGGCAGTCTATCCCACATCACGGCAGAGAGGAGACCAGTGGTGAAGGAGTTTTACAAACTCATTGATGAAGGTCTACAGTTGGAGTTGTCTGGTACAGGTGCCTTGGTTGCTCAGATGAAAGTGACACCCGTGTTTCTGGAGCAGGTGGCTCAGAAACAGCATGAGGACCCAGAGTTAGTGAAGATTGCCAGGACTGTTCAGTCAGGCAAGGACAGTGAGTTCCGATTCGACAGTAAGGGGATCCTCCGCTATGGGAGTTGATTGTGTGTACCAGATGACATAGGGCTAAAAGGAGACATTATGAGAGAGGCTCATAATGCAAGATACAACATTCACCCCGGAGCCACCAAGATGTATCAAGATCTGAAGAAAGTTTACTGGTGGCCAGCTATGAAGAGAGAAGTGGCACAGTTTGTGTCAGCCTGCGAAGTTTGTCAGAGGGTGAAGCTGGAACATCAGAAGCCGGCTGGAATGCTTAACCCGCTACCTATTCCAGAATGGAAATGGGAGAATATAGCTATGGACTTCGTAGTGGGGTTACCGGCAGCGTCCAACAGGTTGGACTCCATATGGGTGATTGTGGACAGACTCACCAAATCTGCTCACTTCATCCCTGTCAGGAGTGGCTATTCTGTGGACAAGTTGGCGCAGGTGTACGTTGATGAGATAGTCAGACTGCATGGGGTTCCTGTTTCTATAGTGTCAGATAGAGGGCCCCAGTTCACCTCCAGATTTTGGCGGAGTCTGCAGAATGCTATGGGTACTAGGTTGGATTTCAGCACGGCCTTCCATCCACAGACAGACGGACAGTCAGAGAGGACCATCCAAACCATAGAAGATATGCTAAGAATGTGTGTGCTGGACTTTGGCGGTTCTTGGAGGCAGCATCTACCTTTGGTGGAGTTTGCCTACAATAACAGCCATCATGCTAGCATCGGGATGGCTCCATATGAAGCTTTATATGGAAGGAAGTGCAGGTCACCTGTTTGCTGGGAGGAGGTAGGAGAGAGGTCCTTAGCAGGACCCGAGCTAGTAGAGATCACCAGCAGGGTGGTACCCTTAATTAGAGAAAGAATCAAGACTGCTGCAAGCAGACAGAAGAGTTATGCAGACATCCGCAGAAGACTAGTAGAATTTCAGGAGGGGGATCTGGTATTGCTTAAGGTGTCTCCAATGAAAGGAGTGGTTCGGTTCGGGAAGAAAGGTAACCTAGCTCCGCGGTACATCGGACCCTTTGAAGTCTTGCAAAAGATTGGGAATGTGTCGTACAAGCTGGATTTACCTGCTTCAATGGAGAGAATCCATCCGGTTTTCCATGTTTCTATGTTGAGGAAGTTCGTGTCAGATCCGGGCAAGGTTCTTAGTGAGCCTGATGTGGAGATCCAAGAGGATCTCACCTATGTTGAGCAGCCAGTACGGATCATAGACACTCAGATCAGAAAGCTAAGGAACAAGGAAATCCCGATGGTGAAAGTCCTTTGGAACCACCACAATCTGGAAGAGTGCACTTGGGAGACACGGGAGTCTATGCTCCGGCAATATCCTCATCTCTTTTAAGGTTAGTCTCTATGTGTTTCATGTGTATGTTATGTTGTTTGCTATGCATGTGCTAGTTGAGGAACATTCGGGGACGAATGTTCTTAAGGGGGGGAGAATGTAATACCCGGCTAGACTCCGGTATCGGAATTCCTACCGTCCGGTGGGATCTCGGATGTCGGAGACCTCTAAAAGGGTAAAATCATGTTTTTGTAAAATGTTTTCATGTTTTTAATAGTTTTAAGTATGAAATTAAATGAGTTTTTGCATGAAAAGTCCTTGGAGGAAAACCCAGGTTCGGCCGCCGAAAGTCAAGTTCGGCCGCCGAACATGCATGCGTTTTGGAGGCACATTAGGCCCCCGAAAGCATGAGTTAGGGAAGTTCAGGTTCGGCCGCCGAAAGTCAAGTTCGGCCGCCGAACATTGCATGGATGCAGGAGCGCATTCGGCCCCCGAACGTGGCCTGGTCAGCCACCTATAAAAGGGGCACTTAGCCGAAATGGGTGAGTTTTCTCCCATTTTCGGCCACAGCAAGCTTCCGACTTTCCCTTTGCAACTCTTGTGTTCTTCTTCCAAATCTCTTCCATTTTTCTTGAGTTTTAAACTCACATTGCAAGTTTTGAGCATTTAAACCAAGTTTTGGAGCTTTGGGAACTCAGGAGCTCATTTTCGTGGATCTCCAAGTTTAGGTCGTCTCCCTCTCGATCTTCAAGAGGTAAGAGCCGATCTTAAGATCCTTATGTGTTTTAAATAAGTTTTATGCAAGATCTATGGGTAGAAATGCATGTTAGGTTATATGTTGAGTTATGGGTTAATCTTGATGTTTTGAACAATGTGTGTTGATTGTGTGTGTTTGAAGTGTTGTAGTTGGGGTATATGACTGTTTGAGACCCCTAGGAACTTGTATGCATGTTTTGGTAGAGATTTATGCATGATTGGAGGTTTTGGGAGGCAAGAGGTTCGTTTGAACCAAGTTTCTGCCCTTTGGCAGAAACCAGGTTCGGCAGCCGAAGGGAGTTTCGACCGCCGAACCCCCTTTGTGGAGGCAGCATTCGGCTGCCGAAGTTGCCCCCGAAAAGAGACTTTCATCTCTGTCTGGGACTTTCGGCCGCCGAAGGTGCCGCCGAAAGTGCCTGACTTTCGGATCTGTCCGGGACTTTCGGCCGCCGAACCTGCCGCCGAAAGTGCCCTGTTCAGCCATTTCTTGCATGTTTTTATGTGATGTTTTCAGGATGTTTTAGGGGGTTTTTGGGGAATATTTTAGAGTTGTGTTCAAGTATGATTGGTTCCTCATTTGAGTCCACCTGTGTAGGTTCGGACCCGAGGAACCGAGGACCCCAGCAGTGAGGTCAGCTGCTTCGGTGTTGTCAGAGTCAGCCAGAGGTGAGTGGAACTAAACTCAATCTTTTAAATTAAATGTTTTATCATGTTTCATGCATCATGATTATGCAGTAGGATGATTGCATTAGTATTCACGAATATGCCGCATTGCATAAATTGTTGTTGTTGTGGGTGAATGTCGGATGACCCAGTTAGTCCATGACAGGAAGACCAGGCCCCATGCTACAGGCCTGGCACAGAGTAAGAAAGACCAGGCCCCATTCTACAGGCCTGGCACAGAGTAAGGAAAGACCAGGATCCTATCCTATGGTCTAGCACGGTCACGGGACTCGAAGACCAGGAGCTCAGAGGAGGCCCTGGGGAAATGGTAAGTAAAGTATGTTCTGACAGGAAAGACCAGGACCCCATTCTACAGGCCTGGCACAGAGTTAACTTGGACTAATTGGTGACAAGTTCACCCAACCCTTATGTGAATTGTTTGTGTTATGATGCATTTCATAGAGCATAGTGTTAATATGTTTTATAGTTCAGCTCACTGGGCTTTTAGCTCACCCCTCTCCCTTTACCCCCATGCTTGCAGGTACAGTATAGTGCGGGAGTCCGGATAGAGTAAAGAAGTCATGCTTATGAAATAGTTAGCTATGGACATGATCATATTGTAATGTAAAGTCTTAATCATATAGTTATGTATATGGATGTTAGTGGTGTGCTTGACCATAGATTGTTGTATCCCTTTTATACATGATCTTAGAGATCTTTATGATGTTTACGTAAACCAACTCAACAGATGTTATGTTACCCATTGGAGGGCACAGATGAGATCCCACAGAGGGATCAAAGTTATGTTTATGTTTATGCACAGGTTGAGTTTGGTTGATGTTCATGGAATGAAAAGTTTTAATTTTTATGTATGTTGTTGATCATGTATGGGATTAAGCAGGTTCACAGGATGTATGTTAGGCTTGCTACGGGTCCCGGCGGCCTTAAGTCGACCCGGATCCTAGCGCCGGTAGCGGTCCGAATTTCGGGTCGTTACATTCGGCCTCCGAACCTTCAGACCAGAACTGAAAGCCCAGCCTCCGAAACTCAATTTAGGCAGCCGAAAATGCGCTCTAATGCATTCTTTCCTTGTTCAAGAAACCATATCCCAAGTTGCCATATTTGAGGAGCCAAATAAGGGAAGAATCTTGAGATCCAAATCTTCAATATTCACATTCAATTATTGGATTTCAAGATCCCCCTTATTAAGGAAAGAAAATCCAAAGATCACATGTTTCCTACTTAGTGCCATGCACATTCAAATTTCAAAAGGAGTATCCACCTTCCTCATTAGTGCATGGGCAATCTCTTGGACTTAATGTACAGCATCTTGAGGATCTTGGACAGCTATAAAAAGACCAAAGTGCCCCCACTTGCCTTCTATCACATGTGACTCGTTTTTGCCCTCACTCATGCACAAACAAGGCACATGCAACACCAAGGACACTTTGGACAGCCTCTAAAAGTCTCCTGGACTTCCATGAAACCCTAGGCAGCCTCCCAAGATCTATTTAAAGGCTTCAAGAAGACAAGAAAAGAGAATTTTCATCCACCTCTTCTCAAGAAAATTCGGCAGCCTCTCCAAGGCTCTCTTCACCTAGTTCTTCATCTTTTCTTTTTCTTTTCATCTATTTTCTGTTTTGGTTCAGCCATGAGTGGCTGAAACCCTTATTCTAGTTGAAGTTTGGTTGAAACTAAGGTTGTTTAAAAGGTTGTGAGATCTGAACATAAAGTGTTTGCTTTTGATTTATTCAATATTCATGCAATTGTGCTTAATTCTAAAGATTGCTTTGTTGTTTTGATCAAATTGACCACTTGATTCTTGATTGCAAAGTTAATTGATTGTTGGATTAGGATATTTGTTAGTCCGTAATTGCTGGAAATATTCTGTCCATAGAACACTTGGTGTAAAAACCCAAGGAATTGTATGATCTAGCAACATCTCATGCGTTTGAGTAGCTAGGGTTTGGATCTTTCTTGTTCTTCATGCAATTCACAATTGTTTTGATGCCTATGGCCCAAGAACGTTCCGTGGCAATTTGTTGATTAGTAATTGGTTAGAGGACGTTCCCTAATCAGTTTGTTCATAAGGAAAGACATGGTGGTGAGAAGCGTCTTCCACTCCCATAACCAACCTATTGATTCAATCAAGATAACCATGTTTCAATGATCAACCCAAATAACCAAAGTGGATCCATATCTTCAACTAGACTTTTCTCATATTGATTTCCCCTTTTATTTTAATTACTTGCTGTTTTAATTGCTTTCAATAGTTGTTAATCAAATCATCTCACAACTCCCCTTTTTTACTTTTCTTGCACTTGTTTCTATTTCTCTTTGATTACTTGCTTTCACTTGTGCTTTCAATTAGTTCTATTGGTCTTGATTGAGAGAAATAAATAGATAATCAATTCTCTGTGGATACGATCCTTCACCACTATCTGCAGTTGTTGTAACGACCCCAAAATGGACCGTCACCGGCGCTAGGATTCAGGTCGGCTTAAGGCCGCCAGAACCCGTAGCAAGCCTGCTATACTCTCTGTGTACCTGTAAAACTCATACATGATCATACATTTTCTGTGAAAAATAAAAATTCTTTTCCGAACCAAGGCTTAACCTGTGCATGCACTATCTCTGTACTCTGTACTCTGTACCCCTGACTAGAGCTTACTCTAGATGGGTTAACTCAGGTAAGCCTGGTTTTCACATACAGGAAAACATATACATATACAGATCATGTACAAAACATACATCACTAAGTCAAGCACATTTCTAACTGTATACACAACTATTACATCTCTTTAATATTACATGTCCACTCTAAGCTATTACAAATCTCTTTACTCTTTCTGTACTCTGCTGGACTGTCCCTGTACACTGTACACTGAACCTGCAAAACTGGGGTTAAGGGAGTAGGGTGAGCTCTATAGCCCAGTGAGTAGAACAGGAAAACATCTCAGTAAAATATGGTCTCATGGAATGCACCATAGCACAGACAAGCCACATCAAGAGTAAACCTGTCACCACATAGTCCTAGTAACTCTGTGCCAGGGCGTAGAATCGAGCACCTGGTCTTCCTGTCATATAGATATATGTGTATATAACACCTCTGTACTTACCATTGCCAGGGCGTAGTCAAAGGCTCCTGGACTTTACTATATACCTGCCAGGGCGTAGTCAAAGGCTCCTGGACTTCTCTATACCTGCCAGGGCGTAGTCAAAGGCTCTTGGACTTCCTGTCTGTGACTATGGGATCATTCAGCATTTACCCACATCAACAACTAACAATGCAATGCAACATATTCGTGGATACTAATGCAATCAACCTAAGGCATAATCATGATGCATGAGATATGCTAAAACATTCCATTTTGCAAGTAAAAGAAGTAAGTTGAGTTCCACTCACCTCTGGCTAACTGGACTGACTCTGCAGGCTCGGAAAACTCTGGAGCAGAACTCACTGCTGCTCTCTCTGGTTCCTCTGGTCTGTACCTATACATATAGACTGAAATGAGGGACCAAACTAGCTTATGAACAACTCTATGAAACTGCCCAAGAATCCCCAACACCCATGCAAAGCATGCAAAAGAAAGCTGGACAGGACACTTTCGGCGGTAGGTTCGGCGGCCGAAAGTCCTCTCCAGAGACGAAACTCAAGCACCTTCGGCGGCCGAATCTCAAGCTTCGGCGGCCGAACCCTTTCGGGGGCAAGTTTCGGGGGCCAAAAGGCACTCCAGAGATGAAAGTCTCTAACCTTCGGCGGCCGAATCCCCCAAACAGAGCCGAACATGCAAAACTCGCGGGGGCAAGCTGTGGTAGCCTAAGCCACCATGCAAGAGGTTCGACGGCCGAATGAACCTTCGGCTGCCGAACCTGAGTTCATCCAGAACTCAGCCCCGACGGCAAACAAGCTCCTCCATCCCTTCAATCTCGCAAAACATGCAAACTTCAACTCCTCAACACACATATACTTATGTATATGTACAAAGGGGTCCAAAACTACCTAAAAAACCCCAACAAACACATCAAACAGAATACATAATCATGCTTACAAGCTAAACCATCAAAAACACCCTTTGTCACCTAAGCATGCATCTCTACCCAAACCTTCAGAAAACGTCAAACAGGAAAACATGTTCACGATCTTCACTTACCTCCTGTAAACAAGAAGATGACCGATCTGAACAAAGAAAATGGATCACCTTCTCTTCAAACTCATACACACTCAAAACTAAGCTTTTTCACTTCAACACCTTCAAAAACTTTGAAACCCTTAGCCTGAACAGCTAAAAGCTTGCAGATAAATCATGGGAGATGTGGCCAACTTCTGGACATGATCTGGTGATAACACCTGTCCAAAATGCTGACTAAGGGATACAAAACTGCTGGCTAAGCAACTCAGCTTCGGCTGCCGAATTGCATGCAAAACCATGCAACATTCGGGGGCCGAACCTGAATTTCGGAAGCCGAACATTGGGCACTTTCGGCGGCCGAACTTACCTTCGGCGGCCGAACTTGGCTCCTCTGCCTTGGTTTATTTCAACTCAAAACTTGGTTCCATTTACCTTTAACACATTAAACCACACAACATTTCTTTCGAAATCATATATCCTACCCTTCTAGAGGATTCCGATATCCCGGAGTCCACCGGACGACAAGAATTCCGGTGCCGGACTTTAGCCGGGTATTACATTCTCCCCCCCTTAAGAACATTCGTCCTCGAAGGTTCCTAAAACACACAATTAACACATGAAACGGAGGAAACTAACCTCAAAACAAATATGGATACTGCTGGAGCATAGACTCCCGCGTCTCCCAGGTGCACTCTTCTAGATTATGGTGGTTCCATAGAACTTTCACCATTGGAATCTCCTTGTTCCTTAGCTGTCTGATCTGCGTGTCCAGAATCCGCACTGGCTGCTCTATATAGGTGAGATCCGTATGAATCTCCACCTCAAGCTCACTTAGAACTTGATTCGGATCTGACACAAACTGCCGTAGCATAGAAACATGAAATACCGGGTGAATTCTCTCCATAGAAGCAGGTAAATCCAGCTTATACGACACATTTCCGATCCTCTGCAACACCTCAAAGGGTCCAATGTACCGTGGAGCTAATTTACCTTTCTTCCCAAAACGAACTACTCCTTTCATTGGAGACACTTTCAGCAATACCCAATTACCCTCCTGGAACTCTAACTGCTTTCTGCGAACGTCTGCATAACTTTTCTATCTGCTCTGCGCTGTTCTGATTCTCTCTCTGATCATGGGCACCATTCTACTGGTAATGTCTACTAACTCTGGCCCTGCAAGAGCCTTCTCTCCTACCTCTTCCCAGCAAACAGGTGATCTGCACTTCCTCCCATACAAAGCTTCATAAGGAGCCATCCCTATGCTAGCATGATGGCTGTTATTGTAAGCAAACTCCACCAAAGGTAGATGCTGCCTCCAAGAACCGCCAAAATCTAACACACATAGTCAAGCATATCCTCTATGGTCTGGATGGTCCTTTCTGACTGTCCATCAGTCTGTGGGTGGAAAGCAGTACTAAAATCCAATCGCGTGCCCATCACACTCTGCAGACTCCGCCAAAAGCGGGAGGTAAACTGAGGTCCTCTGTCTGAAACTATAGACACTGGAACTCCATGTAATCTCACGATCTCATCCAGATAGACCTGTGCCAACTTATCCACAGAATAGTTACTCCGTACTGGAAGAAAATGAGCAGATTTTGTGAGTCTGTCCACAATCACCCATATCGAGTCTATCCTGTTGGACGCTACTGGTAAACCCACTACAAAATCCATAGCTATGTTCTCCCATTTCCACTCTGGAATCGGTAATGGGTTAAGCATTCCGGCTGGTTTCTGATGCTCTAGTTTCACCCTCTGGCAAACCTCACAGGCTGTCACGAACTGTGCCACTTCTTTCTTCATGGCTGGCCACCAATAGACCCTTTTCAGATCCTGATACATCTTGGTGGCTCCTGGGTGAACACTATACCTCGCATTATGAGCTTCCCTCATAATGTTTTCCTTCACACTGCCCCTATCTGGTACACAAAGTCGACTCCCATAGCGAAGGATCCCTTTACTGTCAAATCTAAACTCTACACTGTTGCCTGACTGAACAGTCCTGGCAATTTTCATCAACTCAGGGTCCTCATGCTGTCTCTGAGCTATCTGCTCCAGAAACACAGGTGTCACTCTCATCTGTGCTATCAACGCACCTGTACCAGACAACTCTAACTGTAACCCCTCTTCTAAGAGCTTGTAAAGCTCCATCACAACTGGTCTCCGCTCTACTGCTATATGGGATAAACTGCCTAGTGACTTTCGGCTCAAGGCGTCTGCCACAACATTCGCCTTACCCGGATGATACTGGATCTTACAATCATAATCACTGAGCAATTCTACCCATCTCCACTGCCTCAAATTCAGCTCTCTCTGACTCAAGATGTACTGTAAACTCTTGTGATCAGTGAAGATCTCGCATTTAACCCCGTATAGGTAATGCCGCCACATCTTAAGTGCAAAGATAACTGCTGCCATCTCTAGGTCATGGGTAGGGTAATTCAACTCGTGCTTCTTCAACTGTCTAGAAGCATAAGCTATCACCCTCTCACTCTGCATTAATACACAACCCAATCCCACTTGAGATGCATCACAGAACACTGTGAAGTCCTCATGACTCACAGGCAGAGCTAACACTGGTGATGTGGTCAATCTCCGCTTGAGCTCCTCAAAGCTCTCTTCACACTGGTCTGACCAGATAAACTTCTGGTTCTTCTGAGTCAGTTTGGTCATAGGAGCCGCTATCTTTGAGAAGTTCTGAACGAACCTCCTGTAGTAACCTGCCAGTCCCAGAAAGCTTTTAATCTCAGTCACTGTCGTGGGTCTGGGCCAGTTAGCTACAGCTTCTATCTTCTTGGGGTCTACCTCAATACCCTCGGCTGATACCACATGTCCCAAGAAGGCAATGCTCCTCAACCAAAACTCACACTTCGAGAACTTGGCATACAAACCATGCTCTCTCAGTGTCTGCAGAACGATCCTCAGATGCTGGGCATGCTCCTCTGCATCTCTGGAATACACTAAGATATCATCGATAAACACAATGACAAAGTGATCCAGAAACTCACTGAATACCCTGTTCATGAGATCCATAAATGCTGCAGGGGCGTTAGTCAACCCGAACGGCATCACTAAGAACTCATAATGCCCATATCTGGTCCTGAAAGCTGTCTTAGGCACATCTGCCTCTCTAACTCTCAACTGATGATACCCGGATCTCAGATCTATTTTCGAGAAACAACCTGCTCCAGCTAGCTGGTCAAACAGATCATCAATCCGAGGTAAGGGATATCTATTCTTGATAGTGACCTTGTTCAACTGTCTGTAGTCGATACAAAGTCTGAGGGTTCCATCCTTCTTTCTAACAAAGAGCACTGGAGCACCCCAAGGTGAGGTACTAGGGCGAATGAAACCCTTATCTACCAAGTCCTGCAACTGCTCTTTTAACTATTTTAACTCTGCTGGCGCCATCCTGTAGGGAGGAATAGAGATAGGTCTGGTACCTGGCAGTAATTCAATTTCAAACCCTATCTCCCTATCAGGTGGTAGTCCTGGCAAATCGTCTGGGAAAACATCGAGATATTCTCGGACGACTAGTACTGTGGCTGGTTCCCTCACCTGACTGTCTAGCTCTCTCACATGAGCTAGAAACCCCTGACAACCCCTCCGAAGCAAACGACGAGCCTGAAGGGCTGAAATCATACCTCTGGGTGTACCTCTCCTGTCTCCTCTGAAGACACACTCTGACCCATCCTGGTCTCTGAGACTCACTAGCTTCTCTCTACAGTCCAAAGTAGCACTATATGTAGATAACCAATCCATCCCTAGAATGACATCAAAATCCGTCAAATCTAGAACCACAAGGTCAGCTAGAAGGTATCTACCCTCTATAAACACTAGACTGAAATGATAGACTGACACTGCCACTGATGGGTCACATTTAGGTCCACTGACCCAGAGAGGATACTCTAACTCAGAACTGATCAAACCCAATCTCTCTATGGCTCTCGAAGCAATAAAGGAATGAGAAGCACCAGGGTCCATCAAAGCATACACATCGGAACACCCAATGATGAGATTACCTGACACCACTGTGTTCGACGTGTTAGCCTCCTCCTGTGTCACTGTGAAAATCCATGCTGGGGCTACCGGATTTCCACCTCGGGAACCTGCTGCTGACGTAGAGGCTGCCCCTCTCCCTCTACCTCTGCCACTACTCTGAGGCATGACTGGAGCTGCTGGCCGTACAACTGGCTGTACCACACTGCCTGAACTCATCTGCTGGGATGGTGCAAATGTCACCTGCGGACAATTCCGAGCGATATGCCCTTCCTGTCCACAGCGAAAACAAGCTGTAGATCCCAACTGACAAACTCCTCCATGTGGTTTTCCGCATCTTCTGCAGACTGAAGCTGTGCCAGAGCTTGAGCCACTACCTATTCCCAGACCTGACTTGACTTTACTCCAGAACTTACTCTTTGTTCCTTTTGCTCTATCCCATCTTTTACTGCCTGAAGTGCCTGCACTGGGGGCCTTAGAACCCGAAGCCTGTGCCTTTGACTGTTTCTGCATATTGGCACTAGCTTCCATTTTCCTGGCTGCGTCCACTATGGTGTGGAAACTCTCCTTTTCTGCTGGAAGAATCAAGGAAGCATACCTGGGATGCAGTCTCATAGTATATCTCCTTGCCTTCTTCTGATCAGTATCATAGGCTTGACCCACGTACTGAAGCAAATCCAGGAACTTATCTGTGAATTCATCAACACTCATCTCATCTGTCTGTCGCAACTGTTCGAACTCTATTACTTTCATCTCTCTAGAACTATCAGGAAAAGCCCACCCTGCAAACTCATTGGCGAACTCTCCCCATGACATGCTGTCCATTCTAGGCTCCACATAATTCTTAAACCATTCTCTGGCTTTCTTGCATTTTAATGTGAAACCTGCCATCTCAATGGCTCTCCTATCATCTGCTCCCAATTCACTGGTTATCATCCTAACTGCTCTGAGGTAATCAAATGGATCATCTCCCGTGTTGTATTTAGGAGCATCCAATTTCAAGTACTCCGTCATTTGCACCTTACCTCCAGATGAGCTAGGCTGATGTCTGTCAACAACAGGGGCTACTGGTTCTGGTGGTGGTACTGGTTCATTTGGCTCTGGGTATGCTGCACTTGGATGGGTAGGGGACGATGGATACATAGGATATGGTGGATAGTAAGGATAAGGCATATATGGCATGTAAGGAGGATATGGCACAAAACTCGAGTACTCCGACATACCTCCCATCGGATACTCTGGATAACCAAAACCTGAGGTCTGAGCGCCTCCCTGCGACTCTCCCATACCTTCCTCAAAGCTGCCTATACCCATGTTGTCATCTCTAGATTGATCAATCTCCATAGCTTCCCTCCTTTCCTCTGATCTTCCTCCCTTCACTGTTCCTCTTCTGCTCTCGTCGACAGACCTTCTAGGGTCTATTGACGTACCTTCCCTGCTAGATCTCTGCGACCTTGCCCTTGGCAATGCAGGAGGACGAGCAGCTGGTCTCTCACTATCTGGTGGGACTCCAGTCAATCGAGCTGATCGACGAGTTCCTCTCATCGTTACTCTCTGGAAACACAACATATAACATAACACTTTAGCACATAAACATCACATATCAATAATACACATGCAAAACTCATGGCATAGCATAGCAGATAGGACTCAATACCCTATCCTAGTGGACATGATTTCCTATTGTGCTTGACCACTTCTACCCTGTATGAGCCCGACACTGTCTCTATAGGTCCGATCATGTGAACCTAGGGCTCTGATACCAATTTGTAACGACCCCAAAATGGACCGTCACCGGCGCTAGGATTCAGGTCGGCTTAAGGCCGCCAGAACCCGTAGCAAGCCTGCTATACTCTCTGTGTACCTGTAAAACTCATACTTGATCATACATTTTCTGTGAAAAATAAAAATTCTTTTCCGAACCAAGGCTTAACCTGTGAATGCACTATCTCTGTACTCTGTACTCTGTACTCTGTACTCTGTACTCTATACTCTGTACCCCTGACTAGAGCTTACTCTAGATGGGTTAACTCAGGTAAGCCTGGTTTTCACATACAGGAAAACATATACATATACAGATCATGTACAAAACATACATCACTAAGTCAAGCACATTTCTAACTGTATACACAACTATTACATCTCTTTAATATTACATGTCCACTCTAAGCTATTACAAATCTCTTTACTCTTTCTGTACTCTGCTGGACTGTCCCTGTACACTGTACACTGAACCTGCAAAACTGGGGTTAAGGGAGTGGGGTGAGCTCTATAGCCCAGTGAGTAGAACAGGAAAACATCTCAGTAAAATATGGTCTCATGGAATGCACCATAGCACAGACAAGCCACATCAAGAGTAAACCTGTCACCACATAGTCCCAGTAACTCTGTGCCAGGGTGTAGAATCGAGCACCTGGTCTTCCTGTCATATAGATATATGTGTATATAACACCTCTGTACTTACCATTGCCAGGGCGTAGTCAAAGGCTCCTGGACTTTACTATATACCTGCCAGGGCGTAGTCAAAGGCTCCTGGACTTCTCTATACCTGCCAGGGCGTAGTCAAAGGCTCCTAGACTTCCTGTCTGTGACTATGGGATCATTCAGCATTTACCCACATCAACAACTAATAATGCAATGCAACATATTCATGGATACTAATGCAATCAACCTAAGGCATAATCATGATGCATGAGATATGCTAAAACATTCCATTTTGCAAGTAAAAGAAGTAAGTTGAGTTCCACTCACCTCTGGCTAATTGGACTGACTCTGCAGGCTCGGAAAACTCTGGAGCAGAACTCACTGCTGCTCTCTCTGGTTCCTCTGGTCTGTACCTATACATATAGACTGAAATGAGGGACCAAACTAGCTTATGAACAACTCTATGAAACTGCCCAAGAATCCCCAACACCCATGCAAAGCATGCAAAAGAAAGCTGGACAAGACACTTTCGGCGGCAGGTTCGGCGGCCGAAAGTCCTCTCCAGAGACGAAACTCAAGCACCTTCGGTGGCCGAATCTCAAGCTTCGGCGGCCGAACCCTTTCGGGGGCAAGTTTCGGGGGCCAAAAGGCACTCCAGAGACGAAAGTCTCTAACCTTCGGTGGCACCTTCGGCGGCCGAATCCCCCAAACAGAGCCGAACATGCAAAACTCACGGGGGCAAGCTGTGGTAGCCTAAGCCACCATGCAAGAGGTTCGGCGGCCGAATGAACCTTCGGCTGCCGAACCTGAGTTCATCCAGAACTCAGCCCCGACGGCAAACAAGCTCCTCCATCCCTTCAATCTCGCAAAACATGCAAACTTCAACTCCTCAACACACATATACTCATGTATATGTACAAAGGGGTCCAAAACTACCTAAAAAACCCCAACAAACACATCAAACAGAACACATAATCATGCTTACAAGCTAAACCATCAAAAACACCCTTTGTCACCTAAGCATGCATCTCTACCCAAACCTTCAGAAAACGTCAAACAGGAAAACATGTTCACGATCTTCACTTACCTCCTGTAAACAAGAAGATGACCGATCTGAACAAAGAAAATGGATCACCTTCTCTTCAAACTCATACACACTCAAAACTAAGCTTTTTCACTTCAACACCTTCAAAAACTTTGAAACCCTTAGCCTGAACAGCTAAAAGCTTGCAGATAAATCATGGGAGATGTGGCCAACTTCTGGACATGATCTGGTGATAACACCTGTCCAAAATGTTGACTAAGGGATACAAAACTGCTGGCTAAGCAACTCAGCTTCGGCTGCCGAATCGCATGCCAAACCATGCAACATTCGGGGGCCGAACCTGAATTTCGGAAGCCGAACATTGGGCACTTTCGGCGGCCGAACTTGGCTCCTCTGCCTTGGTTCATTTCAACTCAAAACTTGGTTCCATTTACCTTTAACACATTAAACCACACAACATTTCTTTCGAAATCATATCTCCTACCCTTCTAGAGGATTCTGATATCCCGGAGTCCACCGGACGACAAGAATTCCGGTGCCGGACTCTAGCCGGGTATTACAGTTGTAATTGTAGGTAACCAAGAAGGTTATTTTTTACCGGCTTCGACAACCGCTCCTGTCAATGGACACCCAAGAAACCCTAGGCAGCCTCTCAAGACATATTTAAACATCATATGAAGGCAAGAAGAGGCAAGGTTTTGAAGATTGGACATCACCTAGCAAGGGTAGCCGCACCACCTCCTTCTTCCTCCACCTTTGGTTCTTCATCTTTTGTTCTTCTCTTCTATTTTTCTGTTTTGGTTCAGCCATGAGTGGCTGAAACCCTTTATTCTAGTTGAGGATTGGTTGAAACTAAGGTTGTTTAAAGGGTTGTGAGATCTGAACATAAAGTGTTTGCTTTTGGTTCATTCAATATTCATGCAATTGAGTGCTTAATTCTAAGATTGCTTTGTTGTTTTGATCAAATTGGCCACTTGATTCTTGATTGCAAAGTTAATTGATTGTTGGTTCGGATATTTGTTAGTCCGTAATTGCTGGAAATATTCTGACCTAAGAACACTTGGTGTAAAAACTAAGGAATTGCATGATCTAGCAACATCTCATGCGTTTGAGTAGCTAGGATTGGATCTCTCTCATTCTTTATGCAATTGACAATTATTTTGATGCCTATGGCCCAAGGACGTTCCTTGGCAATTTGTTAATTAGTAATTGATTAGATGACGTTCCCTAATTGATTTAATCATAAGGAGAAACATGGTGGTGAGAAACGTTTTCCACCCCCATAACTAATCTATTGAATGAATCAAGAAAACCTAAGTTTCAATGATCAACCCAAACAACCAAAGTGGATCCATATCTTCAACTAGATCTTTTCTCATATTGATTTCTTCTTTTATTTTAATTACGTGCTGTTTTAATTGCTTTCAATAATTGTTAGTGAAAATCAATCTCAAAAACCCCCTTTTTACTTTATTGCACTTTACTCTTGATTTGTTTGCCTTCAATTGTGCTTTCAGTTGATCCTCTTGATCTTGTTTGGGAAAATAGACATGTACTCTATTCTCTGTGGATTCGATCCTTTACCACTATCTACAGTTGTAAGATTGTTGATAACCGTAGAGGTTATTTTTGACCGGCTTCGACAACTGCACTGTCAAAAATTGGCATCGTTGCCGGGGAATTGATTTAACTTGTTTATTTTTTCTTTCATGACAAGATCTGAACGCAGGGACACACTGTCCTTTGATCCAGAAATTAAAACGCACCATCAGAAGATTAGGGAAGCAAACTGCCAAGCATTCTGCCCAACGTTCGGCCGCCGAAACCCATCCACCTTCGGCCGCCGAACATTCCTCACTCCAACCACCACCCATAATTCGAATCGATTTAAGCGATTAACCTTTTATTTGCTCGAATTGGAGTAAATTGGTGTAAATCGGCTGGGTTTTAAACCGGTTGCCTGAAAAAAATTGTATTTGCTCTAATTAGAAATTGATCCCAACCACACACCAGGGAAACTTTTTTTAATCAATTAAATCAATTAATCTCACTATGATTTCTTTCCACTTAAAGATATATATTACTCAAATGTGCTCTATTAAATTATATTAATATAAAATAATTATCAATTAACTAATAAATTAATTTATTAGTTAAGTTAAATTATTACTTTATTTTTTTTAAACAAGAAAGTACATAAAGATTCATTATTTCATATAAATATAATAATATTTATTTTCAGTTATTATTATAAAATTTTAATTTAAAGTAAATATTTTATTTAAAATTTAAATTATGTTTTAAAAATATTTAAATCTTAAAATTTTAAGTATAATTTTTATTAATTATTTAAATCAATATATAAAAATATTATTATTAATTTTTTATTATTTATTTAACACCGATTAAATTTTAATTCACCCAATTAAATGTTAAATCTTTAACCCTTTATTTTTATCGATTTTTAGACTGATTTGTATCTAAAAATCATGATAAAATGTTTTCCAAACAAATGAAAAGAAGCAAATAAAAAAAAAAAAAAAGACTAATTAACCTAAAAATTATTCTGTAAGACTGCAGTACCACTTCACGAACTTGAAATGACAATTACTCAATAATAATAATGGTAAGGATTTAATTAATGGTCTCTTTTTTTAGTAGGGATTGAGTGTGGAGGATTTGAACCTTAAGGCGAGTAATATTTTTTTATTCATTAAATTAAATTAAATTAAATTAGATAGTCTTTTTTAAATTATACAATAATTTTTTTGGATAAAGTCTAATTAAATTTTTATATTATTATTTAAGAGTTAAATAAATTTAAATTTAATTGTTTAGTCAACTAAATTCATGTACTGCTTAAAATTAAATAAATTCTGTTTTAATATAATATTATTTTTTATTAATAAATATTTTCTTTTTGTGATGTATAAAATTATTTACTATTGTTATATATTTTTTTAATTTTTATATTAATTAAAATACTAAATTTTTTATATTTTAAATATAAAAAATAATATTTTATTAGATGAAAACTTATTTCGCTCTTAAATAATAATATAAGCGCTTAATTAATTAAAAATATTAAATTTAGCTTATTTAACTATTAAAAAAAATAATTTAATCAAACTTATTTTCTTTTTTTTTTCCTTTAAAATTATACAATGATTGACCATGTCATTAAAGCACTCATAAATCAGACATTCTATATAATATGAAATTTATATTATTTATCTGTTGTGTACGAGATTTTAAGTGAAAGAAAAAAAAAATAAAGTTGATGCAATTCATTATTACTAACCTCAAAATTTATATATTATGGATAAAAATCATTAGGGGGTGCACAGTTTCTATTTCACTTCAAAATCTACACAAAAATGAAAGGTATGATCGATTTAGTATCATTCTTGTCTATCTAGATATCAGTTTGATTTTGGTTTGTAATTCTTTAATTTTGCTATAGTTTAGTATTGTTTCAATTTAGGTCTTAGTTGTTAAAATACTTTTAAGTGATTATTTTTAACAAAAGTGATACTTGAATTACATTTTAAGCTTTAAAGTTGATTATTAAATATATTTTGTCATATTATACATTTAAATCATTTTTTTAATTATATAATTTTTAATTATATAATATAAATATAATCATTTATGAAAATAATATAAAATATATTATATCTGCTTTTGAATTATAAAATCGTTAGTTAATTATAAATAATGATAAAGTACAAAAAAACGTATCATTTGGTTTTTTATTTGGGAGTTTGGAGTTCAATTTGTATCAAAATATTATTTTATAATATCACGACATTAACAAACACCATAATTTTTAAATACGGTCAAGAAATGCTAATATGACAAATAAATAACGAGGTACTACTTGGATACAAATTAAATTATAAATTTTAAAGTGAAAATAAATAAAATCATATGATATTTTTTATACTTTATTTTTTAAAAATATTAATTAATAATTATTTTGTACTTATTATATCAGCATTTTTTTACGACGTCATGAAATTGTAGTTCTTTGTTAATGATGTGATACTATAAAATACTATTTTAACATAAATTGAATTATAAATTTTAGAGTGAAAATGAAAAAAATTATGAAATATTTTATTATAATTTTTCCTATAAATTATATAGATATGAAATAGACCCTCTCTTGAATAGGTAAATCAGCTTATAAACACAAAGAGGACGCATAATCTGTGAGAAGGAGGCAAAGGAGGGAGGCGAGAACTGAAAGAAAAGATAGCAATATCAATCCCATCAATATGAAGATTCCTCAATTCAAGAGTTGAAATGATGCTGAAGTTTATCTTGAATGGGAGATGAAGGTGAAAATAATTTTTGAGTGCCACAACTACTCTGAAGAGAAAAAGGTATACTCCAAAGAGAAAAAGGTAAAATTAGTTGCTGTTGAATTTACTTACTATGACTTGGTTTGGTGGGATCAACAGCTTCTAGCTAAGCATAGAAATCAAGAACCAATAGCAACTTGGAAAGAGATGAAGCGCATCATGTGAAAGTGATTTGTTCCATCCTATTACTACTACGAGATATACCGAAATTTGCAAAGATTGACACAAGATTCCATGTCTATTGAAGATTACCACAAGGAGATAGAAATTGCAATGATAAGGACTAATATGGAAGAAGATCGAGAAGCAACCATGGGTAGAGTTTTTAGCGGACTTAATAATTAAATTGCCAACATCATCGAATTACACCATTATGTAGAGCTTAAAGATATGGTGAGCATTATGATGAAGGTAGAGAAGCAGCTAAAAAGGAAAGATGGTACCAAAACATTCCAAAACAACACTATCACTACGTCTTGGTATGGTGGGATCAATTGCTTTTAGCTAGGCGTAGAAATCAAGAACCAATAGCCACTTAGGAAGAGATGAAGCACATCATGCAAAAGTAATTTATTCCATCCTATTATTAATGCTAGGTACACCAAAAGTTGTAAAGATTAACATAAGATTCCATGTCCACTAAAGATTACCACAAGGAGATGAAAATTGCAATGATGAGGGCTAATGTGGAAGAGGACTCAGAAGTAATCATGGCTAGATTTATTAGCAGACTTAACAATGAGATTACCAACATCATTGAATTACACCATTATGTAGAACTTGAAGATATGGTGAGCGTAGCGATGAAGATAGAGAAGTAGCTGAAGAAAGGGAAAGGTGGTGTCAAAACATTCAAAAACAATACTGGGACTTCAAAATGGTCCAAGAAAGATGGGAAGAGCAAGGATAAAATTTCTAAAATCAAAGATAAGAATTTTAATAGTAAGTCCTAAAGCACTACTCTAAAGTGACAACTGAAACACCATCTTGCACCTCAATGTCCCAATAGCAAGAACATACTTTTGCGAGGCGATGGTGAAATTATTTCTGTCAAAATCTAACGGTGACAACATGCCTTCTTTAGAAGATTATTCTTATTGAAATTATTTTTGTCAAAATCTAACAGTGACAACATGCCTTCTTTAAAAGATTATTCTGATGAAGAAAACATTGAGTATGTCGTATAAGATCAGTCACTTATTGCCAAGCATCCATTGAACATGCATGTAAATTAAGGCTTGGAGCAAAAAGAAAATATCTTCCACATATGATGCCTTATAGGTGGAAAGGTATGTGTATAACTATTGATAGAAGGGGTTGCACTAATGTTGTTACTATGACCTTAATAGAAAAGCTAGGGTTGAAGTGTGAAAAGCATCCCAAGCCGTATAGATTGCAATGGCTAGATGATAGTGGAAAAGTTAAAGTCACAAAGCAAGTTTTGCATTTCTCCATAGATTGATATGTTGATGAGGTAAAGTGCAATGTAGTTCCAATGCATGTTGGTAATCTTTTGCTAGGGAGACCATAGCAGTTTGATCGAAAAGTGTTGCACGATGGGTACTGCAATGTATTTATTCCTCTTAAATGGGAAAACTATACTCTAGCACCTTTATCTCCTAGTGAAGTCTATGAAACCAACTCAAAATGATAAAATCTCAATTTAGAACTCTGGGAAGTGAGGTGTAAAGAAAAGAAAAGAAAGAGGCCATGAGTGAAAAGAATAAATCAAAAGGCCCAAAAGTGAGTAATTGCACAGAAAAAGAATTGAGCGCAAAAGAAAGTACTTTGGCAAGTTAAAGATGGCAAGTTAAAGAAGGCAAGTTGCTTTGCAAAAGAAAGAGAGCAAAAAAGAGCCTATATTGGCCAAAAATCACTGGTGTATTTGTCTAGTGACCTCTTAATTAGGTTTAGGGAAAGCTTGTTTTCTACTACTGACCTTGACCCAAATTTGTCTAGTGTATTTGTTTCACTTTTTCAAGAATTCAATGATGTATTCCCTAAAGAGATGTCCGTAGGATTATCGCTGTAATACCCGGCTAGACTCCGGTATCGGAATTCCTACCGTCCGGTGGAATCTCGGATGTCGGAGACCTCTAGAAGGGTAGAACCATGCTTTCATAAAATGTTTTCATGTTTTTAATGGTTTTAAAGTATGAAACTAAATGAGTTTTGCATGAAAATAGCATTGGAGGAAAACCCAGGTTCGGCCGCCGAAAGTCAAGTTCGGCCGCCGAACATGCATGCGTTTTGGAGGCACGTTAGGCCCCCGAAAGCATGAGTTAGGGAAGTACAGGTTCGGCCGCCGAAAGTCAAGTTCGGCCGCCGAACATTGCATGGATGCGGAGGCACATTCGGCCCCCGAACGTGGCCTGGCCAGCCACCTATAAATGGGGCACTTAGCCGAAATGGGCGAGCTTTCTCCCATTTCCGGCCACAGCAAGCTTCCGACCTTCCTTTTGCAACTCTTGTGTTCTTCCTCCAAATCTCTACCATTTTTCTTGAGTTTTAAGCTTGCATTGAAGGTTTTGAGATTTTAAACCAAGTTTTGGAGCTTTGGGAACTCAGGAGCTCATTTTCGTGGATCTCCAAGTTTGGGTCGTCTTCCTCTCGATCTCCAAGAGGTAAGAGCCGATCTTAAGCTCCTTATGTGTTTTAAGTAAGTTTTAAGTGATTTTATGGGGTAGAATGGCATGTATAGGGTTGTATGAGTTTTTAAGTAAATGTTAGGTTTTATGTGATTTTTGAGCAATGTGGCATGTTTGAGTATGGTTGAAGTGTTGTAGTTGGGGTATATGCTTGTTTGAGGCCCCTAGGAGCTTGTATGCATGTTTTGGTTGAGTGGTATGCATGATTGGTGAGTTTGGAGGCGAAAATGCACAAAGGAACCGAGTTTCTGCCCTTTGGCAGAAACCAGGTTCGGCAGCCGAAGGCACTTTCGGCCGCCGAACATGGCTGGGGAGGCAGGCCTTTCGGCTGCCGAAGTTGCCCCCGAAAAGAGACTTTCGTCTCTGTCTGGGACTTTCGGCCGCCGAAGGTGCCGCCGAACCTACCTGAGTTTCATCTCTGTCCAGGACTTTCGGCCGCCGAAGGTGCCGCCGAAAGTGCCCTGTTCAGCCATTTCATGCATATCTCTATGTGATATTTTCAGGATGTTTTAGGGGTTTTTGGGGAATATATTAGAGTCATGTTTATGTATGTTTGGTCCCTCATTGGAGTCCACCTGTGTAGGTTCGGACCCGAGGAACCAAGGACCCCAGCAGTGAGCCAGCTGCTACAGAGTTTGTCAGAGTCAGCCAGAGGTGAGTGGAACTAAGCTTAACCTTTTAAATTAAGAAATGAAATGCTTTTATCATGCTTCATGCATCATGATCATATTATAGGTTGTTTGCATTAGAATTCACGACTATGCCGCATTGTATTGTTGTGATAGATGATAGTGGATGGACATTAGGATGATTCATTAGCCTTCTATATACGAAGTCCTGTGGTGCCCATAATAGGGCCGGGCAATACGAAGTCCTGTGGTGCCCATAATAGGGCCGGGCAATAACTCCGAGTACGAAGTCCTGTGGTGCCCATAATAGGGCCGGGCAATACGAAGTCCTGTGGTGCCCATAATAGGGCCGAGCATGGAGTTGAGGGATTTTTGAATCAGTCCATCCGTGTTGTGATTTGATTGTGCAGTGACGCATTTCATGATAGCATGTTTAAATATTCTTTTTTTTCAGTTCTACTCACTGGGCATCTAGCTCACCCCTCTCCCCTAACCCCCAGGTTTGCAGGTACGGGATAGATAGAGAAGGCAAGACGAGAAAAAGTCATATGTATGTAATAGTTAGTTTGTGGACATGACAATTGTATTATGATGAAATGTAAAAATATTCAGGATGTTATGTAATGAGGTTATTGAGGATAGAGTTGTGCTTGACCATAATGTATTGTTAATCCCTTTTGTATATACATGATCTTATGTTATGATGTTTATGTAAACTAACTCAACACAGGTTGTTTTGCCTTTAAGGCTTGATGAGGTCCCACAGAGGGACTATGTTATGTATATGATCAGAGTATGCACAGGTTGAGTTAGTTGATGACAGTATGTATGAAGAAAAGTTTTAATTTTTATGCATGTTGTTGATCATGTATGGGATTATACAGGTTTACAGGTTATATGTCAGGCTTGCTACGGGTCCCGGCGGCCTTAGGTCGACCCGGATCCTAGCGCCGGTAGCGGTCCGGATTTCCGGGGCGTTACAGAATGGTATCAGAGCCCTAGGTTCATATGGTCGGACCTAGAGTGTCGGGCTCATAGATGTTCTAGAAGGTCAAGCACAATAGGAAGGTCATGTCCACTAGGATAGGATGTTGAGTCCTGTCTTGCATGATGATGTGAAATGCCATGACTTTATGCATGTGCATTAATGACATGCTATGCTATGTGATGTATGTGATGAGGGTTCATGTGTGCCCACATGAACCATATGATGCTAATGTTTGCTTGTTATGAGCTGTTTTTCAGAGAATAAGATGAGAGGAACTCGTCGATCTGCGCGATTGACTGGAGTGCCACCTGAGGATGAGGGCACGAGCGCCCGTCCTCCTACATTGCCTAGGGCAATGTCTTGTAGAGCCAACAGAGAGAGAGTGTCAAGGGACCCTAGAAGGTCTTTTGATGCTAGCAGAAGGGGGACAGATAGAGGTGGAAGTTCTTCAGATGTGAGGGAGGTTATGGAAGAGGATCAGAGGAGGGATGGGAACCTGGATGTGAGCATGCAGGAAGAAGGGACAGGGGAGTCTCAGGGAGGCGTTCAGGCCTCGGGGTATGGTTTTCCACCCCATTATCCACCCTTCCCACAGGGTTCAGGGTATCCGATGGGAGGCACATCGGATTACTCCAGCTTTCACCCCTACCCTACCTACATGCCCTATCCACCTTTCTATCCGCCTTACACACAGTACCCAGCTTATCCACCCTCACCCTTCTATCCAAACCCGGCAAACCCCGCCTCGGGGAATGCTGCACCTCCACCTCCACCACCTACAGAACCAGCAGCCCCAGTTACTCAACCTCCTAGACCTAGCTCAGTCGATGGGAGCAAGGTAAAGATGACAGATTACCTCAAGCTAGATGCTCCCAAATACAAGTCAGGGGATGACCCCTTTGAGTATCTGAGAGTAGTGAAGACAATAACTGATGAGCTAGGGGCAAGTGACAGCAGGGCCATTCAGATGGCAGGGTTCACTTTAAAGTGCAAGAAGGCACGGGAATGGTTCAAGTGTTATGTGGACCCGAGACTAGATGGTATGACATGGGAAGAATTTGCGAATGAGTTGGCTGGATGGGCTTTTCCAGACAGTTCTAGAGAATTGAAAATGATTGAGTTTGAGCAACTGAGGCAGTCAGAGCACATGAGTGTAGAGGAGTTCACGGATAAATTCTTGGAGCTATTGCCTTTTTCAGGGCAAGCTCTAGATTCAGATACGAAGAAAGCCAAGAAATATGTTATGAAGCTGCATTCCAGGTACTCCTCGTTGGTTCAGTCAGCTGAGAGAGAAAGTTTCCACACTGTGGTGGATATGGCTCGAAGAATGGAGGCAAGTGCTATAGTTGAGGGGTCAGTGAAGCAGTCAGTGACCCAGTCTTCAGGGGTTAAGACCCCAAGCAGAGAAGGACCAGGTTTCTCTTCTCAGAGTTCAGGTAAGAAGAGGTGGGATAGCACCACCAAGAAGCCGAAGAAGAATAAGTTTTGGAACAAGCTGAAATCCGGTCTGGGATTTGGCGGTGGCTCGAGCTCAGGCTCAGATGGTACAGAATGCCAGAGATGTGGAAGACCACACAGGGGAGTGTGTCGAGCTGGGACTAATGCATGTTTCAGATGTGGATAGGAGGGACACATAGCTCGGGATTGTCCTAGAGCGCCTTTTATGGGCCAGCCCCAGCAGACAGCTTCTGGTAGTGTGGCACAGCCAGCAGTTCCAGCCACAACTCAGGGCAGTGGCAGAGGTAGAGGGAGAGGGGCAGCCTCTTCTTCTGGTTCCCGAGGTGAAGGTCCATCAGCTCCAGCCAGGATCTTCACCATGACACAGCAGGAGGCTAACACATCCAACACCGTGGTGTCAGGTAATCTCGTCATTGGGTGTTCTGATGTGTATGCATTAATGGACCCGGGTGCATCTCATTCATTTATTGCTCCGAGAGCCGTTGAGAGGTTAGGTCTGATAGTCTCTGGGTTAGAGTGTCCCCTATGGGTCAGTGGACCCAAGTGTGACCCGTCAGTGGCAGTGTCAGTCTGCCAGTACAGTCTAGTTTTTATTGAGGGAAGATGCCTCTCCGCCGACCTTGTGGTTCTAGATTTGACAGACTTTGATGTCATTCTAGGGATGGATTGGCTATCTACCCATGGTGCTACCTTGGACTGCAGGGACAAGGTAGTCAGGTTCAGAGATCAGAACGGGTCGGAGGTCGTCTTCAGAGGAGACAAGAGGGGCACACCTAGAGGTCTGATATCAGCTCTTCAGGCTCGTAGGTTGCTTAGGAAGGGATGTCAGGGGTACTTGGCTCATGTGAGAGAGCTAGACAGTCAGGTCAGGGAGCCGGCCTCGGTGCCAGTTGTCAGAGAGTTTCAGGATGTCTTTCCTGATGAGCTTCCAGGTTTACCACCTGCTAGGGAGATAGAGTTCGAGATAGAGTTGATGCCTGGAACTAGACCGATCTCTATTCCTCCCTACAGGATGGCTCCAGCCGAGTTAAAGGAGTTGAAAGAGCAATTGCAAGAGCTGGTAGAAAAGGGTTTCATCCGACAGAGTACCTCACCTTGGGGTGCTCCGGTCTTGTTTGTGAGGAAGAAGGATGGATCCCTTAGACTTTGTATCGACTACAGGCAGTTGAACAAAGTCACTACCAAGAATAGGTACCCTTTGCCAAGGATCGATGATCTATTCAACCAGCTAGCCGGAGCGGGTTGTTTCTCCAAAATAGATCTAAGATCGGGGTACCATCAACTAAGGATAAGGGATGAGGATGTGCCAAAGACGGCTTTCAGGACCAGATATGGGCATTTTGAGTTCCTTGTGATGCCGTTCGGGTTAACTAACGCCCCTGCAGCATTCATGGATCTCATGAACAGAGTGTTTAGCCAGTACCTGGATCACTTCGTTATTGTCTTCATAGATGATATCTTGGTGTATTCCAGGAATGCAGAGGAGCATGCCCATCATCTGCGGTTGGTCTTGCAGACTTTGAGGGAACATGGCTTGTATGCCAAGTTCTCTAAATGTGAGTTCTGGCTGAGGAGCATTTCGTTCTTGGGGCATGTAGTGTCAGAGAATGGTATTGAGGTAGATCCCAAGAAGACAGAAACTGTGGCTAACTGGCCTAGACCCACTTCAGTAACAGAGATCAGAAGTTTCTTGGGTTTGGCAGGTTACTACAGGAGGTTCGTTCAGGACTTCTCAAAGATAGCAGCTCCTCTGACCAGACTAACCAGGAAGAATCAGAAGTTTCTGTGGACCGACCAGTGCGAGGAGAGTTTCGAAGAGCTTAAGAAGAGGTTGACTTCAGCACCAGTGTTAGCTCTGCCATCTAGTGATGAGGACTTTACAGTCTTTTGTGATGCGTCCCATGTGGGACTGGGTTGTGTACTGATGCAGAATGAGAGGGTGATCGCTTATGCTTCTAGGCAGCTGAAGAAGCATGAGTTGAATTACCCCACACATGACCTTGAGATGGCAGCAGTAATCTTTGCACTCAAGATGTGGAGGCATTACCTCTATGGGGTGAAATGTGAGATCTTTACAGATCATAAGAGCCTGCAGTACATCTTGAGTCAGAGGGATCTGAATCTGAGGCAGAGGAGGTGGGTGGAGCTGCTGAGTGACTATGATTGCAAGATTCAGTATCATCCGGGTAAGGCGAATGTCGTGGCAGACGCCCTAAGCCGGAAGTCACTAGGCAGTCTATCCCACATCACGGCAGAGAGAAGACCAGTGGTGAAGGAGTTCTACAAGCTTATTGAGGAAGGTCTACAGATGGAGTTGTCTGGTACAGGTGCCTTAGTGGCCCAGATGAGAGTAGCACCCGTGTTTCTGGAGCAGGTGGCTCAGAAACAGCATGAGGACCCGGAGTTAGTGAAGGTTGCCAGGACTGTTCAGTCAGGCAACGATAGCGAGTACAGATTCGACAGTAAGGGGATCCTCCGCTATGGGAGCAGACTATGTGTACCAGATGACATTGGGCTAAAAGGAGACATTATGATAGAGGCTCATAATGCAAGATACAACATTCACCCCGGAGCCACCAAGATGTATCAAGATTTGAAGAAAGCTTATTGGTGGCCAGCGATGAAGAAAGAAGTGGCACAGTTTGTGTCTGCCTGCGAAGTATGTCAGAGGGTGAAGCTGGAACATCAGAAGCCGGCTGGAATGCTTAACCCGCTACCTATTCCAGAATGGAAATGGGAGAATATAGCTATGGACTTCGTAGTGGGGTTACCGGCGGCGTCCAACAGAGTGGACTCCATATGGGTGATTGTGGACAGACTCACCAAATCTGCTCACTTCATTCCTGTCAGGAGTGGCTACTCTGTGGACAAGTTGGCGCAGGTATATGTGGATGAGATCGTCAGGCTGCATGGGATTCCTGTTTCGATAGTGTCAGATAGAGGGCCCCAGTTCACCTCCAGATTTTGGCGGAGTCTGCAGAATGCCATGGGTACTAGGTTGGATTTCAGTACTGCCTTCCACCCCCAGACTGATGGACAGTCAGAAAGGACCATCCAAACTATCGAGGATATGCTCAGAATGTGTGTGCTAGACTTTGGCGGTTCTTGGAGGCAGCATCTACCTTTGGTGGAGTTTGCCTACAACAACAGCCATCATGCTAGCATCGGGATGGCTCCATATGAAGCTTTATATGGAAGGAAGTGCAGGTCACCTGTTTGCTGGGAGGAAGTTGGAGAAAAGGCCTTGGCAGGGCCTGAGCTAGTAGAGATCACCAGCAGGGTAGTACCCATAATCAGAGAAAGAATCAAGACTGCTGCAAGCAGACAGAAGAGCTATGCAGACGTCCGCAGGAGACAGTTAGAGTTTCAGGAGGGGGATCTGGTATTGCTCAAGGTGTCTCCAATGAAGGGAGTGGTTCGCTTCGGGAAGAAAGGTAAACTAGCCCCACGATACATCGGACCCTTTGAAATCTTGCAAAAGATTGGGAATGTGTCGTACAAGCTGGATTTACCTGCTTCGATGGAGAGAATCCATCCGGTTTTCCATGTTTCAATGTTGAGGAAGTTTGTGTCAGATCCGAGCAAGGTTCTTAGTGAGCCTGATGTAGAGGTCCAAGAGGATCTCACCTATGTTGAACAACCAGTACGGATCATAGACACCCAGATCAGAAAGTTAAGAAACAAGGAAATCCCGATGGTGAAAGTCCTGTGGAACCACCACAACTTGGAAGAATGCACTTGGGAGACACGGGAGTCTATGCTCCAGCAGTACCCTCATCTCTTTTAAGGTTAGTTCTGTGTGTTATGTTCTTTGCCATGCTATGTGTGCTAGCGAGGAACATTCGGGGATGAATGTTCTTAAGGGGGGGAGAATGTAATACCCGGCTAGACTCCGGTATCGGAATTCCTACCGTCCGGTGGAATCTCGGATGTTGGAGACCTCTAGAAGGGTAGAACCATGCTTTCATAAAATGTTTTCATGTTTTTAATGGTTTTAAAGTATGAAACTAAATGAGTTTTGCATGAAAATAGCATTGGAGGAAAACCCAGGTTCGGCCGCCGAAAGTCAAGTTCGGCCGCCGAACATGCATGCGTTTTGGAGGCACGTTAGGCCCCCGAAAGCATGAGTTAGGGAAGTACAGGTTCGGCCGCCGAAAGTCAAGTTTGGCCGCCGAACATTGCATGGATGCGGAGGCACATTCGGCCCCCGAACGTGGCCTGGCCAGCCACCTATAAATGGGGCACTTAGCCGAAATGGGCGAGCTTTCTCCCATTTCCGGCCACAGCAAGCTTCCGACCTTCCTTTTGCAACTCTTGTGTTCTTCCTCCAAATCTCTACCATTTTTCTTGAGTTTTAAGCTTGCATTGAAGGTTTTGAGCTTTTAAACCAAGTTTTGGAGCTTTGGGAACTCAGGAGCTCATTTTTGTGGATCTCCAAGTTTGGGTCGTCTTCCTCTCGATCTCCAAGAGGTAAGAGCCGATCTTAAGCTCCTTATGTATTTTAAGTAAGTTTTAAGTGATTTTATGGGGTAGAATGGCATGTATAGGGTTGTATGAGTTTTTAAGTAAATGTTAGGTTTTATGTGATTTTTGAGCAATGTGGCATGTTTGAGTATGGTTGAAGTGTTGTAGTTGGGGTATATGCTTGTTTGAGGCCCCTAGGAGCTTGTATGCATGTTTTGGTTGAGTGGTATGCATGATTGGTGAGTTTTGAGGCGAAAATGCACAAAGGAACCGAGTTTCTGCCCTTTGGCAGAAACCAGGTTCGGCAGCCGAAGGCACTTTCGGCCGCCGAACATGGCTGGGGAGGCAGGCCTTTCGGCTGCCGAAGTTGCCCCCGAAAAGAGACTTTCGTCTCTGTCTGGGACTTTCGGCCGCCGAAGGTGCCGCCGAACCTACCTGAGTTTCGCCTCTGTCCAGGACTTTCGGCCGCCGAAGGTGCCGCCGAAAGTGCCCTGTTCAGCCATTTCATGCATATCTCTATGTGATATTTTCAGGATGTTTTAGGGGTTTTTGGGGAATATATTAGAGTCATGTTTATGTATGTTTGGTCCCTCATTGGAGTCCACCTGTGTAGGTTCGGACCCGAGGAACCAAGGACCCCAGCAGTGAGCCAGCTGCTACAGAGTTTGTCAGAGTCAGCCAGAGGTGAGTGGAACTAAGCTTAACCTTTTAAATTAAGAAATGAAATGCTTTTATCATGCTTCATGCATCATGATCATATTATAGGTTGTTTGCATTAGAATTCACGACTATGCCGCATTGTATTGTTGTGATAGATGATAGTGGATGGACATTAGGATGATTCATTAGCCTTCTATATACGAAGTCCTGTGGTGCCCATAATAGGGCCGGGCAATACGAAGTCCTGTGGTGCCCATAATAGGGCCGGGCAATAACTCCGAGTACGAAGTCCTGTGGTGCCCATAATAGGGCCGGGCAATACGAAGTCCTGTGGTGCCCATAATAGGGCCGGGCATGGAGTTGAGGGATTTTTGAATCAGTCCATCCGTGTTGTGATTTGATTGTGCAGTGACGCATTTCATGATAGCATGTTTAAATATTCTTTTTTTTCAGTTCTACTCACTGGGCATCTAGCTCACCCCTCTCCCCTAACCCCCAGGTTTGCAGGTACGGGATAGATAGAGAAGGCAAGACGAGAAAAAGTCATATGTATGTAATAGTTAGTTTGTGGACATGACAATTGTATTATGATGAAATGTAAAAATATTCAGGATGTTATGTAATGAGGTTATTGAGGATAGAGTTGTGCTTGACCATAATGTATTGTTAATCCCTTTTGTATATACATGATCTTATGTTATGATGTTTATGTAAACTAACTCAACACAGGTTGTTTTGCCTTTAAGGCTTGATGAGGTCCCACAGAGGGACTATGTTATGTATATGATCAGAGTATGCACAGGTTGAGTTAGTTGATGACAGTATGTATGAAGAAAAGTTTTAATTTTTATGCATGTTGTTGATCATGTATGGGATTATACAGGTTTACAGGTTATATGTCAGGCTTGCTACGGGTCCCGGCGGCCTTAGGTCGACCCGGATCCTAGCGCCGGTAGCGGTCCGGATTTCCGGGGCGTTACAATCGCCATTGCGAGGCATTAAGCATCAAATAGATTTCGTGTTAGGAGCTTCAATTCCAAACCGACCAGCCTATAAGAACAATCCCGAGGAAACGAATGAGCTACAAAGAAAGGTTGAAGAATTACTGGTAAAAGGGCATGTTCACGAAAGCATGAGTCCATGTGATATATTTGTGCTACTTGTGCAAATGAAAGATGGGTCTTGAATGATTTGTATTCATTATCGTGCAATTAACAAAATTACTATAAAGTATCATCATCCTATTCCTAGATTAGATGACATGTTAGATGAGTTGCATGGTGCATATATTTTCACTAAAATTGATTTGAAAAGTGGATATCACAAAATAAGGATAAAACTTGGTGATGAGTAGAAAACAACATTTAATACAAAATATGGTTTATATGAATGGTTGGTCATGTCTTTTGGCTAACCAATACACCTAGCACTTTCATACATTTAATGAATCAAGTTTTGGCGATAATTCATAGAGAAATTTATTATTGTGTATTTTGATGATATTTTGATTTATAACAAGTTTTTCGATAAACAACTAATGCATGTTAAGTCAGTTTTAGTTGTGCTTCGCAAGGAGCAATTGTATGGTAATTTAAAAAAGTGTACTTTTTGCATGAAAAAAGTGATTTTTTTAAGTTTTGTAATTAGTGCAATAGGTGTCAAAGTAGACCAACAGAAGATTAAGGCTATCCAAAAAAAGCCGACACCTAGGAGCATTTCCAAGGTAAGGAGTTTCCATAGGCTTACGAGCTTCTACAGAAGGTTTTTGAAGGAATTTTCATCAATTACAATGCCGCTAACAAGGATCATCAAGAAAAATGTGAGGTTTAAATAGGAATAGGAAAAGCATTCCAAACTCTCAAAGAAAAACTTTGTACTGCTCCTATTTTGTGCTTACCTGACTTTTCAAAAGCTTTTGAGATTGAATGTGATACTTTAGGTATTGGCATAGGCGCAGTCTTGATGCAAGAGAAATGCCCCATAATGTACTTTAGTGAGAAGCTGCATGAAGCACAATTGAACTACTCCACTTATGATTAGGAATTGTACGTGTCAATGAGAGCTTTAGATGTGTGGCAACACTATTTACTTCCTAAAGAGTTTGTCATGTATACCAACAATAAATCATTGAAGCACTTAAAGTGGTAAGGAAAGCTAAACAAACGCCACACAAAATGGGTAGAGTTCATAAAAACATTCCCATATGTGATTCAATACAAGCATGACAAAGATAACATATAGTAGCTGATGCACTATCTCGTAGGTATGCTCTTATCACTACTCTTGGGTCTAAATTGGTAGGATTTGAGCAATTGAAAGAGTTATATGCTACTGATGTGGACTTTAGTACCGTGTATGATGCATGTGAATGTGTTGTTTTTCAAAAGTTTTATAAGTAACAATAACAAATACACTATCCTTCCTTTTTTAGACCTAGGTAATTCCAATACAAAATCTATAGAAATATCAGTTCAGAAGGTAAAGGTAGTGTTGTGTGTAGGCTATGTGGCATAGACTTAGACATAGCTTGCCTTTATACAATGCATTGTGCAAATATTCTTTCAACATCTTTTCATATATGAGGCTAGTAAACAATGTTCAAATCAAAAAGCTAAAGTCTTATGCACCCTAAAATGTCCTTATAGACTACCACTATGAGACTCACGCACAAGCAATTCACACATTAAACAAGCATGAATACATAATTGATTTCCTCAAAAAAGAAAACCATTATGATAGGTTTAGCAAAATGACACTTTATTACATATCATAAAACTCATGATGACACAGACATTGCTGATTTATTTTCTCATGAGGTTGTTAAATTGCATGAAGTCCCTAGCACTATTATTTCTAATAAAGATATGAAGTTTCTGACTCATTTTTGGCATGTTTTGTAGGGGGAGTTAGAAATTAAACTTTTATATTATACTACACGTCATCTACAAACTGATGGCCAAACTGAAGTTGTAAATATGACTCTAGGAACTTTATTGCATGCTTTTATGGGTAAAAACTTGAAAACTTGGAAAGATTGTTTGCCTTCCGTAGAATTTTCATGTAATATTTGATAGAGCATAATTTAGGTCATTTTATCATGATGTTATTGATGTTAATTTACACTTCTTCTGCTTAATTTTGTGGTTTTGACCTTGTTCTGCAGAAAATAGTGTAAAGAGACAATTTGGTGAAAATGCCCCTAAAACTGCCTAAAATGGAGCAAAGAAGAGTAAGCATGCTAAGTGCAACTTGAAAGGAGTCAAATAAGGAAAGTAATTTGAAATTCAAATTTCAAATCCTCAAGAGCATTCAAAATTCAAAATCAAGATTATAAGGAAAGTGCTAAATAAGGAAAGTTGCAAACAAGAAAAGTGCAGAGCAGTTTGAAATTCCAATCTTCAAGAAGCATTTTCCTTATTGAGGAAGCCAAATCTCTAGAAGATGCACATTCAAATTTGAAATTCAAATTCAGTTTGTCAAGGAAGCCAAAGAAGACACACATGCCACCTCAAGTCTTGTACAGTCAAAATTCAAAATTCAAAAGAGAGGCTCCACCTCATCAATGCAAGGTTGGGCGGCATGGGCAGCACTTGGGCAGCAAGGACATCAACTTGGGCAGCAACTAGGGCAACACTCAAAGGCTATATAAGCCTCTCTTCAAAGGCGCCAAACACTCCCCATTCTCTTCACCATTCGGCCGGCGCTCTCCAAGTCTCTCCACTCTTCGGTTCTTCATCTTCTCTTCTTCTTTTCTTTTTTTTTTTTTGGTTTTGGTTCAGCCATTAGTGGCTGAAACCTTTTATTATAGTTGAAGATTAGGTGAAACTTTAGTTGTTTTATGGATTGTGAGATCTGAACATACATTGTTTGTCTTTGGTTTATTCAATATTTATGCAATTTCATGCTTGATTCCATTATTGCTTTGTTATTTTGATCAATGTGGCCAGTTGATTCTTGATTGCAAGGTAATATATTATTAGTTTGAATAATTTTGAGTCCGTAATTGCTTGGATTGTTCAAACATAACACTTGGTATAAAAACTAAGGACATTGCATAATCTAGCAATATCACCATACGTTTGGTTAGCTAGGATTAGATCTCTCTATTTCTTAATGCAATTGACAGTTGTTTTGATGCCTAAGGCCCAAGGATGTTTCTTGGCAACTTGTTGATTAGTGATTAATTAGAGGACGTTTCCTAATTGGTTTATGATTAAGGAGAGACATGGTGGTGAAAAGCGTCTTCCATCTCCATAACTAAGCTATTGAATCAATCAAAAGAACCTAAGAGTCAATGATCAATCCCAACAACTGAAGTGAATCCAATTCTTCAACTAGAGCTTTCTTATTATTGATTTCTCTTTACTCTTATTATTCGCTTATTTAATTGCTTTCTTTATTAGTTTAACTGAATCAATCTCAAACCCCCCCCCCCTTTTTACTTTTGCTTTCAGTTTACTTTGCTTTCAGTTTCTTTGCTTTCAGCTTATTCTCTTGGTCTTGATAAGGAAGATAGGTAAGTTTTCAATTCCAAATGGATTCGATCCTTTCACCACTATCTACAGTTGTAAGATTGTTGATAACCAGAAATGTTATTTTTTACTGGCTTCGACAACTGCGAGTCAAAAATTGGCGTCGTTGCCGGGGAATTGATTTAACTGATTTATTTTTCTTTCATGACTAGATTTGGACACAAGGAGACTCTGCCTTACGATCTAGAAATTGAGCGCACAATCAGGAGATTAGGGAAGTAAGCAACTCGACTCTGGGAGACAACTGAAGCCGAATCGCCAACTGAAGCCGAATCGCCCACTAAAGAACCACCCATCGCAGATCCACTTTCTGAAGCCCCTGAATCGCACCATCAAGCCGCGGAGATGGCCGAAAACAATGTACAACCTGCTTTCCATAATGAACATGCTGTCCATTATGAAATAATACAAGAAAATCTAGCCATGAGGGCCCCAATGTTAAGAGAAAGAACAATGAGAGAGTTGGCAATCCCTATAGGTGATCAAGCACCTTTTTGCATCACTTATCCACCTCTGACAATTCCTTTTGAACTCAAAACAGGTTTGATTCATCTACTCTCTAAATTTAGAGGTTTAGAGAATGAAAATCCACACAAGCACTTAAAAGAATTTAACATTGTCTATTCATCCATGAGGCCGCAAGGCATAACTGAAGAACATGTTAAATTGAGAGTTTTTCCTTTTTCACTTGATGATTATGCTAAGGATTGGTTGTTTTACTTACCACCTGGATCTATCACTTCATAGGATGATATGGTAATAGCCTTTCTGAACAAATACATCCCAACTTCTAAAGCCATTGGCATAAGAAGAGAGATCAGTAGCATTAGGCAAAAACAATCTGAGGATTTATATGACTATTGGGAAAGGTTTAAAAGATTGTGTACAGGTTGTCCTCAACATGATATTTCAGACAAGTTACTCATAGAATTATTCTATGGAGGTTTGCTACCATCCGAAAGGAGATTCATTGATGTAGCATGTGGATGATCCATTGCAGACAAAACACCTAGGGAGATGAGAGAGTTAATCTCAACATTTGCAGCCTCATCTAGACAATATGGAGAGGAAAAGCAAGTGCAAAGAGGATTCCATGAGGTAAGTACGTCCGTGCTAGCTTCTCAAATTTCTAAACTAACCTCTGTAGTGAAAAGTCTTATCATAGGTCAAGCTCAACAAGCCCAAAAACTTCCCCCAACTAGACCATGTGGAATATGTGCACATGTAGGACACCAAACTTATCAGTGTCCTACACTTCAGGACGAGGACCAGCAAGTGAATGCAATTGGAGGATACAATAGCTAGGTAAGACATGATCCCAACTCTAACACATACAATCTAGGTTGGAGGGACCACCCAAATTTCAGCTATGCAAGGGCTAACAATTACCAGAACTATCAAAGAAATCAAGCCCAACCAGCACCTCCAAGTTCCAATACTAGTCTTGATGAGGTAGTGAAGACTTTGCAAAGTCTCCAACAGCAGATGGGACAAATGGCCACTTCCATAAGCAAGCTTGAATCCCGAGGTAAGTTACCTTCTCAAACTGAAGATAATCCTAGATAGAATGTGAGTGCTATCACATTAAGAAGTGGGAAAGAGCTCCAAGATACCAAGATTGATGAAGAAAGGCCAAGGGCGCAAGAACAAGGTGTTTTAGAAGAGCAACCGACGCACCACCTCTCCAAGCCAAATGAGCAAACCAAACCGGTTCAACAGCCAAATGCAAATCAACAGGTAAGTTTCAAAATTCCACCTCCTTTTTCAAAAAGATTTGAAAGGACACAAAAAGAAAAAGAAGAAAAGGAGATCCTTGAGACTTTCAGGAAAGTGGAAATCAACATACCTCTACTAGACGCAGTAAAACAGATTCCCAGGTATGCAAAATTTCTAAAAGAACTGTGTACCAATAGAAGAAAGCTTGCTGAGAGAGAAAAACTAAGTGTAGGTGAGATTGTTACTGCTGTGATAAAAAGAGAACTCCCAACCAAATGCAAAGATAAAAGAATGTTTGCTATTTCTTGCAAAATTGGCAATGTTGGGATAAAGAAAGCTATGTGTGATCTAGGTGCATCCATTAATGTTATGCCTCTTGCTATTTATAATTCTTTGAATGCAGGAGCACTGAAAGACACTAGAGTAGTGATTCAATTGGCTGACAGATCTGTGGTGTATCTAAAAGGAGTCCTAGAAGATGTTCTAGTACAAGTAGATGAACTTGTCTTTCCAGCAGACTTTTATGTGATTGATACAAAGGAAGACAATGGTAACACTACTTCAGACATCCTACTTGGACTTCCTTTCTTAAGCATAGCCAGGACTAAGATAGATGTGCATGATGGCACATTGTCTATGGAATTTGAAGGGAAAGTGATTAAATTTAATGTTTATGATGTCATGAAATATTCCCATGATTTGTCCCCTATTTATGGTTTAGGTATCATTGATTGTTTGAGCTAGGAAATTTTTGATATGAATCACGATGATATGCTAAATAATGATCTTTGCAGGGAAGAGAGCCAAAAAGAGCCAGAACTGAAAGAAATAGCCTGTAGCATTCAGCAGATGGACTGTGTCCAAGCGCAGAAAGGAAAGGGATCAAGCGCACCTCTTCAGATCAGTTCATAGAAGAGCCTTGCGCAGACAAAGGGTATTCCAACCGAACCACCTCAGCTTGAATCGCAGGACAGTCCTGCGATACACCCTTTTCAGACAGGTCTTGCACAGAAGGAGAAGGTAGAATCTAGTTCAGCCAGACAGCAGACTGTAGACTAGAAAATTTCAGAAGCAGATCTGAAGCCTTTTCCATACCACTTGAAATACATGTACTTGGGAGCTGACAAGACACATCTAGTGATAGTGTCAAATCAATTAAGCCAACATGAAGAAGAAAGCCTCATAAAAGTACTAAAAAAGCACAAAGGAGCCATAGGATGGACCATAGATGACATAAAAGGCATCTCCCCTGCCACATGCATGCATAAAATACACATGGAGAAAGAATGCAAGCCAGTAAGAGATGCTCAAAGAAGACTGAATCCGCCTATGATGGAAGTGGTGAAAAAGGAGATAGTCAAGCTCTTGGACACAGGTATCATCTACCCAATATCCGATAGCAAATGGGTGAGTCCTGTGCATGTAGTTCCAAAGAAAACTGGGATCACCATTGTCCCAAATGCTGAAGGAGAACTTGTTCCAACTAGAATTCAGAATGGGTGGAGAGTATGCATGGACTATAGGAAGCTAAATGCAGCCACTAGGAAAGATCACTTCCCACTACCTTTCATTGATTAGATGCTAGAAAGGCTTGCAGGTAAGTCCCACTATTGTTGTCTTGATGGTTTTTTAGGTTTTTATCAAATTGTAGTAGCTTCAAAAGACCACCTTCACTTGTCCTTTTGGCACCTTTGCTTTTAGAAGAATGCCATTTGGACTATACAATGCTCCTGCCACTTTCCAGCGTTGTATGATGAGCATTTTTTCAGATTATGTTGAGAAGATCATTGAAGTCTTCATGGATGACTTCACAATGTATGGTAACTCCTTTGAAGAATGCCTTGACAATCTGGAAAAGATCCTACAAAGATGCCTTGAATCAAATCTTGTACTCAACTATGAAAAATACCACTTTGTGGTTAACCAAGGTTCGATATTAGGCCATGTTGTTTCAGTCAAAGGAATTGAAGTGGACAAAGCCAAGGTAGATACCATCAAAAATCTACCTTATCCCACAAATGTTAGAGATATTCGCTCATTCCTTAGCCATATAGGGTTCTACAGAAGATTCATAAAAGATTTCTCTAAAATCACACTGCCATTATGTATATTGCTCCAAAAGGATGTAATATTTGATTTTGATACAGATTGCAAGACAACATTTGATCTGATAAAGGAATTACTTGTGACTGTCCCAATCATTCAGGCACCTGACTGGAACTTTCACTTTGAGATCATATGTGATGCAAGCAACTATGTTGTGGGAGCAATCTTGGGACAACGTGTGGGGAACTCACCCCACGTGATTCACTATGCATCTCGCACATTGGATGCTGCCCAAAGCAACTACTTAACAACAGAAAAGGAACTCTTGGCTGTTGTATTTGCTTTAGAGAAATTCAGACCATACCTCTTGGGGACTAAAGTCATCATCTATTCTGACCATGCAGCCTTACGATATCTGATCAAGAAAAAGGAAGCAAAACTGAGACTCATTCGGTGGATTTTGCTATTACAAGAGTTTGATATGGAGATACGAGACAAGAAAGGGAAGGAGAATCTAGTGGCTGACCACCTAAGCTGGCTTTCCTCTAGCTCTGCGCCATGTCCAGTCAAGGAAGACTTCCCAGACGAACATATGTTCGTCACTCAGTCTACCTAGGTGATCGCACCATGCACACCACACCAGGGGAGTACTCAGTTTCTTTTGCATTCTAATATTTCCAATACATTGAGGACAATGCATGATTTAGGTGCGGGGGTTCATATCTTTGAACTTTTATTTTTAGTCTATTTTTGCTTTCAATAACACGCACATATAGCCACAGTTTTTCTTTTTGTTTTGATTTTCTTTACTCAAACTCATAGACTATGTTGAATGAGCTTTCTTTCTATGACCCCATTGATGTGATGACTCTTTAAACTTAAATTGAATCAATTGCAGTGAGTTATATTCATGTTTGGGAATTGCCTTTTGAATTGAATCTTTGAGCTTGCCATGGTGAAAAATCTATATTGCTCATTAGAGAGAATGAATTGAAAGATGTGTGAATGAACTTAACATGACTTATTTTAGCAATTGGTGTTGATTTGCCCAAATCATTGAGATAAGAAATTCAGCAAAAGTTTAGACTTCATGAGCACAAATTGAAAATTGTTCCAATGGTTGAAAGACTATGAACAGAGCTAGTAGCTACTTGGACAGGTGACTAACTGAAAATATATACCTTCACATCAAAAGGTTGGTGACTTTTTCAAGCAAGATTAAAGTGCAAAAAGCTGAATATAGTACTTCAAGGTAAGGGCAAGTCACTCTGAAAGCTAGAAAAAGTCTTAATTGAACAAATCATATGTGCATGTGTAATCTCTCTCTTGAGAAAAACAAATACTAGCCATGGTAGGTAAAGGGAAACAAGAAAAGAAGGTGAGTAACCTTGATGCATACATTCTTCAATGCAATGATTCAAAGTAAGGGTCTAAAGTAAGAACTTAAGTGGAAATAAAGGATCAAGTAGCAAAGAGAGCTTGCTTGACTATGTTTATTTGCTTGAGGACAAGCAAAAGGCTAGGTGTGGGGGTATTTGATAGAGCATAATTTAGGTCATTTTATCATAAAATGGTGTAAATAGACAATTTGGTGAAAACGCCCCTAAAACTGCCTAAAATGGAGCAAAGGAGAGCAAGCATGCCAAGTGCAACTTGAAAGGAGCCAAATAAGGAAAGTAATTTGAAATTCAAAATTCAAAATCAAAATTCAGCTCAATAAGGAAAGTGCTAAATAAGAAAAGTTGCAAACAAGGAAAGTGCAGAGTAGTTTGAAATTCAAATATTCAAGAAGCCTTTTCCTTATTGAGGAAGCCAAATCTCTAGAAGATGCACATTCAAATTTGAAATTCAAATTCAGCTTGTCAAGGAATCCAAAGAAGACACACATGCCACCTCAAGTCTTGCACAGTCAAAATTCAAAATTCAAAAGAGAGGCTCCACCTCATCAATGCAAGGTTGGGCGGCATGGGCAGCAAGGACATCAACTTGGGCAGCAGCTAGGGCAACACTCAAAGGCTATATAAGCCTCTCTTCAAAGGCGCTGAACACCCCCCATTCTCTTCACCATTCGGCCGCCGCTCTCTAAGTCTCTCCACTCTTCGGTTCTTCATCTTCTCTTCTTCTTTTCTTCTTTTTTTGGTTTTGGTTCAGCCATTAGTGGCTGAAACCTTTTATTCTAGTTGAAGATTAGGTGAAACTTTGGTTGTTTTATGGATTGTGAGATCTGAACATACATTGTTTGTCTTTGGTTTATTCAATATTTATGCAATTTCATGTTTGATTCCATTATTGCTTTGTTATTTTGATCAATGTGTCCAGTTGATTCTTGATTGCAAGGTAATATATTGTTAGTTTGAATAATTTTGAGTCCATAATTGCTTGGATTGTTCAAACACAAGAACACTTGGTGTAAAAACTAAGGAGATTGCATAATCTAGCAATATCACCATACGTTTGGATAGCTAGGATTAGATCTCTCTATTTCTTAATGCAATTGAAAGTTGTTTTAATGCCTAAGGCCCAAGGACATTCCTTGACAACTTGTTGATTAGTGATTAATTAGAGGATGTTTCCTAATTGTTTTATGATTAAGGAGAGACATGGTGGTGAAAAGCGTATTTCATCTCTATAACTAATCTATTGAATCAATCAAAAGAACCTAAGAGTCAATGATCAATCCCAACAACTAAAGTGGATCCAATTCTTCAACTAGAGCTTTCTTATTATTGATTTCTCTTTACTCTTATTATTCGCTTATTTAATTGCTTTCTTTATTAGTTTAACTGAATCAATCTCAAACCCCCCCTTTTTACTTTTGCTTTCAGTTTACTTTGCTTTTAGTTTATTTGCTTTCAATTTATTCTCTTAGTCTTAATAAGGAAAATAGGTAAGTTTTTAATTCCCTGTGGATTCGATCCTTTCACCACTATCTACAGTTGTAAGATTGTTGATAACCAGAAAGGTTATTTTTTACCATTTTCGACAACCGCGAATCACAGATCCATTCATTCTTCCATAGGTTATTCTCCCTTTGAAATTGTTTATAGTTTTAACCCACTAACTATATTGGATTTGTCACCTCTTCTTTTGAATGAAATATCTAGCTTAGATGGGATGGCAAAGGAAAATTGATGCATTCTATACATGAGAAAGCTAAATAGCACATTGAAGCAAAAAGTATGATGTATACCGAGAAAGCTAAGCGTGGAAGGCACCAAGCGATCTTTGAACCTGGCGATTGGTTATGGGTACACTTTCGTAATGAAAGGTTTTCTAAGCAATGGAAATCTAACTTAGATCCAAGAGGAGATAGTCCATTCCAAGTATTAGAGCGCATATGCACTAATTCTTACCGCATCGATTTACTTGGTGATTATTATGTTTATACTACATTTAATATTTCTTATTTATTTCCTTTTTATGTTTTAGATTCGAGGACAAATCCTTTTAAGGAGGGAGGAGATGATGCGAATATGGGAGATAAGCACGTGAGCAATGGAATGGACGTGAATATCACATTACCTCCTGGACCCATAGCAAGGGAAGCTACAAAGAAAATCAAAGCATCGCTTCAACACTTAATGAAACAAGTTGTTCGCGAAGGAATGAACGCATACGAAGAAAAGGCCAAGTTTGTGACAAATGAAAATCCAATAGATAAAGTATCCATGAACATGATTGAAGTAAAGGAGTAATGGAGCTAAAAAGAGAAGTCACATTGATTGGTTGCAGCATACTTCTAGCCATATAGCTTGTAGGGCTCAAATTGCACTTAGGCTCATTTTGTTATTTTAGAGTTTTTATATTTTATTAGACTTATTTTAAATTATTTTGGCCCATTTTCAGAAGCAAATTTGTGCAACTCCTTTAGGAAGAAGATTTCTCAAACACAAATTAGGAAAAGAATATTTAATGTAATCTAGGTTTGACCGTTCAACTATATATTCTTCCTACATAGAAACTAAACCTTCCTAAACTAGAATTAGAGTTTTGAGACTATAAAAACACCTTTAAAGTGGCAGCCACAAATTCATGATGATTATAAATAATATTATTTTTCTGGGTGAATAACATTCTAGTGAGAATTTTGTTCAACTTTATGTTGCATCAAGAATTAGCATATTATCGAGGTTAGTAATTTTATGGCGATTCTATTTTTGTTTTCTTATTCAATTATATGTGTTCTTATTTATTAATTTTTCAATAGTGTAGTAGAATGATTAGGGGTTAACATTGGCATATAACTTGATATTATTGTGTGTTAGAGTTTTAGATTGCATCGTTAATTTGGGATTCCGCATCAAGAATCATCTAAGTTAAGAAAACCCTACCTTTTCCTTATGAAATATGTTGTGTAAAGGTAAGTTTGTGTCTTTTCAACCCTTAGCTCTTATTTTATATGTTTGAATGAGGTAAAATTTACATTTGCTTGTAGTTGGATTAAGATGTTAAGTTTTGAAATTTTATTCCCCAATTTCAAAATGATGCCTTGAGTGCGGGTTGAAAATTCTTGTCCCTTGAACATGCATATTAAAGGTAAGTATAAATGAGGCTTCTTGGAGTGTTGAACTACAACTTAATGTAATACCCGGCTAAGCTCCGGCATTGGAATTCCAACTTTCCTGCGGAATCTCCATTGGAATCTGGAATCCCGAGGCCAGAAACCCTTAGAAGAGTAGAAATGAAAATTTTCATATCATGTTTTAATGTTTTTATGCTTTTAATAAACAAGAAAATTGAGTTTTGAAAGAAAAAGCCATAAAGGGAAAAATCCAGGTTCGGCCGCCGAACATGGGCGAGTTTTCTCTCTCTATTTTCGGACATAGGTGAGATTTCGCCCGTCCGTAGTTGATTTTGTGTTTTCCTTCAATCCCTTCAAGTTTTTTATGAGTTTTACTTTGTTTTGAAGATTTTTAGGCTTAGATCAAAGTTTTGGAGCTTAGAGACCTTCGGAGCTCGTTTTCTCCTCATCTCCAAGTTGGGTCACGCCTACCTTTGATCTTCAAGAGGTAAGTGTTGATTCTCATCTTTTTATATGTTTTAAGTAAGTTTTTAAAGGGGTTAAGGGTATTTGATGCATGTTTTAGAGTAGATCTAAAATGTTAAACTTTAAGTGTAACGACCCAATTTCTGGCACAAGGGAGTCTGTCGGTTGGGGACAACAGCATGCTTCAGGTGCGGACAAGAGGGGCACATGGCATGTGAGTGTCCCACTGTGACCTTGTTGACACAGTCCCAGCAGACAGTTTTAGGCAGTGTAGCTCAACTAGTAGCTCCAGCCATGACGCAGGGCAGTGGTCGAGGCAGAGGAAGGGGGACAGCCCCTTCTTCAGCAGGTTCCCGCGGAGAAAGTCCATCAGATCTAGTTCGGATCTTCTCCATGACCCAGTAGGAAGCTAACACATTGAACATGGTGGTGACAGGTAATCTCACTCTCGTATGTTCTGATGTGTATGCTTTAATGGACCCTGATGCTTCTCTTTCTTTTGTTGCATCGAAAGCCGTAGAGATGTTGGGTTTGATAGCTTCTGGGTTAGAGTGTCCTCTTTGGGCCAGTGGGCTCAAGTGTGATCCATCTGTGGCAGAGTCAGTCTGCCAGTTCAATTCAGTGTGTGTTGAGCGTAGATGCCTTCCAGCCGACCTAGTGGTTCTAGATTTGACTGATTTTGACGTCATTCTAGGGATGGATTGGCTTTCTACTCATGGTGCTACCTTGGATAGTAGAGACAAGGTAGTCAGGTTCAGAGATCAGGATGGATCAGAGGTAGTCTTTAGAGGGGACAAAGTAGGAACACCTAGAGGTTTGATATCAGTCCTACAGGCTCATAGGTTGTTCAAGAGAGGTTGTCAAGGGTCTCATGCTCATGTTAGAGAGCATAGCAGTTAGGTCAGGGAACCAGCTTCAGTGCCCGCAGTCAGAGAATTCTTAGATGTTTTCACAGACGAGCTGCCAGGTTTACCACCTGCTAGGGAGATAGAGTTTGAAATTGTAGTGGTGATGGGGACCAGACCCATCTCTACCCCTCCCTACAGGATGGCACCTACAGAGTTAAAGGAGTTGAAAGAGCAGTGGCAAGAGTTGGTAGATAAGGGTTTCATCCGACCAAGTACCTCACCTTGGGGTACTCTAGTGTTGTTTATGAGAAGAAGGATGGATCCTTAAGGCTTTGTATCGATTACAGGCAGTTGAACAAAGCCACTATCAAGAGCAAGTATCTGTTACCTAGGATTGATGATCTATTTGACCAGCTAGCAGGAGCCGGTTGTTTTTCCAAGATAGATCTGAGATCCGGGTATCATCAATTAAGAATCAGAGAAGATGTGCCAAAGACGGCGTTCAGGACCAAATATGGGCATTATGAGTTCCTAGTGATGTCGTTCGGGCTAACCAATGCACCCGCAGCATTCATGGACCTCATGAATAGAGTTTTTAGTCAATTTCTGGACCACTTTGTTATTGTCTTCATTGATGATATCTTAGTGTATTCCAAAAATGTAGAGGAGCATGCCCATCATCTGAGGATGGTTTGCATACCCTGAGAGAATACGGCTTGTATGCCCAGTTCTCTAAATGTGAGTTCCGATTAAGGAGCATATCTTTCTTGGGTCATGATATGTCAGAAAAAGGAATTGAAGTGGACCCTAAGAAAGTTGAAGCTGTAGCTAACTGGCCCAGGCCCACTAAAGTGACCGAGGTTAAAAGTTTTTGGGTTTGGCAGATTGCTATAGAAGATTCATCCAGAGCTTCTCCAAAGTTGCTGCTCCTATGACCGGGTTGACCAATAAGAATCAGAAGTCGGTTTGGTCAGAATAGTGTGAAGAAAGCTTTGAAAAAGCCAAAGAGAAGGTTGACGTTAGCACCGGTGTTAGCTCTGCCCACCAGTAATCAAGACTTCACAGTGTTCTGCGTTATGTCCCGAGTGGGACTAGATTGTGTGTCGATGCAGAATGAGAGGGTGATTGCTTATGCTTCTAGGCAGCTGAAGAAGCATGAGTTGAATTACCCTACACATGATCTAGAAATGGCAGTTGTGATCTTTGCACTCAAGATGTAGAGGCATTATCTGTATGGGGTAAAATGTGAGATCTCTACAGATCATAAAAGCTTGCAGTGCATCTTGAGTCAAAAAGAGTTGAACCTGAGGCAGAGAAAATGGGTAGAACTGCTTAGTGACTATGATTGCAAGATTCAATGTCATCCGAGTGAGGCAAATGTTATGACAGATGCCCTCAGCCGAAAATCACTTAGCAGTTTATACCATATTGCAGCAGAGAGAAGGTCGATGGTCAGAGAAAGAATCAAATCTGCTGTGAGCCGGCAGGAGTGTTAAGCAGATGTCCGTAAAAAGCTTGTAGTTTTCCAGGAGGGAGATTGTAATACCCGGCTAGACTCCGGTATCGGAATTCCTACCGTCCGGTGGAATTTGGGTGTCGGAAACCTCTAGAAGGGTAAAAGCATGTTTTTATAAAATGTTTTCATGTTTTTAATGTTTTAAGTATGATTTTAAATGAGTTTTTGCATGAAAATTTCTTTAAGGGAAAACCCAGGTTCGGCCGCCGAAACTCACTTTCGGCCGCCGAACATGCATGGACTTTGGGAGGCACGTTAGGCCCCCGAAAGTCTAAGAGAGGGAAGTGCAGGTTCGGCCGCCGAACCTTATGTTCGGCCGCCGAACATTGCATGGATGCGGAGGCACATTCGGCCCCCGAACGTGGCCTGGCCAGCCACTATAAAAGGGTCCCCTAGGTCCGCACGGGCGAGCTTTTTCTCTCCCATTGTCGGCCAAGGTGAGTCTCCACCGCTCCTCCCTCGATCTTGAGTGTTTCCTTTAGATCTTTCATGGTTTTAACGAGTTTATAACTTCGTTTTGAAGATTTGTGAGTTTTGAGCAAGTTTTGAGCAAGTTTTGAGTGCTTGGAGGTTCAAAGAGCTTAATCTCTCCATCTCCAAGCTAGGATCACTTTCCTCTCGTTTCTTCAAGAGGTAAGGGTCGATCTTGAACCCTTTTTATGTTTTAAACAAGTTTTAAGTAAGATCTATGGGTAGAAATGCATGTTAGGACATATGTTGAGTTTATGGGTTATGTTGAGTTTTTGAGCAATGTAGCTTGATTGTGTGTGTATGAAGTGTTGTAGATGGGGTATATGCATGTTTGAGGCCCCTAGGAACTTGTATGTATGTTTTGGTTGAGAAATATGCATGATCTGTGGTTTTGGGAGGCAGGAGGTTCATTTGAACCAAGTTTCTGCCGTTTGGCAGAAACCAGGTTCGGCAGCCGAAGGGAGTTTCGGCCGCCGAACCCCTCTTGTGAAGGCAGCTTTCGGCTGCCGAAGGTGCCCCCGAAAAGAGACTTTCGTCTCTGTCTGGCACTTTCGGCCGCCGAAGGTGCCGCCGAACCTAGCTGAGTTTCGTCTCTGTCCAGGACTTTCGGCCGCCGAAGGTGCCGCCGAAGGTGCCCTGTTCAGCCATTTCATGCATATTTTCTGTGATGTTTTCAGGATGTTTTAGGGGGTTTTTGGGGGATATATATTAGAGTTATGTTTATATATGTTGGTCCCTCATTGGAGTCCACCTGTGTAGGTTCGGACCCGAGGAACCAAGGACCCCAGCAGTGAGCCAGCTGCTGAGAGTTTGACAGAGTCAGCCAGAGGTGAGTGGAACTATACTTAACCTTTTTCTAAATTAAGAAAGTGAATGTTTTATCATGTTTCATGCATCATGACTATAATATAGGATGTTTGCATTAGAATCACGAATATGCTACATTGCATTATTATATTGTGGTTGATGAGGATGGACATTGCACGACTCACTAGCCCTGTGTACGAAGTCCTGTGGTACCCATAATAGGGCCGGGCAATAGCTCCGAGTTACGAAGTCCTGTGGTGCCCATAATAGGGCCGGGCAATACGAAGTCCTGTGGTGCCCATAATAGGGCCGGGCATGGAGCTGAGGAATTTTTGAGTCAGTCCGTCCATGATGTGAAATGTTTGTGCAATGATGCATTCCATTATAGCATGTTTTAAATATTTTTTTTTTATATAGTTCTACTCACTGGGCATCTAGCTCACCCCTCTCCCCTAACCCCCAGGTTTGCAGGTACGGGTTTGATAGAGAAGCAAAGAAGAGAAAAGTCATATGTATGTAATAGTTAGAGTTTGTGGACATGACAATGATAAGAATGTAATGTAGAGTTTTGAACAGTTGTGTAATTATGTTATTGAGGATAGAGTTGTGCTTGACCATAATGTATTGCTAATCCCTTTTATTTTATGTACATGATCTTATGATAAGATGTTTATGCAAAACTAACTCAACACATGATGTATAGCCCTTCGAGGCTTTGATGAGATCCCACAGAGGGACTTCATTTATGTATATGTTCAGAGTATGCACAGGTTGAGTTGGTGATTGATCACATGTAGAAAAAGAAAAGTTTTTAATTTTTATGTATGATGGTTGATCATGTATGGGATTAAGCAGGTTTACAGGTATATGTTAGGCTTGCTACGGGTCCCGGCGGCCTTATGCCGATCTGGATCCTAGCGCCGGTAGCGGTTCGGATTTCCGGGGCGTTACATAGTGGTATCAGAGCCCTAGGTTCACATGGTCGGACCTAGCGTGTCGGGCTCATAGAAGTATTAGAGGGTCAAGCACAATAGGAAAGGTCATGTCCACTAGGATAGGATGTAGAGTCCTGTCTTGCTATGATGATGTGATATGCCATGACAATATGCATGCGCATAAATGATATGCTATGTTTGCCATGTATGTGATGTAGGTTCATGTGTCTCCACATGAACCATATGATGCTAATGCTTGTGAGTTATGTGCTGTTTTTCAGAAACAGAATGAGAGGAACTCGTCGATCTGCACGATTGACAGGAGTCCCACCAGAGGATGAGGGCACAAGCGCCCGTCCTCCCACATTGCCTAGGGCAATGTCATGCAGAACAAACAGAGAAAGAGTATCAAGGGACCCTAGAAGGTCTTTTGATACTAGCAGAAGGGGGACAGAAAGAGGAGGAAGTTCTTCAGATGTGAGGGAGGTTATGGAAGAAGATCAGAGAAGGGATGGGAATCTGGATGTTGGCATGTCAGAAGAAGGGACAGGGGAGTCACAAGGAGGCACTCAGGCCTCGGGGTATGGTTTTCCACCCTATTACCCACCCTATGCACAGAGTCCCGGGTATCCGATGGGAAGTACGTCGGATTACTCCAGCTTTAATCCCTACCCTACTCACATGCCTTATCCACCTTTCTATCCACCGTACCCACAGTACCCAGCCTATCCACCCTCATCCTTCCATCCTCACCCAGCAAACCCCACCTCGGGGAATGCTGCATCCCCACCTCCACCTCCTACAGAACCAGTAGCCCCAGATACTCAACCTCCTAGACCTAGCTCAGCCAGTGGGAGTAAGGTGAAAATGACAGCTTACCTTAAGCTGGATGCTCCTAAATATAAGTCAGGGGATGATCCCTTTGAATACCTGAGAGCAGTGAAGACGATCACTGATGAGCTAGGGGCAGATGAGAGAAGAGCCATTGAGATGGCAGGGTTCACCCTGAAGTGCAAAAAGGCAAAGGAATGGTTCAAGTGCTATGTGGACCCGAGACTAGACAGTATGACATGGGAGGAATTTGCCAATGAGTTTGCTGGATGGGCATTTCCAGATAGTTCCAGAGAGTTGAAGATGATTGAGTTTGAACAACTGAGACAGACAGAAGACATGAGCATAGAGGAGTACACAGACAGATTTCTGGAGCTATTACCCTTCTCAGGGCAAGCTCTAGATACAGATGTGAAGAAGGCCAGGAGATATGTCATGAAATTACAGTCCAGGTACTCCTCATTGATTCAATCAGCTGAGAGGGAGAGTTTTCACACAGTGGTAGATATGGCTCGAAGAATGGAGGCCAGTGCCATAGTTGAGGGGTCAGTGAAGCAGTCAGTGACCCAGTCTTCAGGGGTTAAGACCCCAGGCAGAGGAGGGCCAGGACCCTCTACTCAGAGTTCAGGTAGTAAGAGATGGAGTAGCACTAAGAAGCCCAAGAAGAATAAGTTCTGGAATAAGCTGAAATCCGGTTTGGGTTTTGGCGGTGGCTCGAGTTCAGGCTCAGATGGTGCAGAATGCCAAAGGTGTGGGAGGCCACACAAGGGAGCGTGTCGATGGGGGACCAATGCATGTTTCAGATGTGGCCAGGAGGGACACATAGCTCGGGATTGTCCTAGAGCACCTTTCATGGGCCAGCCCCAACAGACAGCTTCAGGTAGTGTGGCACAACCAGCAACTCCAGCCACAACACAGGGCAGTGGCAGAGGTAGAGGGAGAGGGGCAGCCTCTTCTTCTGGTTCCCGAGGTGAAGGTCCATCAGCTCCAGCCAGGATCTTCACAATGACTCAGCAGGAGGCGAACACATCCAACACCGTGGTGTCAGGTAATCTCATCATTGGGTGTTCTGATGTGTATGCATTAATGGACCCGGGTGCATCTCATTCCTTTATTTCTCCGAGGGCAGTTGAGAGGTTAGGGTTGATGGTCTCTGGGTTAGAGTGTCCCCTATGGGTCAGTGGACCCAAGTGTGACCCGACGGCGGCAGAGTCAGTCTGCCGGTATTGTCCAGTGTTTGTTGAGGGAAGATGCCTCTCCGCCGACCTTGTGGTTCTAGATTTGACAGATTTTGACGTCATTCTAGGGATGGATTGGCTATCTACCCATGGTGCTACCTTGGACTGCAGGGACAAGGTAGTCAGGTTCAGAGATCAGAACGGGTCAGAGGTTGTCTTCAGAGGAGACAAGAGGGGTACGCCTAGAGGTCTGATATCGGCCCTACAGGCTCGTAGACTGCTTAGGAAAGGATGTCAGGGGTATGTAGCTCACGTGAGAGAGCTAGATAGTCAGGTCAGGGAGCCAGCCTCAGTGCCAGTTGTCAGAGAATTTCTGGATGTCTTTCCAGAAGAGCTTCCAGGACTACCACCTGCTAGGGAGATAGAGTTCGAGATTGAATTGATGCCTGGAACTAGACCGATCTCTATCCCTCCCTACAGGATGGCACCAGCAGAATTGAAGGAACTGAAAGAACAGTTGCAAGATCTGGTAGACAAGGGCTTCATCCGACCGAGTACCTCACCTTGGGGTGCTCCAGTGCTTTTCGTGAGAAAGAAGGATGGATCCCTCAGACTTTGTATCGACTACAGGCAGTTGAACAAGGTCACTACCAAGAACAAGTACCCATTGCCAAGGATCGATGATCTATTCGACCAGCTAGCAGGAGCGGGTTGTTTCTCCAAGATAGATCTGAGATCAGGGTACCATCAGCTGAGGATAAGGGAAGAAGACATACCGAAGACAGCTTTCAGGACCAGATATGGGCACTATGAGTTCCTTGTAATGCCGTTCGGGTTGACCAACGCCCCTGCAGCATTCATGGACCTCATGAATAGAGTATTCAGACCATACCTGGATCACTTCGTTATTGTCTTCATTGACGATATCCTAGTGTATTCCAGAAATGCAGAGGAGCATGCCCATCATCTGAGGATAATATTACAGACCTTGAGGGAACATGGCTTGTATGCCAAGTTCTCCAAGTGTGAGTTCTGGTTAAGGAGCATATCATTCTTGGGGCATATAGTGTCAGAGAATGGGATAGAAGTGGACCCCAAGAAGGTTGAAGCTGTGACTAACTGGCCAAGACCCACCTCAGTGACAGAGATCAGAAGCTTCTTGGGTTTGGCTGGCTACTACAGGAGGTTCGTTCAGGACTTCTCTAAGATTGCAGCTCCTTTAACCAGATTGACTAGAAAGAATCAGAGGTTCGAGTGGACCGACCAATGTGAGGAAAGCTTTGAGGAGCTCAAGAAGAGGTTGACTTCAGCACCAGTGTTAGCTCTGCCAAACAGCAATGAGGATTTCACAGTGTTCTGTGATGCATCCAGAGTAGGCCTGGGTTGTGTGTTGATGCAGAATGGTAGGGTGATCGCTTATGCCTCTAGACAGCTGAAGAGGCATGAGTTGAATTACCCCACACATGACCTGGAAATGGCAGCAGTTATCTTTGCCCTCAAGATGTGGAGGCATTACCTCTATGGGGTAAAATGTGAGATCTTCACAGATCATAAGAGCCTGCAGCACATCTTGAACCAGAGAGAGCTGAACTTGAGGCAGAGGAGATGGGTAGAACTGTTGAGTGACTATGATTGCAAGATCCAGTACCATCCGGGTAAGGCTAATGTAGTAGCTGATGCCTTAAGCCGGAAATCACTTGGCAGTCTATCCCACATCACGGCAGAGAGGAGACCGGTGGTGAAGGAATTTTATGAACTCATCAATGAGGGTCTACTGATGGAGTTGTCTGGTACAGGTGCTTTGATTGCACAGATGAAAGTAACACCCGTGTTTCTGGAGCAGGTGGCTCAGAAACAGCATGAGGACCCAGAGTTAGTAAAGGTTGCCAGGACTGTTCAGTCAGGCAAAAACAGTGAGTTCAGGTTCGACAGTAAGGGGATCCTCCGCTATGGGAACAGACTATGTGTACCAGATGACATCGGGCTAAAAGGAGACATTATGAGAGAGGCTCATAATGCAAGATACAGTGTTCACCCTGGAGCCACCAAGATGTATCAAGATCTGAAGAGAGTGTATTGGTGGCCAGCTATGAAGAGGGAAGTGGCACAGTTCGTGTCAGCCTGTGAAATATGTCAGAGGGTGAAGTTGGAACATCAGAAGCCGGCTGGAATGCTTAACCCACTGCCGATTCCAGAGTGGAAATGGGAGAATATCGCTATGGATTTTGTAGTGGGGTTACCGGCAACATCCAACAGACTAGACTCCATATGGGTGATTGTGGACAGACTCACCAAATCTGCTCACTTCATCCCTGTTAGGAGCAACTACTCTGTGGATAAGTTAGCGCAGGTTTATATGGATGAAGTTGTCAGGCTGCATGGGGTCCCAGTGTCTATAGTATCAGATAGAGGGCCCCAGTTCACCTCCAGGTTTTGGCGGAGTCTGCAGAATGCTATGGGTACCAGGCTGGATTTCAGTACTGCCTTCCACCCTCAGACTGATGGACAGTCAGAGAGGACCATCCAGACAATAGAGGATATGCTCAGGATGTGTGTGCTAGATTTTGGCGGTTCTTGGAGGCAACATCTACCCTTGGTGGAGTTCGCCTACAATAACAGCTATCATGCTAGCATCGGGATGGCTCCATATGAAGCTTTGTATGGAAGGAAGTGCAGGTCACCTGTTTGCTGGGAAGAGGTTGGAGAGAGGTCCTTAGCAGGGCCTGAGCTTGTAGAGATCACCAGCAGAGTGGTGCCCATGATCAGAGAAAGGATAAAGACTGCCACAAGCAGGCAGAAGAGTTATACAGACATCCGCAGGAGACAGGTAGAGTTTCAGGAGGGGGATCTAGTATTGCTCAAGGTGTCTCCAATGAAAGGGGTGGTTCGGTTCGGAAAGAAAGGTAAGTTAGCTCCACGGTACATTGGGCCCTTTGAGGTCTTGCAAAAAGTTGGGAATGTATCGTACAAGCTGGACTTGCCTGCTTCTATGGAGAGAATCCATCCGGTTTTCCATGTTTCCATGTTGAGGAAGTTCGTGTCAGATCCGGGCAAGGTTCTTAGTGAGCCTGATGTGGAGATCCAAGAGGATCTCACTTATGTTGAACAACCAGTGCGGATTCTTGACACTCAGATCAAAAAGCTAAGGAACAAGGAAATCCCGATGGTGAAAGTCCTTTGGAACCACCACAATATGGAAGAATGTACTTGGGAGACACGGGAGTCCATGCTCCAGCAATATCCCTATCTCTTTTAAGGTTAGTCTCTATGTGTTTTATATGTATGTTATGTTGTTTTGCTATGCATGTGCTAGTTGAGGAACATTCGGGGACGAATGTTCTTAAGGGGGGGAGAATGTAATACCCGGCTAGACTCCGGTATCGGAATTCCTACCGTCCGGTGGAATTTGGGTGTCGGAAACCTCTAGAAGGGTAAAAGCATGTTTTTATAAAATGTTTTCATGTTTTTAATGTTTTAAGTATGATTTTAAATGAGTTTTTGCATGAAAATTTCTTTAAGGGAAAATCCAGGTTCGGCCGCCGAAACTCACTTTCGGCCGCCGAACATGCATGGACTTTGGGAGGCACGTTAGGCCCCCGAAAGTCTAAGAGAGGGAAGTGCAGGTTCGGCCGCCGAACCTTATGTTCGGCCGCCGAACATTGCATGGATGCGGAGGCACATTCGGCCCCCGAACGTGGCCTGGCCAGCCACTATAAAAGGGTCCCCTAGGTCCGCACGGGCGAGCTTTTTCTCTCCCATTGTCGGCCAAGGTGAGTCTCCACCGCTCCTCCCTCGATCTTGAGTGTTTCCTTTAGATCTTTCATGGTTTTAACGAGTTTATAACTTCGTTTTGAAGATTTGTGAGTTTTGAGCAAGTTTTGAGCAAGTTTTGAGTGCTTGGAGGTTCAAAGAGCTTAATCTCTCCATCTCCAAGCTAGGATCACTTTCCTCTCGTTTCTTCAAGAGGTAAGGGTCGATCTTGAACCCTTTTTATGTTTTAAACAAGTTTTAAGTAAGATCTATGGGTAGAAATGCATGTTAGGACATATGTTGAGTTTATGGGTTATGTTGAGTTTTTGAGCAATGTAGCTTGATTGTGTGTGTATGAAGTGTTGTAGATGGGGTATATGCATGTTTGAGGCCCCTAGGAACTTGTATGTATGTTTTGGTTGAGAAATATGCATGATCTGTGGTTTTGGGAGGCAGGAGGTTCATTTGAACCAAGTTTCTGCCGTTTGGCAGAAACCAGGTTCGGCAGCCGAAGGGAGTTTCGGCCGCCGAACCCCTCTTGTGAAGGCAGCTTTCGGCTGCCGAAGGTGCCCCCGAAAAGAGACTTTCGTCTCTGTCTGGCACTTTCGGCCGCCGAAGGTGCCGCCGAACCTAGCTGAGTTTCGTCTCTGTCCAGGACTTTCGGCCGCCGAAGGTGCCGCCGAAGGTGCCCTGTTCAGCCATTTCATGCATATTTTCTGTGATGTTTTCAGGATGTTTTAGGGGGTTTTTGGGGGATATATATTAGAGTTATGTTTATATATGTTGGTCCCTCATTGGAGTCCACCTGTGTAGGTTCGGACCCGAGGAACCAAGGACCCCAGCAGTGAGCCAGCTGCTGAGAGTTTGACAGAGTCAGCCAGAGGTGAGTGGAACTATACTTAACCTTTTTCTAAATTAAGAAAGTGAATGTTTTATCATGTTTCATGCATCATGACTATAATATAGGATGTTTGCATTAGAATCACGAATATGCTACATTGCATTATTATATTGTGGTTGATGAGGATGGACATTGCACGACTCACTAGCCCTGTGTACGAAGTCCTGTGGTGCCCATAATAGGGCCGGGCAATAGCTCCGAGTTACGAAGTCCTGTGGTGCCCATAATAGGGCCGGGCAATACGAAGTCCTGTGGTGCCCATAATAGGGCCGGGCATGGAGCTGAGGAATTTTTGAGTCAGTCCGTCCATGATGTGAAATGTTTGTGCAATGATGCATTCCATTATAGCATGTTTTAAATATTTTTTTTTTATATAGTTCTACTCACTGGGCATCTAGCTCACCCCTCTCCCCTAACCCCCAGGTTTGCAGGTACGGGTTTGATAGAGAAGCAAAGAAGAGAAAAGTCATATGTATGTAATAGTTAGAGTTTGTGGACATGACAATGATAAGAATGTAATGTAGAGTTTTGAACAGTTGTGTAATTATGTTATTGAGGATAGAGTTGTGCTTGACCATAATGTATTGCTAATCCCTTTTATTTTATGTACATGATCTTATGATAAGATGTTTATGCAAAACTAACTCAACACATGATGTATAGCCCTTCGAGGCTTTGATGAGATCCCACAGAGGGACTTCATTTATGTATATGTTTAGAGTATGCACAGGTTGAGTTGGTGATTGATCACATGTAGAAAAAGAAAAGTTTTTAATTTTTATGTATGATGGTTGATCATGTATGGGATTAAGCAGGTTTACAGGTATATGTTAGGCTTGCTACGGGTCCCGGCGGCCTTATGCCGATCTGGATCCTAGCGCCGGTAGCGGTTCGGATTTCCGGGGCGTTACAGAGATATGGTGTTGCTCAAGGTGTCTCCCATGAAAAGGGGTGGTTCGTTGTGGGAAGAAAGGTAAGCTAGCTTCACGATACATCGGACCCTTTGAGGTCTTGCAAAAGGTTGGGAATGTATCGTACAAGTTAGATTTACCTACTTCCATGGAAAGAATCCATCCGGTTTCCCATGTTTCCACGTTATGGAAGTTCGTGTCAGATCCGGGCAAGGTTCTTAATGAGCCAGATGTAGAGATCCTAGGAGATCTCACCTATGTTGAGCAGCCAGTGCGGATCATAGACACGTAGATAAGAAAGTTGAGGAACAAGGAAATCCCGATGGTGAAAGTCCTTTGGAATCACCATAATATGGAAGAGTGTACCTGAGAGACCCGGGAGTTCATGCTCCAGCAATACCCTTATCTCTTCTAAAGTGAGTGTTCTAGGTTTTATGTGTTTCCCTTGATGCTATGCTTGTTTGTTGAACATTCGGGGATGAATGTTCTTAAGGGGGAAAGAATGTAATACCCGGCTAAGCTCCGGCATCAGAATTCCAACTTTCTGGCGGAATCTCCGTTGGAATCTGGAACCCGAGGTTAGAAACCCTTAGAAGGGTAGAAATGAAAGTTTTCATATCATGTTTTAATGTTTTTATGGTTTTAATAAAGAAGAAAATTGAGTTTTGAAAGAAAAAGCCATGGAGGGAAAAACCCAGGTTCGGCCGCCAAACCTCAAGTTCGGCCGTCGAACATGGGGGGTTTGCGGAAGCACCTTTGGCCGCCGAAGGTGATCTGGCCAGCCACCTATAAAAGGCCCCATGTCCAAAAATGTGCGAGTTTTCTCTCTCTATTTTTGGACATAGGTGAGATTTCGCCTTTCCGTTGTTGATTTTGTGTTTTCCTTCAATCCCTTCAAGTTTTAGATGAGTTTTACTTTGTTTTGAAGATTTTTAAGCTTAGATCAAAGTTTTGGAGCTTGGAGACCTTCGGAGCTCGTTTTCTCCTCATCTCCAAGTTAGGTCACGCCTACCTTCGATCTTCAAGAGGTAAGTGTAGATCCTCATCTTTTTATATGTTTTAAGTAAGTTTTTAAAGAGGTTAAGGGTATTTGATGCATGTTTTAGAGTAGATCTAAAATGTTAGGGTTTATGTTAGTTTAATATTAAATGTATGATAAATGTGATGTTTGTTGGGGTATAGGCTAGTTTTATGCCCCTATATGCTTGAAAATGTGTTTATGCATGTTTTAGAATAGGTGGATGTGTGTTGGGAAGTTTGGATGGCTGGATGTGGGATGGTAGAATCGGGTTCTGCCACCCAGGAGCTTGCTTCGGCGGCCGAACCTTGCTTCGGCAGCCGAAGCAAGGTTCGGCCGCCGAACCTGCTAGAGGAGGCAATTTTGACTGCCTAAACTCGCCCCCGAAAGTTGGACTTTCGGCTCTGGAGGGGAGTTTCGGCCGCCGAACCTGCCCCCAAAGGTTGTGACTTTCGGATTTGTGGAGGACTTTCGGCCGCCGAACCGACCGCCGAAAGTCCCTTGCCCAGCCTTCCTTTGCCTGTTTTTCCATGCATGTTTATGATGTTTTAGGAGGGTTTTTTGGGAGATGTTTAGAGTCCTTATAGAGTATATTTGGTCCCTCATTTGAGTCCATCTATGTAGGATCGGACCTGAGAGACCAAGGAGGTCAGCAGTGAGCTAGCTGCTACGGAGTCAGTAAAGCGTCAGCTAGAGGTGAGTAGAACTGAACTATATTTTAAAGTAACTAAAATTTTTAAGCATGTTCATGCATCACGATTGCCATGTTTATAGGTTGTTGCATTAGAATTCACGAATATGACGCATTGCATTATTTATTATTGATGTGGATGGATATTGGATGATCCATTAGCCCTCGATATGATATGATATGATATGAGATGGAAAGACCAGGTGTGGCCTGCACTACGCCTTTGGCACAGTTGGACATGTTATGATATGTTATATGTAAGAGAAGACCAGGTGTGGCCTGCACTACGCCCCTAGCACAGTTGGACATATTATGTTAAGTAAAAGTCCTGAGGAGCCCCGTTGTGGGCCGGGCATTGGATATGTAGAGGGTTACTGGTGACAAGTCCATTCGTGATGTGAATTGTTTGTGATGTGATGCATTTCATGAAAGCATATATTTATTAACTGTTTTTACTGTTCTGCTCACTAGGCTTTAATAGCTCACCCCTTTCCCCTAACCCCCAGGTTTGCAGGTCAGAGATAGCACAAGAAGTCAGCAAGGGTAAAGGCTTTGTATATGTAATAGATTAGTAGAGGACATGAAATGACATGTGATGTAATGTAAGGTTTTGTACAGTGATGTAATGAGGATTAGTATTATGCTTGGCCCTAATGTATGGTTAATCCCTTTGGTACATAATCTTTATGAAATGTTTTTAATGATGATATATGTTGAACCAAGCTTGATGTATGTAATGTTGACCCAACTAGAGCATTTGATGAGGGCTCTAGTATGGGGTTTGTATGTATAGAGTTATGGTGCATGCACAGGTCAAGCTTGGTATACGAAAAGTTTAAAGTTTTTATGAAAATGTATGATCATGTATGAGATTTTATCAGGTGTACAGGATGTATAGTAGGCTTGCTATGGGTCCCGACAACCTTAAGTCGATCTGGATCCTAGCGCCGGTAGCGGTCCAGTTTCCAGGTCGTTACACTTAAAGTCAATAATCTTTGATGGTGCTACATGTAGTTGGAAGGTTATTCATAGTATTTATGTTGATAAGTTATTGAATTTTGATCTTTGCCTTGCATGTATTTAAAAAAGTAAGCCTCTATGTTTTTTTAGTAGAATAGTTGAGGTAGCATTTTGGGTTATGTTTTATGTTGTTGTCATTATATTTTGCTCGCCTAAGATTATTGTAGAATCAAGTTCTAAAGCCATGAAAACATTCAAGTTTATTTTTTGAACCGAAATTTTTCAAAAACCAGATTTGGCAACCTAATATATGGCACAAACCGGACCTTTCAGCTCTATTATGGGACTTTAGATCATTGAAGGTACCATTGAAAATCACATATTTTTTACCTTTTTTAATGTTTCTTTTATATACTTTCTATAATATTTTTATGAATTTAAGGATAGTTTTAGAAAGGTTAAAAGTTGTATTTTGTCTTTCACTTAAGTCCATCAATGTAAAATCCGACTTAGCAAACCGAGGAGATCAAAAGTGAGGAACTTGTTCGAGTAAGGAGCGTATTGAGTCTACAAGAGGTGAGCAGAACAAAGCCTATTACATACTCGTGCATCATAAATGTCATGATATATTAGGGTATTTATATATGGAAAACAAAAATATATTGTATTCAGCTTTATTTAATTACTTATATGAATATGATAAGACCAGGTTAACCCATTTTACATTCACATTTTATTAAGGGAAATACCATACATGCCTATTCTATGCTTGGAATTGTGGAAGTCATGTATGGTTTAAGAGAAAGCATTAAGGAGCTCTAATAAGGATGGAACATGCTAGATGTTTGACTAGCTATTGGTAACACGTCTACTATTTTATGAACTATTGGTCTTGTGCAGCATTCATCTATGTATAAATTAAAAAGTTAAAAATATACTTTAATTTCTAGTCATTATATTATTCCAAGTAGCTTATTCCCTTCCGCCAATCCCTATGTTTAGATTTGTAAGAATGTAGAGCAAAAAGTATTGTGCGAAATGAGATATAATACTTGGTAGTGCATCATGTTCTTATAGTGGACATATACTATTTTGTGGCCAAAATATTATGCTTCGATCGTAGTTTGGTTATACATTTCATAAGGTTAAATGCACTTTCTTATATGTTTGAACCATATATGAGTGGTCAAACTCAAGAGCTTGTATGTTGATATATTTTAGAATTTGTTATTGAGGGCTTTTTATGTGAATGTTATTTATGTTTTTTTTTTCAACATTCTTGAGTTTTAAAACTTTTATACATGTATGTTGAAACCTTTGGTGTAATATAACACAAACATGATATATGTTAGGCTTACGAGATCTGACAACCTTAAGTTGACGTGAACCCCAGGACCAATAACAGTTTTGTTTTGGTCATTACATTATGCATAAATGAATTATTGGTCCTACCTTGCCTTGATCAAAACCATGCCCATGAGATTGATTATTGCAATATTTAGATGGGGGAGGAGTCTTAGAGTAATATGAGTAAGGAAAGAAGGATACGAAGAAGAAGAAGAAGAAGACGAAGAAGAAACCGAAAAAAAAAAACATAGCGAGAAAGAGACACTGATAGGAAGGAAGAATTCACACACTTTTTTGTGTGTTTTCTTGAAGTAATAAGGGGGTATTTAACGTGGATTTAGATTTACAACAAAGAAACAATCCCTTTCTTTCTTTATCAACTTTGTCCAACAAATCATTTTTATCTTTAAAAATTACATGAAAAATTATCTACCTATCATAATGACTACAAGATGAGATATGGATGATATAACACATGGTATATTTTAGGAATCTCTATTTATTTTAGAACATTCAACGTTTCCAAAAATAGAGATTCTAAAAAAATTGCCAAAATGCCAAATGTATAAACTATTATTAGTATTTAGTTAAATTTGGTAAACTTTAGCTTTATAAAAGCAGTATACAGAATATAAATCAATTCATCATTGTAAAAACTTTATTAAAAGTAAAAGAAAGGAGGAAGTAAAAAAAAAAAAAAGAATGGATACTAAAATAATTTTCTCAATTATATTTCTATTGTTCATAAATTTGTCTCTTATTCAAGCACAGCCAGCTGCTTTTGATATAACAAAATTTGGTGCAACATCTGATGGAAAAGCTGATGCAAGCAAGGTATAAACATATACTTCGCCCATGAATATTAGAATATTAATTAAAATTAAAATGCTTACCTTTTTCTTTATATCTTTTAGGCTATAATGGATGCTTGGAAAGAGGCTTGTGCAGCTGCTGGATCTAGCAAAATATTGATTCCAGCAGGAAAATTCTTGGCAGGTATAGTGAATGTTACAGGTCCTTGCAAAGGGGCAATAGAGGTTGAAGTTCAAGGAACCGTGCAAGCCCCACCAGACCTTGGAGGAGATGCTTGGTTTAGTTTTAGCCATATTAATCAATTCACACTATCTGGAAAAGGAACTTTAGATGGTCAAGGAGAAGTTGCATGGAAGGGAGAATCTTGTGACAAAGATCCAAAGTGCAAGAAAAATCCTATGGTACTTTTTTGTTAGTTTGCATGATATTATAAATTGTTACTAATTTATATTTATCATAAATTGTAATTAATTATCAAAACTTCTCTAAAATGTTTTTATTGCTTTATATTTTTCATCAGAATATCAGGTTTAACTATCTTAACCAAAGCTTAGTTCGTGACATAACGTCTCTCAATAGCAAGCGCTTTCACGTTACTGTATTGGGATGTGACAACTTCACATTTGAAGGCTTCACAGTCACTGCACCTGAAGATAGCGATAATACGAATGGAATCCATATTGGGCGATCAAAGGGAGTGACTATTTCTAATACAAAAATAGGTACTGGTGGTGATTGTATCTCTATTGGTGATGGAGCCCAAAATCTTAAAGTTACAAAAGTTACATGCGGACCTGGTCATGGTATCAGCATAGGAAGTTTGGGCAAGTATGAGAATGAAGAACCTGTTTCTGGAATCAATGTTGCCGATTGCACCCTTAAAAGTACAACTAATGGTGTTAGAATTAAAACGTGGCCTGCATTATTTCCTAATAGTGCATCTGATATTCATTTCCAAGATATTAATATGGAAAATGTCTCTAATCCTATTATTATAGATCAAGTGTACTGTCCATGGGATAAATGCAATAAAAAGGTGATAACCATTTCAAAAAAACATATTATTAGATAATAATTATTTTTATATGTATAAATAATCATTTCTTCTTCTTTTTTTTTTTTTCAGGAACCATCTAAAGTCAAGATTAGTGATGTTAGCTTCAAAAATATAAAGGGAACTTCTGCAACTGCTCTTGCTGTTCAACTTATTTGCAGCAGTGGAATCCCATGTGAAAAAGTGGAACTTACGGACATTGACTTGACATATAGTGGTCCTCAAGGCCCAGCAAAATCTGAATGCATTGATGTTAAGCCAATAATTACAGGAAAGATGATTCCAGAGGGATGCAAATAAAAAGGCACATCTAATGTTGCATATTTTTTTTAGTTAATTATATATAGAGGAACATAAAGTACTTTTCTACTATTAATATTCAATAATTATTGAGGAAAAAAATTTATTTATTATTTTTTAAATGATATCTTGTTGTTATAATTTTTTTAGTCTTATGAAAGTGACTTTTAATGATATCCAGAAAGTGAGTTGATCCATATTGGAGCCTTTCTCGACATTGTCTTAGACATTGCACATTCCTCTTCTAGTATGCACTTAAACCAAAGGAAGCATATAATAAACATTATTGATATAAATCCATAAAATTCTAAGTACTTAAATCGATAGAATTGGGTCTCGATTCTTAGTTCCTAACCACATCAATAGTTCAGGTCAAAATATTGATCTGGCTAATATAATATCTCAATCTATCCAAATAATTCAAGTATTATAAATTGTACAACATATAACTCTCTTAATAAAGTGGTAGAGCTATAATCAAAATAGAATATAATCTATTACAGGATTTTATTATTAGGGTAAACTATAGTTTAGTCCCTCTAATTTAATGAAATGTTTACTTTAGTCCCTATGTTTTTAAAAACCTACAATTTAATCTTTCACATTTAAAAAAACTGCAAAATAGTCCCTACCATTAGAATTAGAGTTAACTTGTCGTTAATTTTTATAAAAATGACCAAACTACCCTTTAAGTAAAAAAACTCAACCAAATACTATTCACTCCATCCCACTACCTCCCCAATTCTCTCCTTCTTCTTCTCCTCATCCTTCTCCTTCTTCTTCTCCTCATCCTTCTTCTTCTTCTTCTTCTTAGTTGCAGCTGCCCTTACTCGCTTATCTGCTCTATCTTATTCTCATCATTGTTCTTCTTCTCTCTTCAAATTTACCTATATTTGTATAATCACCGCTACCATCTCGCCCAAGAGTCAGCGTCATCATAGCTCCAAAACCATGACTTCTTCAGTGCAGCCATTAGAATCAGCTGCTATGCAAGATAAGGTCACTGCTCCTTACGGCTCTTGGAAGTCTCCAATCACCGCCGATGTCATCTTCAGCGCATCCAAGCGACTAGGCGGTACTGCCATTAGTGGCTATGGTCACCTTTTCTGACTTGAATCCCATCCCACTGAAGCAGGGTATGCTCTATTTTATCTATCTTTGTGATTTTAAGTTGTTACTGATTTTAGATTGTGGTATTTTTTTGCTTAGACGATATGTTCTTGTTAAAGGAGGAGATAAATCTGGAGAGGAAGTTGTGGATGTTACCCTTCCTTAATTGCCAATGGGGAATCTTTGATTCACCCTTCTCCAATTGCATGAAATCAAACACAAAAGAAGAAGAAGAAGGATGAGGAGAAAAGGAAGAAGAGGATCAAGAAAGAGAGGTAGTGAGATGGGCTGATTTGGAAGTGAAAAATAGTGTTTGATTAGATTTTTTTTATTTGAAGGGTAGTTTAGTCATTTTCATTAAAATAAACGGGAGGTTAACTGAAAATTCGATGATAGAGACTATTTTGCAGTTCTTTTAAATGTGAAAGATTAAATTGTAGGTTTTTAAAAACACAGGAACTAAAGTAAATATTTCATTAAATTAGAGGGACTAAACCCTTATTATTATCTATATAGGTTTTATTATTCTATCACAGCATATTTCACTCTCTATAAAAATGCACTATATAATACGTTCATAGCCACCAAATTCAGGTATAATATTCTATCAATAATTAATTCTATTACTAACTTAGTACATATACTAATTTGCACATTAAAGAGGTTACCAAATCAGTCCATCTAGTATTCTTTCTCTTATTTTGCAGGCCCATACTCAAAGGGAAAAAAATATATGCAATCTGCATTGATCAGTATTGTTTATGGAAAAACAATATAAAAGTTGTATCTCTCTCTTATATTTTTCATATTCTAAATTTAAATGAGAGAATAAATTATTGTGTGGATGGCTTGTGCTTCTAATCGGAAAATGTTATCATCATTACTTAAGGATTCCTCTGAAAAATAATATAAAGTTAATTTGTTCATTATTTTTTCTCAGCTTTGTTCAAATAAGACAAAAAAAATTATTGGCTAAAAATATCAAATTTATCCTTGTAGTATACAACGATGGATAAATATACCAAATTTCAACTTTCGATCCAAATTTACCTTATATCTATCATTAAAAAGTCAAATAAGGTTATTCCTTATCATAGTTTAAAGTGCGAGTTACGCTCTACTTAGTCTATTTGGTCTTATTTGGACTTATTTGTAGTTTAATGATATTTCAAGAGTAAATTTGAATAAAAAAATATAATTTAATATTTTTAATCCTATTTTATATATTTAGAATAAATTTGATTGTTTTGCAAAAAATTATTTAGATACATTTAAAATTTAAAAAGTTGAGACTTGTATAAAATAGATTTTTTACATGCTTATAGTACGAACATCCAAATTCATTGTTCAAAGGCAATAAGTCATAGAAAAGTACTCGAGTTTTTGAATGCTTATGGCTTGTGATTTCATCGTACTCACATGTCGGCATCTATGGATTTAATTCTATGTGCTTTGTAGGCTAGCTTGAGAAAGAGGTGAGACATTTAAGATTATTATTTAACTTTATGTGGGACCAACAATTTTTTTTCCTCCAAGGAACCTATTTGATGAATTTCCAAAAGCAAAACTTCAAAAAAATTATGTTACTGACATACCATAATTTATTGACATCATTTTGTCTAATATCATGTAGTAAATTGAAAAAAAAAATTCTAAAATAATAATGGCGTACAAATCATATAGTATTTTTCATGTTATCATAAAAAGTTCCATTTGCATGTTATTTGATCTCAATTCTAATAGCTTTTTATGAGTCTCGAGCTCAAGATTAGCTCTATTAAAGAATTTTCTAGACTTTGAGTTAATCAAGGATATATGAGTGATTTATAACCTTTATTTTCATGACTTGATATTGTACTTTTGTGAAATTTTGAGATTATTCATATAATTGTTACCATTTTTTTTCTATAAATAGAACTATAAATTTTATTTATAAATTAATTAGGCTAAATATATCATCACATACTTGTGCTATCTTCTTTTTGCCACGTAATCCTTGTAGTAGAATCATAACCAATTAGAACCTGTAGTAAAAAAACCTTTACATCCAAACACAAAATTAATGTATGGAAAATATTGGAGTATAACTCAACTGTAATGTCTTTATTATAAGAATTCAACTAAATAAGTGGAAAAAAAAAACCTACCACTTCTCGTTTTCTTCATCTCTGAAAAATTCTCTCACAGTGTTTAACTGTTCAACCATGTCTTATTTTAAGGGCAAATACATCGATCAACGCATTGTTAGTGCTCCCTATATCAACACCTCTAGAAAGGCTATCCTTGTTTCTAATGAGTCTAATGAAACCATTGGCAAGTGTCTAGCCAGCATTAACATTGAGAATGTTGAGGACAACAAAAGAGTTCTTCATAAGTTCCTCTTTAACACTCCTAGTGCCCTCCAAAAACTTAGTGGTGTGATTCTATTTGAAGAAACCATGTACCAAAAGTCTAAATTAGGCAAGCGTTTTTGTTGAAATCTTGAAGGAAGGTAGAATCCTCTGTGTTATTGAAGTTGATAAGGATAATTTTGAGCTTGTTGGAACCCATGGTGAGACTAAAACCTAGGGTCTTGATGGTGCCTTGCACAATGATTCTAAAAGTACTATGAAGCTAGTGCTCACTTTACTAAATGGTGTGTTATGCTTAAGATTGGCCCCAGTGAGCCATTCCAACTTGTCATCAACGAGAATGCAAATGGATTGGCTAGATATACCATAATTTGATAGAAAAATGGGTTGGTCCTTATTGTGGAGTCTGAGGTCTTAGTTAATGGACCGCGTGACACTGACAAGTGTGCTAAAATCATCCAACAAGTTATTGTTGCGTGCTACAAAGCTCTCAATGACCATGCATGTCTCTCTTAAGAGAATTGTAGCTCTACCGATTGCTAAATACAACAATGAACAAAAATCTCTAGGCATCTAAAAATATTGAGTTTCTTGCATCCTATAGAATCCAATAAATAATACAAATTAACATATACTATGGAACACCTGAATCCTCCTCTCCAAATTGAAGGTCGTTTCATTAACATCTATTTGATGTCTATCTTCTAGCTAAAAAGATGCATCTGATTGGAATCATAGACCAACATTCTCCGTATGCTCTTGGCCTAAATAATTGTTAATTAAGTACGATTAATTTAAAGTAATTAAATAATTAAAAATATGCATATATCTATTAATGAGAAATGTGGGTTTGAACACGTGTGCATGTATCTCCCTATTGTCCTGACAAGTGAATTAAGGAAAAAGGTGAGTTTTGATGTAGTGCAATTATTTTAAGGGTAATTTACAAAGACCTCCCTGAGGATTAATAAAATCCACAGAATAATCCCTCATTAAATTTTCAGTAATAAATTAGTTCTCAAGTTCAATTTTCATCTAACAAATAGTCCTACCCTTAATCAAGTGTACAAATTTCTGTTAGTTGACTATGACTAGATATTTTATGTTTTTTAATGACCAAAATACCCTGCTAGGTGGTCAATTTTTTTAATTAAAAGTTATTTTTATTCGTTATTTTAATAATAAAAATTGAAAAATTACTATTTTAATTTCTAAAAATCGGTGAATTTGTGAGTTTTATCCGTTATTTCTTTTACTTGAATAATTTTAATTTTTAAAGTATAAAATTAGTATTTTGTATAAAAATTAATAATGAACAATTTTTTTTCTTAAAAATTAATTTTTATATTATGTAAGTATAGAAAAAACAGATTTAAAAATTAAATATTATTTTTTATAATTAATTAAAAAATTAAAAATTAATTTTTATGCTTAGAAATCTGTCTAAATTGATTTTTATACATATAAACTTTTTACTTAACTAAAATTAAAAATTAAATTTTATACTTACATATTATAATTGGAATATGCCTAAATTGATTTTTATAAATATAAAATTTTTTATACTTATAGAATATCAATTTTTATTTTTTAAAAATTAAAATTATTTATAATAATAATAAATAAATAATCATAATGGATAAAAATCATAAATTCTTCAATTTTCAAATATTAAAGTAGTAATCATTCAATTTTTTATTATTAAAATAATTAGCAAAAATAACTTTTTATTAAAAAAATATTGACCACTTAAAAATCTCTAGTGAATTGTCAACGAACAGCAATTTGTAACTTTCATTATTGGAATGACTATTTAATTAGGCAGAAATTAAATTTAAAGACTAATTTGTTATTGAAAAATTAATGAGGAACTACTCTGTGGATTTTGTCAAACCTCAAGGAGGTCCATGTAAATTATCCTTATTCTAAATAACAAAGTTGACAGATCAAGTGATAATGGGAGTGTTTTTTATATGTATGTGGCTGATAAAGATGCAGAAAGAAAACAATATTTCCATGATAATTTGCATGTACCACAAGTTGTTTAATGAAGTCCAAAACTTCGATCCACTCGAAAATAATATATATATATATATAGAAGGGGATGAGGAAAAAAGGATTTTAGACAATTGTCAACTAATTATTATAGAAATCAATGATGCGGTAAAAATCTCATTCACTCGCTAGGTTTTGAATGAAATCATCCACCATAATGACAGAGCAAATTAATGTCTAATTATAATGTCTTTTTAATATAATTGTTTGGTGAGTCACAAATTTAATATAGGGGTATATAAGAAAAAATATATAAAAATTACATGTATGATGGTGTGTTTAGCCTATAAATTATCATGCTAACACTATAGTTGTGATATTGTAAATCTCTTATCAAATTTATCCTTCAATCATTTCTTTTATGGATTAAAACGTTTCTTATTTATTTCAATACACGAAATATTTAAAGTTGCACAAAATATTAATTTTTCATATTGGAGATAAGTCTATCTAGCTAGATTGCAATAAATTCTATCAAGGTGATAAACTCTTATCAGTTACAGTAATAGATAGTTATGCAAACTCTATCATCACCTTATCACTAATAGGCTCCCACAAATCCTTAACCAGGACGTTTTTGGATTATTAGAAATTGAAAAAGATGCTAACACCATTGTCATGGTGATACCTTAGTTAAAATGTCAGGTAACTAAGATTTGGAGCTTATAAATCAAGCTAAAATCTCTATAGAAGCAACCAAATTCCAAATATAATAAAAATCTAATGGATTGTGTTTCATGCGTGCATAAAATAGTAGGCTTGCATGAAGACAAATAGATCATACATCATTGTACCACAATATATGTACCACAATATAAGAAAGGCAGATGACTGTTGAGAGATCTCACAAAGAAGGGATTGAATCCATATCATTTATGTGGCAGCAATTCTTATTGCATGTTATTTTGCATTAGAGGAGTAGCCGGAAACAATCTTTTATTTCTTGGACAACCATAAGATCAGGCTTTTACCCATAAATATTGCATACCTGAAGGCGGAATTGTGGTAGTCAATACTAGATGCCCAATCGCCGTCGAAATAGATGCTAAATTTAGAGTTTAAGCTTCGAGTGCCTATTTAAATTTTTAATTAAAAAAATAAAAGATAATTTTAAAAAAGAGGTGAACAGTTGCATGAAAATCATGCAACTGCGACCTTGTGTGGGAGCAGTGGACCGTTTTGTCGAGGGTCTGAATGAACCGAGTCGAGGCAAGTTTTGAAAAGTTCAAATTTAGTTCATTAAAATTTTTTCGAGTTCGAGCCAAATTCGTACTTTACTCATTTCGAACTCTAATCGAGTATTAAGAAACTCAAGCTTGGCTCGTTTAGCAAATGAGTTTAGACGAGTCGAGTTTTTATCGAAAACTTAGTCTCAAATAGTTCACGAGTAGTTTAATTTATTTACATGTATAATTAGTTTTAGTTTAAAACTAATAAGTTTAAAACTAAAATAATTATATTTAAATAAGTACATCTACAAATTAGCTCATAAACTTATAAAGATGAGCTTTTAAATCTTAACCATTCAAATATATGCAAGTTTAAGAGTGTAACTAAACTATATAGTGCTAAACTTTAAAAAATTTAGGTTTGGCTTATGAAAATATATGTAGGGTTTGAGTTTATTTCTCTCATGATAATGATCTTAGCTTATTTAATGAGACTGTTAACGAGTTTATTCGCGAGCCTGCTCATGATAATAATATCAGCTTACTTAAGAATAATATTTGCTTTCAAAATTTTAATAGTTTATCTTAATAAGGGAAATAAGCTAATAAGGATAACTATGAAATCTAAACTAAAAAAATATAATATATGCTTGAGGTATTAGAAATTTTTAACCTATTTTTAGAAATACTAAAATTAGACATACCGTGAAACGGAAAATAAATGTCCATTTAAAAATTCATCCTAAAGTGTGCAGGTTCTTCTTTGCCCAACAATGGCAGCTGGCTAAAATGATCAACAAGTTCTCAGAATCGCTTTGTCCTTGATTTAAAGACTAGACATATTTATAAAATATAGGAGTGCACTTTATAATTAATAATGATAAAGGGATTTATTGTATTCAACTAAAATTATTAAAAATAATAGATACATAAAAGATAGGAATAGTTTGTATATATTCCAATATATATATATATAAATTACAATTTTAATCGTTTATAATATAATTATAATTTATTACAATTTATAATATATCTAAGAAAATTTAAAAAATGAGTATAAAATCAATATTCACTTCAATATAAGTTTAACTTGGTTTTGGACGATTCTAGTTAGTTTTGGTCCGACGGGGATGCCTACTATGTGTACAAGATTCATTTTGGGTTTTGTTAGTTTGTTTTTTTGTTTTGGTCGAGTGAGTTTCTTTTGGTTGGGAAAGAGTGTCTTCTTGGCCTGGCTGGCTTTCGTTGGAGCAAGGATGGACCAATGATAATCAGTGCCACATAACTCCTTAAGGTGGCTCCATAATTATGCTTGATCGGAAACACCATGGACTGGTCCATGGTCTTAGCTGTTGTTAGCATTGGATACTGTAGCTTTTCGGTTGTCTTCTAGTTTTGCATGGGGCTTGCTATATCCATTTCTTGACTTGTTTCTTGTTCAACGAATGGCGCGATGGCTGGCTGTTATTGTTTTGCTTAGGTGAGATTGCTTGGTTTTCCGTCATCAATTGTGGGTTGAGGTCAGTTGTAGTTGGCAGTGGGATTTTGGTTGGTGGCAGGACTAGTAGGATCTTGCGTGTTCTATGCTTTTTTGGATTTTCAAGTTATGTTTGGAGACCAAACCAAGTTAGGGTTAAGGTTAATTGGTTGGGCTTAGGTGTTGAGAAAAGCAATGGTAGTTTGGAAATGAAAGGATGATTTGCATTGATTGAGATTCTTGCTTATATACTCATTTGAGAGGGAAAAATGAAATTCAACAAACTAGCAAACTTTAACAGCTTGGGGTTCTCTATACTATTATGGAAATTTCTAGGGTATGCTACATTTATAAATAAAATGGTGTAGTTTTGGTTTCTACTTTATGGCGTCGTTTGACTTTTTTCTTTATGACTTTGTTTGGCTTTGAGATCGTGCTTCTTACTTTCCCTTCTGCGGTGGCATTTGGCTTGGGTATATTATATCTTCAGCTCCCTGCAAGATGGAGATGCCCTAGTTTTTGGGTAAATCCATCTTGGACAAGAGGTTGTGAAATTGTGTCGCATCGAGGGGTTTCGTGAACAGATCGGCGATCTGCTATCGGAATGGCACATGCACTGTTGAGATGAAACCTCTGGAGAATTGGTCACGTATAATATGGCAGTCGATGTCCAGATGCTTTGTCTTTTCATGGAATATGGGGTTGGCCGCTATATGCTGAGCTGCTTGGTTGTCGCAGTGCAGAGGAATGGGAAGCTCCGGTTCTATGTTAAATTCCTTTAATATATAAGTTATCCATTTCAGTTCGCACACTATAATCGCCATGCTTCTGTATCCAGCCTCTGCTGATGATCTACTAACAGTATTTTATTTTTTTATTTTTCAGGATATCAATGATTGACCGAGGAAGATGCAGTATCCGGTGAGTGATTTTCGGGTCATTGGACAGAAAGCCCAGTCTGCATCGGAGAAAATGCTCGGATCTTGAAATTATTTTGAGCTGGAAAGAATAAGCCTCATGTTGGGTAGCCTTTTAAGTAACAAAGTACATGGAGAGCTGCATCCCAGTGTTGTTATTGTGGCTGCTGCATGAACTGACTGAGATGCTGTGTTGCATAGGAAATATCTGGCCTGGTAACTCCAAGGTAAAGTAGTTTACCTACTAATTTTTTATATTTGTCTGGGTCTGTAAAAATTGGTCCAGTTGTATTATCGAGTTTAAGTCTTTGTGGTAAAGGAGAGTCTGATATCTTAGCATGCATGAATCCAATTTCTTGAAGGATGTCTAACACATATTTCTTTTGGTGAAAGAAAAGGCGCTTCAGAACGTGCAAGTTGCAAGCCCAGGAAATATTTGACATACCCTAAACCTTTGATGGTGAAGAGTTTATCTAGGTATGTGTTTACATATGATATGTTTTCTTCTGATTGTCCAGCTATGAGTATATCATCAACATAACAAGCAAAGCTAAAAAATTTTTTTTCTTTTTTGTGATTTTGTGAACAAGCAGTGATCAAAAGAGGATTGGTTGAACCCATATTACTTCAAACAACTAGTAAGTTCTTCATTCCACATTCTCCCTACTTGCTTTAGGCCATAGATGCTCTTAACAAGTTTGCACATTTGTCCTAGTTGGGCTTTATCATAGCCTTCTGGGGGTAGCATGTATTGGTCTTCTTCTATATGACCATGTAGATAAGCATTGTTAACATCTAACTGGTGTACTGGCCAGTTATTGGTAGTAGCTATAGCCATGAACATTCTCAAAGTAACTAGTTTAGTTACTGGAGAAAAATTATCAAGGTAATCAACCCTAGGTAGTTGGTTGAATTCTTTTGTCACCAATCGGCTTTAAATCTTTCAACAGATCCATCTGGCTTGTGTTTGATTTTATAAACCCATTTTGAGATAATGGCCCTTTTTCCTTTTGGTAGGGTAGTTAGGTACCAAGTATTGTTTAATTTTAAGGCTTCTAGTTCATCTTGCATGGCCTGCACCCGTTTGCTATCCCCCTTTGCTTGAAGATAGGACTTTGGTTCATGACTCATAGATACATTTGCCACAAAGCTCAAGTAATGAGGTGTAAATATAGGTTCAGAAGTGAAGCTAGATAAGGTATTAGAAGAGTTACCTGTGGTAATATTAGAGAATAAACCAGGATTACCATGACACATAAAAATTGACACAAAATCATTTAGCCATCTAGGTTTGGTGGAGTCTTGTACTTCTCCTTGTTGACGTTGAGGTTGTCATTCCCTTAGTATTTCCTGTTGAAATAACTAATAGTTTAGAAGTAATAGATGCTTCTTCTTCAGATGTAATGGGAGCTTCATCATCTTCTTCAGTGTCTTCTATCACTCTTGGGGATTCATGGGTAGGACTATGGTTGGTGTGTGTTTGAGGTGGGGCTGGTAGGTCAGGTTCTGGTATTGTGTTTGGTAGCACTTATTTGTGAGGGTTATAGGTGTCCTATTGGGATTTGAATGGAAATATGTTTTCGTGGAAAATGACATCCCTGGAAATTAGGATTTTATTGAGGTCCAAAGCATAGACCTTGTAGGCTTTCATTCTAGGAACATATCCAAGGAAGACACTCTTAAAAGCCCTTCTGCAAACTTTGTTTTGTGAGGTAGAGTATTGGTTGTAAAACATAAGCAACCAAAGGTTTTAAGTAGCTCAAGGTTAGGGGTTTCCTTATGTAGGCGGGCATAAGGGGTTTCCTAATTTAACACTAAGTTAGGGAGTCTATTAATAATTTATGTGGCTGTAAGTATGGATTCTCTCCAAAATCTTTGTGGTAATTTTGACTGAAACATCAAGGCTCTTGCAACTTATAGCAAGTGTTTGTGTTTTCTTTCAATGACTTCATTCTGTTGTAGAGTGTATGGGCATTATCTCTGATGGATGATGCCCCTTTCTTTCAATCATTTGATGCAATCTTGATTCACGAATTTTGTCCCATTATCTGTTCTTAAGTTCTTCATTGTTTTGTGAAATTGATTGTGGATCATGGCAATGAACTCTTCCAATATAGAAAGCACAGACTGTTTATGTTATAGTAGGTATGTCCATGTGGCTCTAGTATAGTCATCAACTATAGTTAACACATATCTTGCATTTGAGATTGAAAGTACTGAATATGGGCTCCAAAGATCCACATGAATTAGCTTAAAAGATGTTGTAGTAGTAATCTTGCTTTTATTGAAACTCAACCTTTGTTATTTTGCAATGAGACAAATGGAGCACACATGGGAATCATAATCACTAGCCTTTATTACATTTCTTGATGCATGACTCAATCTTTTGTACCATACTTCATATTTATTTTGATGTTGCTGAGATACTAATGTTGTGGTGATTATCTTCAATCTGCTTCCTTGATGGCTAAATGATTCTTTATTTAGTCTATATAATCCTTGGTGTATTCTCCCAATAGCCAGTAGGTATTTAGTCACTAGGTCCTGCAAAATACATTGGTTATGAAGAAATTGTATAGAAATTTTGCCTGATTATGTAATCTGACTTACAGACAACAAATTGTATTTAAAGGTAGGTATATAGAGTAAATTTGATAATTGCATATTATGGTTCAGAAATATTGTTCCAATTTTAGTGATGGTCTTCATGCTGCCATCGGGTAAGGTGACAAAACTTGATTTAGTTAGAGTTCTGTGGTTTGAAAAAAGGGACAGGTCATTACACATATGAGCTGTGGCGCCTGTGTCTACAACCCATTCCCCTATAGTTCTAATCTTATGAGCCTTAGAGTAGCAGTAGGATGACATCCCTGCAAATCCAGTGTAATTCACACAATTGGCATCATTGCTACCAGTAGTACCTTGGCCATGATTCTTTATGTACCTCATCATTTCCTGTATCAGTGATTCCATATTCCAGTCGGTTTTGTTATGAACATAGTTGTCATCACAATTCAGAGGTGTTTCATACACGTGGCCCGCAACAATACTCTTTCCTTTAGCCTTTTTCTGTTTGAGTTCATTGAACCAATCTGGATATCCGTTAAGCTAGAAACACATTTCCTTTATATGTCTTGTAGCTTTGTAGTAAGTGCATACTCTGTCATCTTTCTTCTTGTATTGAGTTCTCCATGTCCTATCTCTATTGTTCTCTCGGACCTTTGCTGCCATTGCACTATTTCCAGATTCTTCGTTTTGAGCTTTTCTCTGCTTTTCAATCCTCAAGATCATGGAATAAGCCTTGTTTACACTAGGCAGAGGTTCCATGATGAGGATTTGATTTCTTGCATGGTCATATGTTTCATTTAGGCCCATCAAGAATTGCATTAATTTGTGTTTACGTTCTATATCAGCGAATAACTTTGCTGCACCACAATCACATACAGGAATTGGTTCTAAACATGCATATTCATCCCACAATTTTTTTAATTTTGTGTAATACATCATGAGATTGTTGTTTGCTTGACTAACATTATTGATCTCCTTCATTAACTGGTACATTAAGGGACCATTACTATCTCCAAACCTTTTTTTTAATTCTTCCCACAATTAATAAGCATTTGTAGCATAAAGAAAGGTTTTGACCAGTTCTTTCAAAAGAGCATTCAAAATCCAGGATATTACCATGTTATCGGTCTTTTGCCATTCTTCATAGTTTTTGTCGTTCTGCTTTGGCATTTTACATTTGCCGTTTATGAATTCTAGCTTGTCTTTTGCCTTTAACGCAATTATCATTGATCTGCTCCATGTTAAGTAATTGTTTCCATTCAGAGGTGAACTGACGAGGATCATACTGGGAGAATCAGAATTTAGTAGCCTGATCGTCTTGTCTTCTTTATCTGCCTTTTCTGGTATGGTTTCTTCGATAATTTCTGTCATCAGGCTTGTTAGGTAAGGTATATGGGGAGAAATAAGGGAGGATTTCTCCATATATAGATCCGGTTTTAGCATAATAGTTTACATAGTGTAAGCTCTGATACTATGAGTAAAGCAACTGTAATTTGGAAATGAAAGGATAATTTGCATTGATTGAGATTCTTGCTTATATACATGTTTGAGAGGGAAAACTGAAATTCAACAAACTAACAAACTTTAACAGTTTCTGGTTCTTTATATTATTTTGAAAGTTTTTAGGATGTGCTACATCTATAAATAAAACAGTGTCGTTTTGATTTCTCCTCTACGGTTTAGTTTGACTTTCTTCTTTACGACATCATTTCACTTTGAGATCACGCTTTTTACTTTCCCTTTTTACTTTCCCTTTTGCAGCGTCGTTTGGCTGGGTATATTATCTCTTCAGGCGTTCTCTTTGAGATGAGATTTTGACTTTTTTTCTTTGAATAGTTTTGATGTAGTTTGTTAATAATATATTTTGAATTGTTAAAAAAAATTAGGTGCAGTTCTTAGTTTCATTATCTACTCGATATAATATTAAGAGTATTTAATTATCTCCATCTATAATGAGACAACAGAATATTTTAAAAAGAAATATTACAGTATAGTTTATTTAGTGATTTTTTCTTTAAATGCAATTAAATCTATAGTACCCATGAGTTTTAAGTCCAATGAAAAAAAAATATACAAATAAATTGAAAAGAGCAAATGGAAGCAATTATGTTCAGAAGTTGCAAAAGTAAAACCATTGAGTTCATTTTAGTATGTATGGTATTAGGTTTAGTCAACATACAAAAACTTCTGGCTTTAAAGAAGAGCACTTCCTCCTACTGTAGCTGTTAAATTCACAGGCTGCTCCATTTTATTTCGGCTTCTTTCAAGCTCAGCCCATGTGCGCCAAAACCCCTCTCTCTCTCTCTTTCTCTCTGATACTAAATTCCTTTTGAGTAAAGGGCAGACACTATGATACCATGTTGCCATGAGCAGCAATAAACTTGGATCCCGGTTCTTGTTCATCAGTGTTTGCAGATGGAGCATTATATGAACTGGGCAGAAGCTATAGCCTCTGCTTGGGTTTTAATGCTATTGATAGGTCTAATGTGTTGCTGTCTCAGTACCAAACCACGCTCACACGGCGATATCAACAGCGGCTCCGGTAGCTGTTCTTGCGACGGTGGCTATGCAATCTGATCATTATCATTTCTTCCCCTCAACGTGTTTGTTTTCTTTCTTTTCTTTTTTCGCGTATTGCAGAGGTTGCTGCTGATCGGTGAAGCCTGCCTAGCCTGTGTTTGTACGTAGAACAAGAGTCTTTTTTACGGTTATTTAATTCTTTATTCCTGTATTGCTTCTAAATCTGCTTTTTTATTCAGTTAAATTCAATTATTATTATTAATAATTATTTATTTATGCTGATGGAGATGAAACTAAAAATTTTGATGTATATTTTTAAAAATTTTAATGTATTAATCATTGGTCTCTACAAACAGACAGTACCAGACGTGACGTGGCAAGTGTGCGAGTGTCACATTTTATCCCAACCGCTAACAACCTTACAGAACACTTCTAGTTTATAGTTGGTGTGTCCGAATCATATACCCCAATTCTCCATTACACACACACACACAAAATAATTAATTATTTAATATAAAAATAAAAACAATTTTCCAATTTAATATGAATTTAAAACAATTTAATAAAATAATATTGATACATAAAAACATTATTGGAGAAAGAGTTTTTAGATACGAGAAACAGATGAGGAAGATACTGATTATGCCACTAGTTAAGCTGATGTTGAATGAAATCGAAAACGCCATTCTTATTAGTGTTTTCAATAGCACTTCACCCATTAATTAAGGTGACGTAGTGTTTCTTAATACTCCACGCAGAGCGTATTTGACTATTTCTAAATTTGTTACATTTATGTTTTTTAATATTAATGTAAAAAGAGATTTATCAGTGTCCTAAGAGATCGTCAAATAAAACCTACCCATGTCCAAAGAAATTTATTGTAAAAGAAAGAATACCAAAAGGCACACATGATTATGTTGGTAAATTAATATTAGTGTATTTAATTATTAATAATTTTAATTTTTTTTAATATGAAAAATATATATTATTAATTTTTATAAATAAAAAATCATATAATAAATTTAAATAATAAATTTCTAATTGTGTATTCCGTTTAATGCAATAAAATAAAAACAGGTCTTGCGAAAAGATATTTGAGACTTAAATATTTAAATATCACATTTTAAATCAAAATATATGATATGTAATAATATTAACTTTGTATTATAATTATTATCATTATATATATGAAAATGTATATCAAATTTATTTTTTTCAAAATAAATATTTCTAATAAATACCATAAATATTAACCATATAAAACTAAACAAATTTGGAATATAGCCAGATATTATCTTTGATTATTAGGTGATAAAGCAATAACGATTGAAATTTATGTAAACAAACAATAAAATATGAAAATAACAGTTAAACAGACTTATAAAGGCTAATTTAGTAATACTCCCAAATTTAATATCTCAAATTTTACTCTCTGTTAAAAACAAAAATTTAGTCTTTCAAATTTTACTCTCTGATAAAAAAAAACTAATTCAGTAAGTGAGCACAGTGCGCTTGAAAATCCAGCACTGTGTCCCATCAGTCATTGAAGGAATCAGTGCTTTCAGTAGCAGTCTAACCGAAAAGGCCACTGCAATAAACGTTTTCATCAATGCCACTTCAAATTGCATTTTTCAAACAAATATCACTTTTGTATTAATTTTTTTTTTAAACAAACATTGCTTTAATAAATTATTTTTAACTCACTCTAACTTGTAAAAAGTTTTTTTTTTAAATATTATTTTAGTAATTAACAAAAAAAAACCTTATGCTATCTCTCTTGTTTTTAAAAAATAAACCAATATCATTTAAAACCACTGTTTATTTTCACTCTACATTTTAAACTGTAGGATGAATTTATCATAATTATAAGTTGGTAATTAAAGTTTATATTTTCTTATATCAATTTTAAACTTTAGCTATTATTATATTTAATTTCAAATGATAAAATTTAAAAGCTAAAATTAAAATATTTAGCTATATTATAATTTATTATAGATATATGACCTTTAATTTTTTTTAATTAAAAATTAAAATATAAAATATAAAATTCCTCAAATTTATTTAAATAAAAATACACTTCTCAAATTTATTTAAATACACTTCTCATATTTAAATTCAATTCTCACCAGACTAATAAATATGTCAGTGCGCCATTTAACCTATTATTATTATTATTATTGATAAAAAAACCCATTATTTTAAAATTGCAGATGTAATAAAAATACATATGATGAGTTGTTATAGTATAATAAAATATCAAATAATTTATCATAAAAATATTTTAAAAAACTCTGCCATAACAGTAATACTATTATTATTATTATTATTATTATTATTATTATTATTATTATTCTTTAATGATTTTTATAATTTTTTACGTATTTTATATCGGATATTGTTTAGTTATTAAAAAGTATATGCGACAGTTTAGAACTGTACAAAAAGACAAAAGTAGTCTTAAATTGATGACAGGCTCAACACATCAAAATTACAAATCGTCACTTTATGGAACACAATTCTTCTCTGCTCCCTCAAAATAAAAAATAAAAAGATAATAATAATATAAGATAATAACAAATTCAGACATCATGTGCCAAAACTACGATCTCCAGCATCCCCGAGTCCTGGAACTATAAATCTGAAAAAGAATAAATCATGCAAAAAATTTAATTTCAAATTGGTGATGCAAACAAAACAACACAGAGGTACTTACCCTTTGTCATTAACAGTGGGATCAATAATTCCAGTGTAAACGTGGAGCCTGCAAAATTACAGAACAACTTAAAAATCTTTAGGAATGATTAGTTTTATAAAATTAAATTGCGAAAAGTGGTTTATCTGATTTACCCAGGAAACTTCTCACTGAGCTTTTGAAGGGCTGGAGGAGCAGCTACTGCAGATATCTGTTGCACATTCAGCAGAGTACTATCAGACTTTAGAGATAGAGAAAGAAAACAGCTAGTTAGCAAATAGATAAAGCAAATAACAAACATTTAATCAGGCTCAAATCAATTAGCAGATTTTTTTCAAAAGCAAATCCTACATATAAACTCGTATCAATGAAGCATATCTGCTCCTAGCAAATCCCAAATGTATTCGTCCTGTTCAAGCACGAATGTTTGCGCATTCATGGACATATATTGTATAATGTGACAGCAGAGAGCAAATATCGATAATCATCAAGCCACCACCAACTCTCTTGTAGCCTCAAAACGATCATAAATCTGCCAGATTTTTCTATGTGATGAAGTCCCCATCATTTTCGTCTTTGGTCCCCCTTCCAGTTCCACAATACAAAATATTTATTCATACACATTTTTGTTTGACACCTCTAGTGTTGCATTTGAAATCCTCTAACGGCCTCTACTCGTCATGAGTGAATAAAAGTAACAGCAAAGCTAACTGTGGGATCTTTTAGTGGATGTAGACAGTGTTCATACAATGGATCAATCTATATATAAATTGCTACATGAGAATGATAATTATTTCCATAAAATTCTTTTTCAAATATTCCAAAGATGAGTTTTCTACAACTCCAAAATATTTCCATTGATAATAATGCAAAAGAAATTTCTTCTGAAGATAGTACTAGCATACCAGTTTTCACAAATGCAAGAAGGATTCTTGATACTACTTACCACTTTTATTTGTTTGTTCTCAACCCCACGTTCCTTAATGAGGTCAATTGCTGCCACTATTGTGCCCCCTGAAAACAAACAAAAATTTAAGCACAGTTGGATGTACTGAGATGAATTTATGAGAAAAAAAAAAAAGGCTTGATTTTTTTTTTTTTTTTTTAAATAAAGACCCGAGTTCTCATGCTGCCATCACACTTCCAGAGTGTGCAAAAAACAGTTACACTGAGATAGGTATGAGAAGTAGTGAATACGTGCATATAATCTAAATTTCCCTGTCTAATTATTGTGTTATATTACATAATCCTTTTTCTTCTCATATTGTTCCTTTAAGTGAGGCAGAACATATGATGTTCAAATGATGAATTCCAATGCTAAATGTTTAGTATAACTATCCAAATTGAAGACTCAGCGAGGTATTAATGTTTGCTGTTCCCATATACCTCAGCAAGATAATAGGTGTTAGGCTCCATTTCTTTCATAGAAAACATTCAGTCAAAGGGAAATTCCTTCAATTCTAAGGAAATTGACTTCCATGTTTTAAGAATAGACCAATGGGTTGAAAAAGACCTATCATTTGCATAATTTTACATTTTAATCCAAATGTTTAAATTTTAGATGAATTGACCAACATTTGTATTTGGGTGTAATTTTTTGACCAATTTCAAAATCAAAGATAAGCAACGCAATTATTAAATATGCAATTTACACCTTCAACAGTGATAGATTTTGTTTTACCGCAATAATTCTGAATATTTTATAATGGAGATGTTATTTAATCCAAAAGCCGCATATAACAAAAAAAATCAAGAATAATATGTATGTTATAAAATTTTCATAATTATTGCTGCAAAATTCATCTATTATTGAAACTGTGAACTGCATATATAACAGTTAAATTACTATTGTCTTTATAATTAAAATATCAGTTAACAGTTTAAGTATGAGCTAATATTATTTTCATATGTGGAATTAGTTTATATTTAAAAAATAATAAAACATTACACATTCACATGCCACCTGAACTCACATTTTTATTTTTGAAAAATAGCAAAAATTAGACCCAAATTCAAATGTTGGATCAATTCATTCAAAATTTAAACATTTAGATTAAAATGTAAAATGAAATAACCATTGAACCTTTTTCAGTCAACTTTTAAAATAAAACATTAAAGCATTGCTAGACTTCTATATATACTCATAAAAGTAAAGATGTTTACAAGGGAACTAGACATTAGACAGTCATTAGAACTACAATTAGAATTACAACCTTTGTTGGTCACCTCTGGACATCACCAGCCACCAGTGATTGACAATAGTCACTGGTGATGGCCACACTTTTCTCTATTGTTGTATTGTAAAATATGCAATTCTCATATGTTTAAATTTTAATAATTCAATATATTGAAGTTAGTATTTTTCCAATATGAAATACTTCCCAACTGATTTTCAGTATTGTCACCAGATATCAAAAATAAGTTTATGAGAAAATATTTTCCATAAACTACTTTTCATGAAACAGTACTAATGATGTTTACATGAACTGTTTTGTAGCTGACTAGTGAAAGTCAACCAAGTGTTGGTCCTAATTTAACTTCAGGTTATAGATTCTCAAACCTGAATGCCCATGTAATGCAAGAATAATAGGATAACTATCACATAATGACATCACAAGTTCACTTCATCTTTTGAAGGACCGACATTTCAAGAGACAACATGATAAGCTTCTTGATACTAAGAAATCAAGGAAAAGAATAAACAAATATTATCATGAAGATATGATAAAAAAAAAAAAAAAAACGTCGCAAGAATTATTAGAAGGTAAAATCACCTGTTGCCAGCATAGGATCTACCACGAATACTCGCGACTCTTTGGGGAATTTTTCAGGCAACCTAAAGGAATTTCATATGTGAAAAAGTCATACTAATAAGAAGCAAATTTCTAAAATATTGAAGTTTGGAAACATCAGATAATAAAGTCACTCGGTATAAATAGGGTGAAAAGTAAACATCCCTTATTTATTTGACAAAAATGCTTACTTGTTCAAATATATCGTTGGTTGAAGTGTCTCCTCATCTCTGCTTATCCCTTAATTTCCAAAGAAGAAGGGGAGAGGGGCAAAGGGTTAAAATTCAAAAAACCAAACCAAAACTTGAAAATCAACTAGGTATGAAACAAGCTAACTATTTAGAAGACTTAAAAGTAAAAAAAAAAATTGAAAATCAACTAGGTATGAAACAAGCTAACTTGTTGATACCAGTATTACATATGAGATACAAGGACAATGTTTTTTGGAACTTTCCAATTAGATCTTACAATAATTTAATTATACACATTTTTCTGCAAAGTAGTTTTCTGCTAAAGGTACCTAAAATTTTAAACTTTCCACATGTGAGCTAGGTTAGGAGCTTGAAAATAAGTATATAAGGACAATTTATGAAGGGGATAACTAAAATTACTAAAAATTTGTAAACTCTCTTGTATATACTAAACTAATTTATTATGTACTCATTTTAATTTTAATTATTTATAGTTACAATGTTAAAGTTACAATTATCTTTTAATAAAACTTATACAAGGAATATCCATTAAGTATTTATAATGACAATATTAAAATTACACTCTATTGAAAAAATGAAAGCTAATGTACTCGATTAAAAGTTAAAGTCTTATTATTTTTTAAAGTGGTATTATCGTACCTTAATCTTGAAAATCGGCAAGATTTTGTATTTCTTCTAATTAATTATAATATTGAACTCTACATTATTATTAACTGTTATTGATTTGTATGTTCCACCTATCTATCATCTATAGGTTTATCTATTAACTAATAGAGATTATTATATGAAACAACAATAGCAAAAACTAATTTATTCAACATAAGCGATTAATGATAAAATTAGCAAAATAAAATAAACTATAAAATCTAAGTTAAACATGTACCCCCCACCCCACCCCACACACATACACAGACACACAAAAAAAGGAAAAAAATTATTTTTCAATTAACTATAAAACAATAATATATTATTTTTATTGAATATAACTATAATTGTATTTTTATTGAATATAACTATAATTGCATTTTTATTAATCACCTATAGTTGTAATTTCAATATTGTGTTTGAGATCTTTTGACACAATTTCACTATATTATTTTTACAGCAGATTTTATTATCTATAAATTCTTTTCAGTATTTGCATAATTAATAAATTTAACTTACTTACACTTTACTCTTTCATAATTAACAAATCCAATTTAATATATTTTACATTTTATATTAATTTAACAAATTTAATATGCATTTATGCTAAAGATAATAATAAAATTCAATTTATTACTTATTTTATTAATAAAAATATTTACACATTAATAATGTAACAGGTTCACGTGCAAGTGCAATGTTGTCCCACAAACTAGTTAATAAAGTTTGTTTACACGAATTTGTGAAGTACTTCTAAAGCAGCAGAATTGTTAAACAAATATACTCAAAAATCCCGACTTTCAGAGTATATCCTTTTCTGACCTATATGGTAGGTTTTTGTTGCAGGCAATATTGATGACGCATGTTCTGCAAGAGCAAGACCAGCTCTCAAGATTGGAACAACCTAGGGAAATTTCAGAAGAATATTTCAGTTAATGACCCAAAAGGCAGCACCATCCACTAAATTATACTTTTACTAAATTAATATTGCAAATTTGCAACTCAGTCACCTTGTAAGAGATTAAGCATATCAGGGGATCCAAAATAATAAAATATTAAAAATAGTATTTAAGTTTGTAACCAGTAACCCACCGCCACAGGCTCCCTTGGATCAATAAACTCAACTGAAGCAACACCCATTGGTGACTGAATCTGCCCATTGATGGTAGGCTGGAAAAAAGACAACAGAAAAGTAAGAAAACATCGTTAAAATCACTTCTAGATAATAATCTTCTCGCCCATCAAACATGGGCCTTTCTAATTGATCCAGATGCAATCAAGAAGTGATGGTTAGTGTGACAACAATTTCATTGGAATTTGGAAGCCACAACCTTACAAAGAAAAGAAAAACTTATTATTTTCAAGCATTATTGAAAGTTTGCTATGCCTTCTATGACTTTTAATTTAAGCTCTACTCCATGATTCACTAATAGTTTAGTATTAACTAAAAGCTAAACAACATTATTCGGTACTTGATGAATTTAATCCTAATGTCCTATCTGTTCATCAGTAATAATTCAACTTCCCAATGTCTACTTACTATAAATTATGCATACAGACACATGATATGCAGTTATGCACATGCTCAAAGAGAGGATGGGAGGTTAAAAAACTTTTAGACCATACTTAAAGTAGCAAGAACATTTGTAAGAAAAATATTTGTGAATGACATTCTAGGATTAAATCCATAGAAATAATGATAAAGACTAGCTTTTATCACTTAATATATCAGCTTTACTTAAGACTTATTTACATCAAACATCTGAATCAACTATGTATAAACATTAGCAGCAAACAAGGGAAGAAAAACTTACCAACCAATCCCTTGAAGCTTCATAAATTAGAAGCCTTCCTAACTCAGCCAAGGCGTTTCCTGCAAAGAATTAGGAAAGATAAATTAAGATCTCAAAACTATAATATAAATAAGGCATGGGAAGCATACAGAAGGAAGAAATGAATAAAAGAAAAACTAAAAAAAGCTGGACAAGCCAACTAAACAGACCCTCCATGTTGTGGCACAAATTGATACAGCAGGCTAAAGCTTCCAACATGTCAACTCTCATCTAACCATACTCAATACACACATGTGCAGACACCCACTTCAAAATTGTTCTTTCAATGCATAAGGGAAGCTACGTGTATATATCATATGCATTAAATAATAAAAGAGTTACCCCAAAAATGGCCTGGCAGTTATCCCTTCCCATATAAAAAAAACTACCTAAAGAGTTAAAATGGCATAACATAGGATCAGACAAATTTTTGAGCTAGCAGCCAAGTGGTAAACTTACAAATAGAGCATCCCTCGGCCGCCCACACACATATATATATAAGGACACACTTATAGAATTGCACTTAACTGAAAATTGGGCAAGGAGTTTGCTCATTTCTCAGAACTGAAACCCAGTGCTTGATCAAGGAATGTGGAGGCACAAACACCTAAGAAATTGAACCAACTTAATCGATTAACACTCAAGCCAATCTCACTTCTGGCAAAAGAAAATACACAGGAATAAAAATGAACTAACAAGCATTCTATCCCCTGAAATCGGCTTTTCCTCTGTGGCCATGTGAGACTTCATAGTTAGAAAGCTCGACCGTGAAGTACTGGAACACGACATCTAAAGCATCACAAAACAATAAGCATAATCAATTGAAATTTTCACAACTATGGAAGTGAAAGAATTACATGAAAAAGCACAAACAGAGCACAGGGATGGGGAGGCAGAGTTAGAGAGAGTAACGGGTTTAACCTTGTGGAAATTGAGGGAAAAAGAAGAAGAAGATGGAAAGAAAGTAAGAGAAGAGTTAGGGTTTCGTAGGTGACATTTATACGCTAAACGCGGCGTAGAAGGCGGGCACCGGAGACACAAATTAATGTGAGACGCCATTCATCCGGGAACTTTCGATCTCAGAGAGCACTTGGCTAGATTCCCACTCGTGGAGAGTTTTTACAACACTGGGTTTGGTTTGGTCGAAGAGAGAATGTGGACGTGTCATCGCCGTTGATCTGGTGGCATATGTTGGGTTCGAGTCCACGGGCCTAACTAAAAAGTCCAAACATATGAAATCCCTTGGGCTAATGAATAGTCTGCAAAGAACCATTAGCCCATTCCCAGGTTCAAACGGAGATTGGAGAAGGAAGAAGGAAAGTTACCTCGCCGTCGCCGGATAGTGGCTGACCTGAAAAATCAATGAATTGAGTGAGCTAGGAAGGGGAAGTCACTATATAGTAGAGAAATGGGAGAGTCGTCGCCGGATTAACGCATCAAAGGAGAGTGGTGCTAAGCAAGCAACAAGCCAATTAGGTGTACCTGTGGCATCCAGCTACCACTTGACCCACCACCATTATTTAGCTATGATGGCTGTAAGATTCTCGGAATTGGTACCTGTTCCGATGCAATTTCTATTTCTGCGAATAATGTGTGGCCTGCGTCACTATCTTCTTCTCATCCTTCAGGCAAGATGCAACTTCCAAGCGCCTAGCTACTAGCTGGAATGAGTGTCGTCGACCTGTGCAGAAAACCATGCTAATGCGCTCGCCTACTAGTGCATGTGCTGTGAATTTGATGTGCGCGCAATTGCCTGAATATTTATACACTTGCCTCGCGTACTGCAGCCATCCTTGTAGCTCCGGGCCTCCGGCCAAGCGTGTAATATCCGGTTATATCATCCGATCAATGTTTCAAATTTGTTAAACCCGGAATAGCGGAGGATTAATGATTTAAAAAGAAATCAGAATACTAGTTCAGGATGCGCTTGGTATTTTTGTTTTTTCGAAACTAAGAGCATTTTTTATTTAGAAAAATAATTATTTAATCTCTAAATTTAATGAAACTGATTAATTAGTTTATTAATTTAAAAAATTAATTTTTTTACACAAATAATTTTTTTAAAAAAATTAAATGAATTCTTATAAAACTATTCATAATTTCATTTTCATATATAATAAAAAAATTTCAAATTAAAAAATTTTAAATCTTTTTATTTCAAATAAAATTTTTCAAAAAAATAATTCAATTAAATTGAGTTTTTATAAAATTTGTGATTTCAAATTCTTTTATTTTAAATAAGAATCTTAAAAAAAATAATTTAATTAAATTGAATTCTTATAAAATTTATAATTTAAAATAGAGTTAAAACATTTTTAAGGTATTAAAAAATTTATTAATGAATTTTTTTATTAACTTTAATATTTATGTATTTTACCATTTAATTTTTATAGTATAAATAGAATTTATTATTTGATCTATTAATTTTATAAAAATTAAACTAATTGGTCATTCTACTATTAATAGATTTTAGATTTTTTTTATATTTAATGGATAAAATTTACGAAAACACTAATTAATAGATTTTTAATATCTCAAAAATATTTTAATATATTTTTTAAAATTAAAAGATTAATTAATAAAATTCTTTATATTATAAAAATTAAATAATAATTTTTCCTTTTTATTTTTATTATTTACCACTTAAATTTACTTTTTTAAAATTTATAAATTTTTATATAAAAAATAATTAGTAAAATATTATTTTGAAATATAATATTTATTAATAAAATAACGATACAAATAATTTTATAAATAATTATATATAAAAATAAATAATAAAATATTTTTAAAAATATATGATATTTTCTCATCTAATAATTTTTTTATATTTTTTTCTATTGTCTCAAAATTATTATTTATATTTTTTACACTATAGTAACATATAAATTAACTAAATATTTTTTAAGATAAATATAATTAAAAAATTAATAAAATAAATTGTCTTTCTTAATATACGTAAAAATACAAAGTGCATAAAATTTATAAAATAGAAAATATTATAATAAAAAATTATTATTTAATATTTATAATATAAAAAATTTATTGATTAATCTCTCGATTTTAAAAATATATTAATATGTTTTCGAATTTTTGTGTAATACCCGGCTAGATTCCGGTATCGAAATTCCTACCGTCCGGTGGAATCTCGGATGTCGGAGACCTCTAAAAGGGTAAAACCATGTTTTCATGAAATGTTTTAATGTTTTTAATGATTTTAAGTAAAGAGGAAATGAGTTTTTGAATGAAAACATCCTTCGAGGAAACTCAGATTCGGCCGCCGAAACTCAAAGTTCGGCCGCCGAACATGCATGCTTTTCGGGTGAGCCTTAGGCCCCCGAAGGCATAGGTGAGGGAAGCCCAGGTTCGGCCGCCGAACCTCAAGTTCGGCCGCCGAACATGGCATGCATGCGGAGGCACTTTCGGCCCCCGAACGTGGCCTGGCCAGCCACTATAAAAGGGTCCCTTAGCCGAAAACGGGCGAGCTTTTCCCCATTTTCGGCCAAGGTGAGTCCTTCCGCCATTCTTCACCATCCTTGAGTTCTTTCCTTCAAATCTTTCAAGATTTTCACAAGCTTTTACATTGTTTTGAAGATTTTCAAGTTTAAAGCAAGTTTTGGAGCTTTGAGGTCCAAGAACTCAAAATCTCCCACCTCCGAGTTTAGGACGTCTCCCTCTCGATCTTCAAGAGGTAAGAGCCGATCTTAAGCTCATTTTATGTTTAAAGTAAGTTTTATGCAAGATCTATGGGGTAGAATGCATGTTTAGCTCATAGTTAGGTTTTTGAGTTAATGTTATGTTTTGAGCAATGTGGCTTGGATTATGTTGTTGTTGTGTGTTGTAGTTGGGGTTTAAGTTAGTTTGAAGCCTCTAGGAGCCAATGTATGTATATTTGCATGTTTTGGTTGAGCTAAATGCATGATTGGAAGTTGTGGGAGGCAAATGTGCATGAAGGAGCCAAGTTTCTGCCCTTTGGCAGAAACTAGGTTTGGCAGCCGAAGGCACTTTCGGCCGCCGAACATGGCTGGGGAGGCAAGCCTTTCGGCTGCCGAAGTTGCCCCCGAAAAGAGACTTTCGTCTCTGTCTGGGACTTTCGGCTGCCGAAGGTGCCGTCGAACCTGCCTGGGTTTCGGCTCTGGAGGGACTTTCGGCCGCCGAAGGTGCCGCCGAACCTGCCCTGTTCTGCCTTCCTTTGCATGTTTTTGCATGATTGTTTTGAGGTGTTTTAGGGGATTTTTGGGGGATGTTTTAGAGTTATGTTCATGTATGTTTGGTCCCTCATTCGAGTCCACCTGTGTAGGTTCGGACCCGAGAAACCGAGGACCCCAGCAGTGAGTCAGTCACTTCAGAGTCAGTAGAGCTTCAGCCAGAGGTGAGTGGAATAACTCTTATACTTTTCAATAAATAAATCAATTTTAGCATGATTCATGCATCATGAATGCCATGTGATGAACTAGGTTGTTTGCATTAGAAATCACGAATATGTTGCATTGCATTTATGATGTTGATGTGGATTGGTTATTGGATGACCCTTTAGTCCTCATATGGTATGATGATGTTACGGCATGATATGGTATGGAAGTCCAGGTTGTACCCATTCTACGTCCCTGGCACATTGGAATGTATAATATGTTATGTTAAGAGAAAGACCGGTTGTACCCATTCTACGTCCCGGCACTTTGGAATGTAGAGGACTATTGGTGACAATACCATCCGAGATGTGATTTGTTGTGATGTGTTCCATTACATGATGGCATGAGATTTAAATGTTTTCTTTTATTCTGCTCACTGGGCTCTAGTAGCTCACCCCTTTTCCCTAATCCCCCAGGATTGCAGGTACGGGCTAGACAGAGAGGTCAAGAAGAGTAAAGTCTTATGTTTGTAATATATAGATAGTGGACATGATAAAATTGTAAGATGATGTATAACTGAATAGTTATGTTATGTGTAATGATATTGAGGTTTAGAATTTGTGCTTGACCATAGTTCATTGTAATCCCTTGTTGATACATGATCTTAGATATTTGATGATATAAATGTTAGCCAACTCAACACGTGTATATCGCCCTTTGGGGGCATTGTTGAGATCCCACAGAGGGGTCAAGATATGATTATGTATATGTTCAGTGCATGCATAGGTTGAGTTTGGCGTATGATAGAATGTATGAAAGTAAAGTTTTAAATTTTTATGTATGTTTGTTGATCATGTATGGGATTAAACAGGTTTCCAGGATGTATGTTTGGCTTGCTACGGGTCCCGGCGGCCTTAAGTCGACCCGGATCCTAGCGCCGGTAGCGGTCCGATTTTCGGGTCGTTACAGAATGGTATCAGAGCCCTAGGTTCATATGGTCGGACCTAGAGTGTCGGGCTCATAGATGTTAGAAGGTCAAGCACAATAGGAAGTACATGTCCACTAGGATAGGATGTGGAGTCCTGTCTTGTTTGATGATGTGAAATGCCATGACTTTATGCATGTGCATTAATGATATGCTATGATATGTGATGTATGTGATGAGGGTTCATGTGTGCCCACATGAACCATATGATGCTAATGCTTGCTTGATGTGTGCTGTTTTTCAAAAACAGGATGAGGGGAACTCGTCGATCAGCAAGATTGACTGGAGTGCCACCTGAGGATGAGGGTATGAGCGCCCGTCCTCCAGCATTGCCTAGGGCAATGTCTAGTAGGTCTAATCGAGAAAGAGTAGCAAGAGACCCTAGAAGGTCTTTGGATCTGGGTAGAAACAGATCAGTCAGAGGAACAGTTCAGGGAGGAATGTCAGAAGGCATGGGGGATGATATGGATGTAGAACAGAGGAGGGATGGCAGTTTGGGAGTTAGTATGTCAGAAGAGGGAATGGGAGAGTCCCAAGGAGGCACTCAGGCCTCGGGATTTGTTCAGCCACCCCACTACCCACACTTCTCACAAAATCCAGGGTATTCGATGGGAGGTACATCGGATTACCCTAGCTTCACCCCTTATCCCACACAGATGCCATACCCACCCTACTACCCACCATATTCACAATACCCAATGTATCCACCCCCACCTTACTATCCAAATCCTACCTCAGAAAATGTTGCACCACCTCCACCACCTACAGAACCAGCAGCCTCAGTTGCTCAACCTCCTAGACCTAGCTCAGCCAGTGGGAGCAAGGTCAAGATGACCGACTACATGAAACTGGGTGCTCCTCAGTATGAAAAAGGGGATGACCCATTTGTGTATCTGGAAAGGGTTAAGGTGATCACAGATGAGATTGGGGCTGATGACAGTAGAGCCATTCAGATGGCTGGGTTCACTCTTAAGTGTAAGAAGGCACGAGAGTGGTTCAAGAATTATGTGAACCCTAGAGTAGACAACATGTCTTGGGAGGAGTTTGCAAACGAGTTTGCAGGTTGGGCTTTTCCAGATAGTTCAAGGGAGATGAAGATGATAGAGTTCGAGCAGTTGAGGCAGACCGATGAGATGGGTGTAGAAGAGTTCACAGACAGATTTTTGGAGCTGTTGCCATTTGCAGGGCAAAACCTTGACACAGACCAGAAAAGGTCAAGGAGGTATATCATGAAACTCCACTCTAGATATTCCTCCTTGATCCAGTCAGCAGATAGGGAGAGCTTCCACGCCATAGTAGATATGGCCCGGAAAATGGAGGCCAGTGCCATCGTTCAGGGAACAGTTAAGCAGTCAGTGGCACAGCCTTCTGGTTCTAAGACCCCAGGCTCTTCTTCTTTCAGTGCAGCAGCTTCAGGTAGCAAAAAGTGGAGTAACACCACTAGGAAGCCCAAGAAGAACAAGTTTTGGAATAAGGTCAAGTCCAGTCTGGGACTAGGGAGCGGCTCAAGCTCTGGCGCGAATAATGCAGTTTGTGCAAAGTGTGGTAGGCTACACAGGGGAGTTTGCCGGGCTGGGACAGCAGCCTGCTTCAGATGCGGGCAAGAGGGACACATGGCTCGGGAGTGTCCTAGGGCAGCTTTTGGAGTACAGTCTTAGCAGACAGCTTCTGGTAGTGTAGCTCAGCCAGCAGCTCCAGCCATGACTCAGGCCAGTGGCAGAGGCAGAGGGAGAGGAGCAGCCTCTTCTTCAGCGGGTTTCAGAGGTGAAGGTCCATCAGCTCCAGCACGGATCTTCACAATGACTCAGCAGGAGGCAGATGCATCTAACACCGTGGTGGCAGGTAATTTAGTCATTGGTTGTTCAGATGTGTATGCCTTGATGGACCCTGGTGCATCTCATTCTTTTATTGCTCCGAGAGCCGTCCAGAGGTTGGGGTTGATGATCTCTGAGTTAGAGTGTCCTCTCTGGGTTAGTGGACCCAAGTGTGACCCATCAGTGGCAGAGTCAGTCTGCCAGTGCAGTCCAGTCTTTGTTGAGGGAAGATGCCTTTCCGCCGACCTTGTGGTTCTAGACTTGACAGATTTTGACGTCATTCTAGGGATAGATTGGTTATCTACCCATGGTGCTACCTTGGACTGCAGGGACAAGGTAGTCAGGTTCAGAGGTCAGGATGGGTCAGAGGTTGTCTTCAGGGGAGACAGGAGGGGTACACCTAGAGGTCTGATATCAGCTCTTCAGGCTCGTAGGTTGCTTAGGAAGGGATGTCAGGGGTACTTAGCTCATGTGAGAGAACTAGTCAGTCAGGTCAGGGAGCCAGCCTCAGTGCCAGTTGTCAGAGAGTTTCAGGATGTCTTTCCTGATGAGCTTCCAGGTTTACCACCTGCTAGGGAGATAGAGTTCGAGATAGAGTTGGTGCCTGGAACTAGACCGATCTCTATCCCTCCCTACAGGATGGCCCCAGCCGAGTTAAAGGAGTTGAAAGAACAGTTGCAAGAGCTGGTAGAGAAGGGCTTCATCCGACAGAGTACCTCACCTTGGGGTGCTCCGGTCTTGTTTGTGAGGAAGAAGGATGGATCCCTTAGACTTTGTATCGACTACAGGCAGTTGAACAAAGTCACTACCAAAAATAGGTACCCTCTGCCAAGGATCGATGATCTATTCGACCAGCTAGCAGGAGCGGGTTGTTTCTCCAAAATAGATCTAAGATCGGGGTACCATCAGCTAAGGATAAGGGATGAAGATGTGCCGAAGACAGCTTTCAGGACCAGATATGGGCATTTTGAGTTCCTTGTGATGCCGTTCGGGTTAACCAACGCCCCTGCAGCATTCATGGACCTCATGAACAGAGTATTTAGCCAATACCTGGATCACTTTGTTATTGTCTTCATAGATGATATCTTAGTGTATTCCAGGAATGCAGAGGAGCATGCCCATCATCTGCGGTTGGTTTTGCAGACTTTGAGGGAACATGGCTTGTATGCCAAGTTCTCTAAATGTGAATTCTGGCTGAGGAGCATTTCGTTCTTGGGGCATGTAGTGTCAGAGAATGGGATTGAGGTGGAGCCCAAGAAGATAGAAACTGTGGCTAACTGGCCTAGACCCACTTCAGTGACAGAGATTAGAAGTTTCTTGGGTTTGGCAGGTTACTACAGGAGGTTCGTTCAGGACTTCTCAAAGATAGCAGCTCCTCTGACCAGGTTAACCAGGAAGAACCAGAAGTTTCTGTGGACCGACCAGTGCGAGGAGAGTTTTGAAGAGCTTAAGAAGAGGTTGACTTCAGCACCAGTTTTAGCTCTGCCATCCAGTGATGAAGACTTTACAGTCTTTTGTGATGCGTCCCGTGTGGGACTGGGTTGTGTATTAATGCAGAATGAGAGGGTGATCGCTTATGCTTCTAGGCAGCTGAAGAAGCATGAGTTGAATTACCCCACACATGACCTGGAGATGGCAGCAGTAATCTTTGCACTCAAGATGTGGAGGCACTACCTCTATGGGGTTAAATGTGAGATCTTCACGGATCATAAAAGCCTGCAGTACATCCTGAGTCAAAGAGATTTGAACTTGAGACAGAGGAGATGGGTGGAGCTGCTGAGTGACTATGATTGCAAGATTCAGTATCATCCGGGTAAGGCGAATATCGTGGCAGACGCCCTAAGCCGGAAGTCACTAGGCAGTTTATCCCACATATCGGCAGAGAGGAGGCCAGTGGTGAAGGAGTTTTACAAGCTCATTGAGGAAGGTCTACACATGGAGTTATCTGGTACAGGTGCCTTGGTGGCCCAGATGAGAGTGGCACCCGTGTTTCTGGAGCAGGTGGCTCAGAAACAGCATGAGGACCCGGAGTTAGTGAAGATTGCCAGGACTGTTCAGTCAGGCAATGATGGTGAGTTCAGATTCGACAGCAAGGGGATCCTCCGCTATGGGAGCAGACTATGTGTACCAGATGACATAGGGCTAAAAGGAGACATTATGAGAGAGGCTCATAATGCAAGATACAGCATTCACCCCGGAGCCACCAAGATGTATCAAGATCTAAAGAAGGTTTATTGGTGGCCAGCTATGAAGAAAGAAGTGGCACAGTTCGTGTCAGCCTGCGAAGTGTGTCAGAGGGTGAAGCTGGAACATCAGAAGCCGGCTGGAATGCTTAACCCGCTACCTATTCCAGAATGAAAATGAGAAAATATAGCTATGGACTTCGTAGTGGGGTTACCGGCGGCGTCCAACAGAGTGGACTCCATATGGGTGATTGTGGACAGACTCACCAAATCTGCTCACTTCATTCCTGTCAGGAGTGGCTACTCTGTGGACAAGTTGGCGCAGGTGTATGTGGATGAGATCGTCAGGCTGCATGGGGTTCCTGTTTCGATAGTGTCAGATAGAGGGCCCCAGTTCACCTCCAGATTTTGGCGGAGTCTGCAGAACGCCATGGGTACTAGGTTGGATTTCAGTACTGCCTTCCACCCCCAGACGGACGGACAGTCAGAGAGGACCATCCAGACCATAGAAGATATGCTTAGAATGTGTGTGTTGGACTTTGGCGGTTCTTGGAGGCAGCATCTACCTTTGGTGGAGTTTGCCTACAATAACAGCCATCATGCTAGCATCGGGATGGCTCCATATGAAGCTTTGTACGGAAGGAAGTGCAGGTCACCTGTTTGCTGGGAGGAAGTTGGAGAAAAGGCCTTGGCAGGGCCTGAGCTAGTAGAGATCACCAGCAGGGTGGTACCCATTATCAGAGAGAGGATCAAGACTGCTGCAAGCAGACAGAAGAGTTATGCAGACGTCCGCAGAAGATAGTTAGAGTTTCAGGAGGGGGATCTGGTATTGCTCAAGGTGTCTCCAATGAAAGGAGTGGTTCGCTTTGGGAAGAAAGGTAAACTAGCCCCACGATACATCGGACCCTTTGAAATCTTGCAGAAGATTGGGAATGTGTCGTACAAGCTAGATTTGCCTGCTTCAATGGCAAGAATCCATCCGGTTTTCCATGTTTCAATGTTGAGGAAATTTGTGTCATATCCGGGCAAGGTTCTTAGTGAGCCTGATGTGGAGATCCAAGAGGATCTCACCTATGTTGAGCAGCCAGTGCGGATCATAGACACCCAGATCAGAAAGCTGAGAAACAAGGAAATCCCGATGGTGAAAGTCCTTTGGAACCACCACAATATGGAAGAATGCACCTGGGAGACACGGGAGTCCATGCTCCAGCAATACCCTTATCTTTTCTAAGGTTAGTTCTTGCATGTTTCATGTGTGTTATGTGGATGATTATGTGTATGCCATGCTATGTGCTAGTTGAGGAACATTCGGGGACGAATGTTCTTAAGGGGGGGAGAATGTAATACCCGGCTAGACTCCGGTATCGAAATTCCTACCGTCCGGTGGAATCTCGGATGTCGGAAACCTCTAGAAGGGTAAAACCATATTTTCATGAAATGTTTTAATGTTTTTAATGATTTTAAGTAAAGAGGAAATGAGTTTTTGAATGAAAACACCCTTGGAGGAAACTCAGGTTCGGCCGCCGAAACTCAAAGTTCGGCCGCCGAACATGCATGCTTTTCGGGTGAGCCTTACTCCCCTGAAGGCATAGGTGAGGGAAGCCCAGGTTCGGCCGCCGAACCTCAAGTTCGGCCGCCGAACATGGCATGCATGCGGAGGCACTTTCGGCCCCCGAACGTGGCCTGGCCAGCTACTATAAAAGGGTCCCTTAGCCGAAAACGGGCGAGCTTTTCCCCATTTTCGGCCAAGGTGAGTCCTTCCGCCATTCTTCACCATCCTTGAGTTCTTTCCTTCAAATCTTTCAAGATTTTCACAAGCTTTTACATTGTTTTGAAGATTTTCAAGTTTAAAGCAAGTTTTGGAGCTTTGAGGTCCAAGAACTCAAAATCTCCCACCTCCGAGTTTAGGACGTCTCCCTCTCGATCTTCAAGAGGTAAGAGCCGATCTTAAGCTCATTTTATGTTTAAAGTAAGTTTTATGCAAGATCTATGGGGTAGAATGCATGTTTAGCTCATAGTTAGGTTTTTGAGTTAATGTTATGTTTTGAGCAATGTGGCTTGGATTATGTTGTTGTTGTGTGTTGTAGTTGGGGTTTAAGTTAGTTTGAAGCCCCTAGGAGCCAATGTATGTATATTTGCATGTTTTGGTTGAGCTAAATGCATGATTGGAAGTTGTGGGAGGCAAATGTGCATGAAGGAGCCAAGTTTCTGCCCTTTGGCAGAAACCAGGTTCGGCAGCCGAAGGCACTTTCGGCCGCCGAACATGGCTGGGGAGGCAGGCCTTTCGGCTACCGAAGTTGCCCCCGAAAAGAGACTTTCGTCTCTGTCTGGGACTTTCGGCCACCGAAGGTGCCGCCGAACCTGCCTGGGTTTCGGCTCTGGAGGGACTTTCTGCCGCCGAAGGTGCTGCCGAACCTGCCCTGTTCTGCCTTCCTTTGCATGTTTTTGCATGATTGTTTTGAGGTGTTTTAGGGGATTTTTGGGGGATGTTTTAGAGTTATGTTCATGTATGTTTGGTCCCTCATTCGAGTCCACCTGTGTAGGTTCGGACCCGAGGAACCGAGGACCCCAGCAGTGAGTCAGTCACTTCAGAGTCAGTAGAGCTTCAGCCAGAGGTGAGTGGAATAACTCTTATACTTTTCAATAAATAAATCAATTTTAGCATGATTCATGCATCATGAATGCCATGTGATGAACTAGGTTGTTTGCATTAGAAATCACGAATATGTTGCATTGCATTTATGATGTTGATGTGGATTGGTTATTGGATGACCCTTTAGTCCTTATATGGTATGATGATGTTACGACATGATATGGTATGGAAGTCCAGGTTGTACCCATTCTACGTCCCTGGCACTATGTAAGAGAAAGTCCAGGTTGTACCCATTTTACGTCCCTGGCACATTGGAATGTATGATATGTTATGTTAAGAGAAAGACCGGTTGTACCCATTCTACGTCCCGGCACTTTGGAATGTAGAGGACTATTGGTGACAATACCATCCGAGATGTGATTTGTTGTGATGTGTTCCATTACATGATGGCATGAGATTTAAATGTTTTCTTTTATTCTGCTCACTGGGCTCTAGTAGCTCACCCCTTCTCCCTAATCCCCTAGGATTGCAGGTACGGGCTAGACAGAGAGGTCAAGAAGATTAAAGTCTTATGTTTGTAATAGATAGATAGTGGACATGATAAAATTGTAAGATGATGTATAACTGAATAGTTATGTTATGTGTAATGATATTGAGGTTTAGAATTTGTGCTTGACCATAGTTCATTGTAATCCCTTGTTGATACATGATCTTAGATATTTGATGATATAAATGTTAGCCAACTCAACACGTGTATATCGCCCTTTGGGGGCATTGTTGAGATCCCACAGAGGGGTCAAGATATGATTATGTATATGTTCAGTGCATGCACAGGTTGAGTTTGGCGTATGATAGAATGTATGAAAGTAAAGTTTTAAATTTTTATGTATGTTTGTTGATCATGTATGGGATTAAACAGGTTTCCAGGATGTATGTTTGGCTTACTACGGGTCCCGGCGGCCTTAAGTCGACCCGGATCCTAGCGCCGGTAGCGGTCCGATTTTCGGGTCGTTACATTTTAAAAATCTATTAATTAATTATTTCGTTAATTTTAATCGTTAACACTCTGTTTGAAAAGAGATTTTTCAAAATAATACAAAGTTTTTCAAAATTTAAAAAACCTTAAACTTATGTTTGGGAGGAAGTGAAGGTTTTTAAAATAAGGTTTTTGGAGGTAAGAACCTCTCCTACCTCCAAAAAACTTCAATTTCAATCCATCAAATTGATAAGTGGAGTAGATTTTTCTTTTTGAAATCTTTTAAATATTTAAAAAATATTTTTTTTCGACAATAAAAGGATACCGATATTTAAAAACTATAACAAATCTTATCTCATAAAACCATATATTAAAAAATTTTATTTTATTTTATTTCCTTTCAAATAGAGTGTAAATATTACAAAAATAGAAAATTATTATTTTATAATATTGAAAACTCACTAATTAATTAATTAATTTTAAAAAATATATTAAAATATTTTTGAAATTTTAAAAAATATAATAATTAATCTCTTTATCAATTTTAGCTATTAAGTATTATTTAAAATACTCCCAATGCAAAGGAAATGCTTAATAAATATTTTTATAAAATTAGAAGACCAATTAATATTATTTTATAGAGATTTAATAATAAAATATTTAATCGTTAAATTAATAAAAGAATTAATTAATATATTATTTAATATTTTATAGATATTTTAATATATTTTTCAAATTGAAAAATTAACTAATGAGTTTTTTAATATTATAAAGATTAAAGAAGTAAATTTATTTATAAAATTAAAAAATTAATTAATGAATTTTTGAATTAAATAATAAAAAATAACAAAAGTAAAGTAAAATATTTAAAACTGCAATAAATTTTAATATATTTTTTAAAATTAAGAAAATAATTAATGGTTAAATAGTAAATTTTTTTATAATAATAAAATAAAAACATATTTTATAAATTAATTGAATGAATATATATTTAAAAAATAAATTTAATTAATGAAGTTGAAATTTTAGCAAGAAAATCAATATTTATAGTTTTTAGTTTTTGATTTTAAAAATATTTTTTGATAAGTAATAAAAATAAAAATACAATACTTTCGATTGAACAAATTTTTTATTTTTTATTAAATGAAAAATAGAGAAGCACACAACATAAAATAATTATAAGTTTTATATTTTAGCTAAAAAGATATATTTAAAGAAAATTTTATTTTTTCATCTAAATCCGCCTCATAACTATCTTATAAAATTAAATAAGATCATTGCTTATTAAAATATAAAAGTTGTATATTTAATTTTTTATAATGTTTAATGGCACTTTTAAATTAAAAAATAATATTTTTAATATTTATCGTATAATTTAAAGGCAAATTTAACATTTTTTCTATTCTATTTTCATCGATCTTAAAATTTTATTCATTTATATAAATTAATATTGTAATTTTATTTTATTTTTTAATATTTTTAATATTTTTAATATTTATTTTTTCAAATAAAAATTTAAAAATATTTAGTTTTATAAATATATTCATCTCACATACTCAAATTACAGTTAAATTTATAAATATATAATATTATGGGCAGAGTTTTATAATATCTAAATTTATAAACTTCTTTTTCAAATACCTAAATTTATAAACTTAAAAGAATTTTGAAATTCTAAAAATTTAGTGAAAATAATTTTAGATAATTATTATTTTCTATAACTATTTTTCGCTATGATATACTTCTCTACTATTAAAATTTAAAAATATTTAAATAAAAGTTGGTATTTAAAATACAGGCAATTATTATATAAAAAAATTTTAAAAAAATGAAAGGAAATTTTGCAACTTAGCAAACTTCTTAACTACTCTATCTTATCTTATGTGATCTTATCTTATTTTCATAAAGATATAAATTTAATGATAAAAAGGATTATTAGCCCAACTTGAACTACAAACAAAGGTACAATAATATAAAGGAAAAAAAATATATAAAGTCCACCTTAAAACTCTAGAACCTAAAAATTAAGAACTTTGACCTGTTGAAGATTTGAATCCTAATCGGAAAAAACTTTACCTGTTGAAGATTTGAATCCTAATCGGAAAAAACTTTTTCGGTGTGCCGCTTTCAATATGAGAATATTGGCTAGTTGACAGATGGACTATTTAAAGTAGATAGACATTCCAGAAACACTACCAAAAAGAAAAAACATTAAAACTATCAACAAAAACTCCAATTATCGGCCATTCCAAGAACAGAAGAACTCAACACTAGAACATAGATCCAACAATGTTAGCAAAAAGCTGTTGTAGAGAAACGAGGATTCTATCTCCAGATCAAGACGACTACCATACTCATAGTCAAAAGAGGCAACATATAACCCATCAGAAGGCAGGAAAAGAGATAAAACACGACAAGCTCATAACAAATAGATCTACACCATAACTGGGAAGGGCCAATGAAAAGAAACGAGGAGATCATCCTTCGGATCGGAGCGACTACCTCACCTAGAAACACATGATGCAATATGCAACTCAAAAGAAAAGTTGAGCCACCACCTTGCCCTCAATTCGCTAGACTAAGACCATCGGGACACCATAGATTGAGAGCTGTCAAATTTGAAAAGAAGAAAATAAACCAAACAATACAAGAGAAGAAAACACAAGGGATATTTACACCCCACCTGACTGTGGCGAGGATAAACCCATAGCTGGGCAGGAGGAGGCTTCCCTACCTGGAAGGGTAAAAAACCCTTTGAGAGGCACAATCACTAGCGAGATATAAAAGAGACTAAATCCCAAAGAAAGGAGAGATTCTCTCTCTATCGGCAAATAGAGAGAGAATTTTTAAGTGGATTAGATAAGTACTCTCATTAGCACATTTAAAAGAAAATAAATACTTTTATTAGCAAACTTTTGTAAAATCAGTTCTAAAATTTAGTTTTAATAATTGCAATACTAAGAATTTCTTTAAAAAAACACTATTTTGAAGGATATTAAGTTTAATATGAAAAATATTGTTTTATTATTTGGATTTTTTACAAATAAATCATGTTAAATGTAACTTTAACTTATATTTAAATATTATTCTTAATTGATGCGATATAATAATCGCCTAAAGCAAGTCATGCGCTGTCACCATAAGATAGGATCACGTGACAAGAGTCTAATAAATTAACACATTATCGCAGAGGCCTCACCCATAGAAAGGAAGACCAGGATACCGTAACAATTAGTGTATCATCAAGACTCGTCCTATCTTGAATAGGTCGAGACTTCATGGAAAGTTACCGTTAGCAGATATAATCTAGCAAATCTCCATTACACTTATAATCACGAAAACCCTTATTCACTAACCGGTACCAGTCGGATTTCTAAGAGATTTGATAACCAACTCTACCTTCTTATAGTATAAAAGCCAATATGCACAAAGATCGAGGTACGAATTCTTACACAATCATTGAATTCAAAGCAATTCATTATATTCGCTTATTTTATTAGTTTACTGACTTGAGTATCAGAGTGGCCGCCCATAGGCATCATCCACGTCACATCTTCTCTTTTGCAAATTGACTAATCACAATTCAACTCTATTTCCAGTCACATCATTTGGTTCCGTTGTCAGAAAATCTATTGCATTAAAACAGGTCTTTTATTCACTTTCTCTTAAAAAGACATTTTTTTTTCTCTTCTATTCTTTAAATAGTTGACAATTCATGAGCTGCTGCTAAGTCTGCTGCGAACAAAAGGGTTATCATTACTTTCACCCCCGGTAGTGGATAAAACACACCCCTCTATGGTCAATAAGGCAAACTTCAATAATCTGAACAACGAGCAAATGATCCAATACATTAAAAAACTACAGACAACTCTTGAGCAGTATAAGACTCAGGAAGAGGCCTCATTTATGACTCCTAGGATAAGGGAAGAGGCTTCCATCGATATTCCAAAGAGTTGGACAAAAGCGATTGAAACGCAATCTAGAGGGAAGACCAAGCTGGAGGACAAGGATTCATCAGACGAGGCTCCAAAAGACGTCAATTGGAAACTGGTTCATGTCGTACAAAGGCACCAAAAGGAGTAGGAGGACTACGGCCTGGACGATGCCTCGCCCTTGTCAGAGGAGATCCTAGCAGAAACCTTCCCTACCAAGCTGAAGCTGCCAACTTGGATAAGTATGATGAAACAGCAAATTCCAGGAGTCTCTTGGCGATCTTCAAAAAAATGATGTAGCTTCAAAACGTCAATGACTTTGTACTGTGCCGAGTGTTTCCATCTACACTCACAAGTTTGATTAAAAAATGCTACCAATATCTGAGCCCAGCTTCTATTCAAAGCTTTACTCAATTTGCTATGATATTTAAGTACAGATTTATCACTTGCATTCCTCTTAAAAATCTCTCCTCTGACTTACAGAAGATCCGTCAAGGAGAGGGTGAGCCTTTAAAGAGTTTTATTTCATGTTTCAATACTGAAGTAATACAGGTGGAAGAATTAAATCACAAAATAGCATGCGAGGTATTGAAAAAGGAAACTCATAACATCAACTTCATGGATTCGTTCATAAAAAATCATGTCTTTACCTATCGGCAGCTTATAGATAAATCTCAAAAATATATAAGGCTTCATGACGAGGTCCAGGCGCTGATGGAATACAGGAGGACGAGTCAAAAGTAAGCCCAAAAGCCGGAGAGGCGAGGGTATGAAGGAGATCGCAGGAACTATCCAATGTCTCGAGCAAGGGACGACCAAGATAAGTATAAGAGTTATACTCTATTAAATGACTCATGGACACACATGTTAATATGGATAAGGAAAATCGATAAAGAGGTTAGATGGCCTTCCAAACTCAATCAAGAGAAAGCTGGTAGACGAGACAGGACCAAGTATTGTCGTTTCCATAAAGATCGTGGGCATACAACAAAGAAATGTCGATAACTAAGAGACGAAATCAAGAGATTGAATCAAGAGATTGATAAGGGATGACATACTTTGAAAGTTTGCGAGAAAGGACAGAGAAAAGAGGAGGCTTAAGCCTGAGGTAAGAACTCTTGAAAAATACTCCTAATAGTGAACCTGTAAGGATCATACATGTGCTTGCAGGAGGACCTAATGATGGCAGGAAAAAGAACAAGCACGTCACTGAAGATGTCTTGTTTGCAGAATAGGAACCTTGGGCAAAACAAGGGATAAAGTTCGAACCTGCAGATAAGGCGATGGTGTTTGTAATACCCGGCTAGACTCCGGTATCGGAATTCCTACCGTTCGGTGGAATCTCGGATGTCGGAGACCTCTAGAAGGGTAAAAACCATGTTTTCATAAAATGTTTTAATGTATTTTATGGTTTTAAGCAAGAAAAGAATTGAGTTTTTGAATGAAAAAGACCAAGGAGGCATTTCCAGGTTCGGCCGCCAAACCTCAAGTTCGGCTGCCGAACATTGGATAGTTTAGGGGGGCAAGTTAGGCTTCCGAAAGTTTCAAAGGTTCGGCCACCGAACCTCATGTTCGGCCTCCGAACTTGCATGATTTTTGGAGGCACTTTAGGCTGCCGAAAGGTAGTCTGGCAGTCCCTATATAAGAGCTCCATGGCCGAAACGGGCGAGTTTTCTCCCCATTTTCGGCCACGGTGAGTTCTTGCTCTCCCATGGTTCGTTTTTGATGTTTTTCTTCCGATCTTTAGAGTTTTAACGAGTTTTATCTTGATTTGAAGATATTTGAGCAAAAGAGCAAGTTTTAAAGTTTGGAGACCAAAGAGTTGAGATCTCCCCCATCTCCAAGTTAGGATCGTTTCTCCTCTAGATCTTCAAGAGGTAAGCTTCGATCCTGCCATTCTAGTATGTTTTAAACAAGTTTTATGAGTTTTGTGGGGTAGAAATGCATGTTTAGGTTATTGTTGGTTTTATGGGTTTATGTTGAGTTTTTTACCAATATATGTTGTATATGCATGTTTGATGTGTTGTAGTTGGGGTTTAAGATAGTTTGAAACCCCTAGGAGCTTATATGCTTGCGTATGCATATTGTAGAATAGGAAAATGCATGATTGAATGAGTTGGGAGGCGTTTATGCATGTGAAGGGCTGGGTTCTGCCACTTTGGGAGGACCCAGGTTCGGCAGCCAAAGGCTCTTTCGGCCTCCGAACCTGCCTGTGGAGGCCAACTTTTGGCTGCCAAAACCCTACCCCCGAAAGTGGACTTTCGGCTTTGGAAGGGACTTTCGGCCGCCGAAGGTGCCGCTGAACATGCATGAGTTTCGTCTCTGGAGGGAACCTTCGGCCGCCGAAAGTGCCGCCGAAGGTGCATGACTTTCGGCTCTGGAGGGACTTTCGGCCGCCGAACCTGCTGCCGAAAGTGCCCTGTTCAGCCCTCCTTTGCATGATTTCTATGATTATTTTAAGATGTTTTAGGGGGTTTTTGGGGAGTATTTTAGAGTCATGTTCATGGATGTTTGGTCCCTCATTTGAGTCCACCTGTATAGGTTCGGACCCGAGGAACCGAGGACCTCAGTAGTGAGATAACTGCTCCAGAGTCATTTGAGCTAGCCTAAGGTGAGTGGAATAACTCTTCACGTTTCAAAGCAAATAAATAAATGTTGAGCATGATACGTGCATCACGTATGCCATGAGATATACTAGGTTGTTTGCATTAGAATTCACGAATATGTTGCATTGCATAATATGATGATGATGTGGATGGGTGTTGGATGATCCTTTAGTCCTCGTATGATATGATGTGATATGATATGGTATGGTATGGAAGTCCAGGTCGAGGCCCATTCTACACCCCTGGCACTATGTTAAGAGAAAGACCAGGTCGAGGCCCATTCTACGCCCCTGACATTATAAGAATGTTATGTCATGTATGTTATGCTAAGAGAAAGACCAGGTCGAGGCCCATTCTACGCCCTTGGCACTATTGGGTATGTTGAGGACTATTGGTGACAAAACCATCCTTGATGTGATTTGTCTGTGATGTGATGCATTCCATTATAGCATATGATTTAAATGTTTTATTATTCTGCTCAATGGGCTCTAGTAGCTCACCCCACTCCCTTAACCCCAGTTTTGCAGGTACGGGATAGACTAGGAAGTCAAGAAGAGTAAAGTCATGGTCATGTAATAGCTAGTGGTGGACATGATAAATATTGAAATGTAATGAATAGTATTAGTTAGTTATGAAGTGTAATGATGATATTGAGGATTATAGTTGTGCTTGACCCTAGTTTGTATATTAATCCCTTTGTTTACATGATCTTTCAAATGTAATGGTTTAATGATGCTTTAAGTAAGCCAAACTCACTATATGTTATGTTACCTCATTGGAGCTTTGTTTAGGACTCCAGTGTGGGGTTGATGATTATGTATATGTATAGTGCATGCACAGGTTGAGTTTGGTGATTGAATAAAAAGAAAAGTTCAAAATTTTTATGTATGTGTTGACCATGTATGGGATTAAACAGGTTTACAGGATGAATGTTTGGCTTGCTACGGGTCCCGGCGGCCTTAAGTCAATCTGGATCCTAGCGCCGGTAGCGGTCCGGTTTCCAGGTCGTTACAGATTGGTATCAGAGCCCTAGGTTCATATGGTCGGACCTAGAGTGTCGGGCTCATAGATGTTCTAGAAGGTGAAGCACAATAGGAAAAAAATCATGTCCACTAGGATAGAAGGTAGAGTCCTGTCTTGAATGATGATGTGAAATACCATGATTATATGCATGTGCATTAATGATACGCTATGTATGTGATATATGTGATGCGGGTTCATGTGTTTGCACATGAACCATTTGATGCTAATGTTTTTGTGATGTGTATTGTTTTCCAGTAAACAGGATGAGAGGAACTCGTCGATCTGCACGATTGACTGGAGTACCACCAGAGGATGAGGGCATGAGTGCCCGTCCCCTTGCATTGCCAAGGGCAATGTCTAGCAGATCTAGCAGGGAAAGAGCAGTGAGAGACCCTAGAAGGTCTTTGGATATGAACAGAAGCAGATCAGTAAGGGGAACAGTTCAGGGAGGAATGTCAGAGGATGTGGGGGATGATATGGATGTAGATCAGAGGAGGGATGGCAGTCTTGGAGTGAGTATGTCGGAAGAGGGTATGGGAGAGTCCCAAGGAGGCACTCAGGCCTCGGGATTTGTTCAGCCACCCCAGTACCCACCCTTTTCTCAGAATCCCGGGCATTCGAACATCGGATTACCCCAGCTTTAACCCTTACCACTCCCACATGCCATACCCACCTTTCTACCCACCATACCCACAGTACCCTATGTACCCACCCCCGTCCTTCTACCCAGGTACAACAAACCCTACCCCAGGGGATGCTGCACCTCCTCCACCACCAGCAGCACCTACTGTCCCAGAAACCCAAATGCCTAAACCTAGCTCATCTGGAGGGAGCAAGGTCAAGATGACCGACTACATGAAGTTGGGTGCTCCCCAGTATGAAACCAGTGATGACCCATTTATGTATCTTGAGAGGGTCAGAACGAATACAGATGAGATAGGAGCTGATGATAGTAGAGCCATTCAGATGGCTGGGTTCACACTGAAGTGCAAGAAGGCCCGAGAGTGGTTTAAGAATTATGTGAGCCCAAGGTTGGACAGCCTATCATGGGAGAAGTTTGCAAATGAGTTTGCAGGATGGGCTTTCCCTGACAGTTCAAGGGAGTTGAAGATGATTGAATTTGAGCAGTTAAGGCAGTCAGATGAGATGAGTGTGGATGAGTATACAGACAGGTTCTTGGAGCTGTTGCCGTTTGCTGGGCAAAATCTGGATACAGATCAGAAGAAGTCAAGGAGGTATATCATGAGGCTCCATTCCAGGTATTCCTCCTTGATTCAGTCAGCAGAGAGGGAGAGTTTCCATGCCATTGTGAATATGGCTCGAAGGATGGAGGCTAGTGCAATCATCGAAGGGAAAGTTAAGCAGTCTGTAGCACAGCCTTCTGGTTCCAAGACCCCAGGTGGGGGAAGGTTAGACCCATCTTCTCTGAGTGCAGCAGCTTCAGGCAGTAAAAAGTGGGGTAAGGCAAGTCTAAGAAGAACAAGTTCTGGAGCAAGATCAAGTCAGGTCTGGGATTGGGAAGTGGCTCGAGCTCAGGTGCAGATAATGCAGTATGTAGGAGGTGTGGGAAGCCGCACAAGGGTGTATGTCTGGTTGGGACGACAGCCTGATTCAGATGTGGGCAGGAGGGACACATGGCTCGGGAGTGTCCTAGAGCAGCTTTTATAGCACAGTCTCAGCAAACAGCTTCTGGTAGTGTGGCTCAGCCAGCAGCTCTAGCCGCGACTCAGGCTAGTGGTAAAGGCAGAGGGAGAGGGGCAGCCTCTTCTTCAGCGGGTTTCAGAGGTGAAGGTCCATCAGTCCCAGCATGTATCTTCACAATGACACAGCAAGAGGCAAATGCATCGAACACTGTGGTGGCAGGTAATCTCATCATTGGTTGCTCAGATGTTTATGCCTTAATGGACCCTGGTGCATCTCATTCTTTTATTGCTCTGAAGGCCGTCGAGAGGTTGGGATTGATGGTCTCTGGGTTAGAGTGTCTCCTATGGGTCAGTGGACCCAAGTGTGACCTGTCAGTGGCAGAGTTAGTCTGCCAGTGTAGTCCAGTTTTTATTGAGGGAAGATGCCTTTCTGCCGACCTTGTGGTTCTAGATTTGACAGATTTTGACGTCATTCTAGGGATGGATTGGCTATCTACCCATGGTGCTACCTTGGACTACAGAGACAAGGTAGTCAAGTTCAGATGTCAGGATGGGTCAGAGGTTGTCTTCAGAGGAGACAGGGGGAGTACACCTAGAGGTTTGATATCAGCCCTTCAGGCTCGTAGGCTACTCAGGAGGGGTTGTCAGGGTTTTCTAGCTCATGTGAGAGAGCTGGATAGTCATGTTAGAGAGCCCGCCTCAGTGCCCGTGGTCAGTGAGTTCTTAGACGTTTTCCCAGACGAGCTGCCAGGTTTACCACCTGTTAGGGAGATAGAGTTCAAAATTGAGTTGATGCCTGGAACCAGACCGATCTCTATCCCTCCCTACAGGATGGCACCAGCAGAACTGAAGGAGCTTAAGGAGCAGTTGCAAGAGTTGGTAGATAGAGGCTTCATCCGACCGAGTACCTCACCTTGGGGTGCTCCAGTGCTATTTGTGAAAAAGAAGGATGGATCTCTCAGACTTTGTATCAACTACAGACAGCTGAACAAGGTCACTACCAAGAATAAGTACCCGTTGCCAAGGATCGACGATCTATTTGACCAGCTAGCAGGAGCAGGTTGTTTCTCCAAGATAGATCTGCGATCTGGGTACCATCAGCTGAGGATAAGAGAAGAGGATGTACCGAAGACAGCATTCAGGACCAGATATGGGCACTATGAGTTCCTTGTGATGCCGTTCAGGTTAACCAACGCCCCTGCAGCATTCATGGATCTCATGAACAGAGTATTTAGCCAATACCTGGATCACTTTGTTATTGTCTTCATAGATGATATCTTAGTGTATTCCAGGAATGCAGAGGAGCATGCCCATCATCTGAGGTTGGTTTTGCAGACCTTGAGAGAACACGGCTTGTATGCCAAGTTCTCCAAGTGTGAGTTCTAGCTGAGGAGTATTTCATTTTTGGGGCACGTTGTGTCAGAAAATGGAATCGAGGTAGACTCCAAGAAAGTGGAAGCTGTAGCTAACTGGCCTAGACCCACTACAGTGACAGAGATCAAGAGCTTCTTGGGTTTGGCAGGTTACTACAGGAGGTTCGTCTAGGACTTCTCTAAGATTGCAGCTCCTATGACCAGACTGACTAAGAAGAACCAGAGGTTTGTGTGGACCGACCAGTGTGAAGAGAGCTTTGAAGAGCTAAAGAAGAGGTTGACTTCAGCACCAGTGTTAGCTCTGCCAACTAGTAATGAAGACTTCACGGTTTTCTGTGATGCGTCCCGTGTGGGACTGGGTTGTGTGCTAATGCAGAATGAAAGGGTGATTGCTTATGCTTCTAGGCAGTTGAAGAAGCACGAGTTGAATTACCCTACACATGACCTAGAGATGGCAGCGGTAATCTTTGCACTCAAGATGTGGAGGCATTACCTTTATGGGGTAAAATGTGAGATCTTTACAGATCATAAAAGCCTGCAGTACATCCTGAGTCAGAGAGAGTTGAATTTGAGGCAGAGAAGATGGGTAGAACTGCTCAGTGACTATGATTGCAAGATCCAGTACCATCCGGGTAAGGCGAATGTTGTGGCAGACGCCTTAAGCCGGAATCACTTGGCAGTTTGTCCCATATTTCAGCAGAGAGGAGGCCAGTAGTGAGGGAGTTCTTCGAGCTCATCAATGAAGGTCTACAGTTGGAGTTGTCTGGTACAGGTGCTTTGATAGCCCAGTTGAGAGTGGTACCCATGTTTCTGGAGCAAGTGGCTCAGAAACAGCACGAGGACCCAAAGTTAGTGAAGATTGCCAGGACTGTTCAGTCAGGCAAGAACGAAGAGTTCAGATTTGACAATAAGGGGATCCTCCGCTATGGGAATAGATTGTGTGTACCAGATGACGTGGGACTGAAGGGAGACATTATGAGGGAAGCTCATAATGCCAGATACTGTGTTCACCCTGGGGCCACCAAAATGTATCAAGATCTGAAGAGAGTGCATTGGTGGACAGCTATGAAGAGAGAAGTGGCACAGTTTGTGTCAGCCTGCGAAATATGTCAGAGGGTGAAGCTGGAACATCAGAAGCCGGCTGGAATGCTTAACCCACTACCTATTCCAGAGTGAAAATGAGAGAACATAGCTACGGACTTTGTGGTGGGGTTACCGGCAGCGTCTAACAGATTAAACTCCATATGGGTGATTGTGGACAGACTAACCAAATCTGCTCACTTCATTCCTGTCAGGAGTAACTACTCTGTGGACAAGTTGGCGCAGGTGTATGTTGATGAGGTTGTCAGGTTGCATGGAGTTCCTGTTTCAATAGTGTCTGATAGAGGGCTCCAGTTCACCTCTAGGTTTTGGCGGAGTCTGCAGAATGCTATGGGTACCAGGTTGGATTTTAGCATTGCTTTCCATCCACAGACGGACGGACAATCAGAGAGGACCATCCAAACAATAGAGGATATGCTCAGGATGTGTGTGCTGGATTTTGGCGGTTCTTGGAGGCAGCATCTACCCTTGGTGGAGTTTGCCTACAATAACAGCCATCATGCTAGCATAGGGATGGCTCCATATGAAGCCTTGTATGGAAGAAAGTGCAGGTCACCTGTTTGCTGGGAAGAAGTTGGGAAAGGGCCTTGGCAGGGTCTGAGCTTGTAGAGATCACCAGCAGAGTGATGCCCATAATCAGAGAAAGGATCAAGACTGCTGCAAGCAGACAAAAGAGTTATGCAGATATCCGCAGAAGGCAAGTAGAGTTTCAGGAGGGGGATTTGGTATTGCTCAAGGTGTCTCCAATGAAAGGGGTGATTCGGTTCGGGAAGAAAGGTAAGCTAGCTCCACGGTACATTGGGCCCTTTGAGATCTTGTAAAAGATTGGGAATGTATCGTATAAGCTAGATTTACCTGCTTCAATGGAGAGAATCCATTTAGTTTTCCATGTTTCTATGCTACGAAAGTTTGTGTCAGATCCGGGTAAGGTTCTTAGTGAGCCTGATATGGAGATCCAAGAGGATCTCACTTATGTTGAACAGCCAGTACGGATTCTTGACACTCAGATCAGAAAGTTGAGAAACAAGGAGATCCCGATGGTGAAAGTCTTTTGGAATCACCACAACATTGAGGAGTGTACCTGGGAGACACGGGAGTCCATGCTCCAGCAATATCCTCATCTCTTCTAAGGTGAGTTTTATGTGCTTTGTTGTGTGTTTATGTTTTTATGCCATGCTATGTTTGTTTGGTGAACATTCGGGGACGAATGTTCTTAAGGGGGGAAGAATGTAATACCCGGCTAGACTCCGGTATCGAAATTCCTACCGTCCGGTGGAATCTCGGATGTCGGAGACCTCTAGAAGGGTAAAAACCATGTTTTCATAAAATGTTTTAATGTATTTTATGGTTTTAAGCAAGAAAAGAATTGAGTTTTTGAATGAAAAAGACCAAGGAGGCATTTCCAGGTTCGGCCGCCGAACATTGGATAGTTTAGGGGGGCAAGTTAGGCTTCCGAAAGTTTCAAAGGTTTGGCCGCCGAACTTGCATGATTTTTGGAGGCACTTTAGGCTGCCGAAAGGTGGTCTGGCAGTCCCTATATAAGAGCTCCATGGCCGAAACGGGCGAGTTTTCTCCCCATTTTTGGCCACGGTGAGTTCTTGCTCTCCCATGGTTCGTTTTTGATGTTTTTCCTCCGATCTTTAGAGTTTTAACGAGTTTTATCTTGATTTGAAGATATTTGAGCAAAAGAGCAAGTTTTGGAGCTTGGAGACTAAAGAGTTGAGATCTCCCCCATCTCCAAGTTAGGATCGTTTCTTCTCTAGATCTTCAAGAGGTAAGCTTCGATCCTGCCATTCTAGTATGTTTTAAACAAGTTTTATGAGTTTTGTGGGGTAGAAATGCATGTTTAGGTTATTATTGGTTTTATGGGTTTATGTTGAGTTTTTTACCAATGTATGTTGTATATGCATGTTTGATGTGTTGTAGTTGGGGTTTAAGATATTTTGAAACCCCTAGAAGCTTATATGCTTGAGTATGCATGTTGTAGAATAGGAAAATGCATGATTGAATGAGTTGGGAGGCGTTTATGCATGTGAAGGGCTGGGTTCTGCCACTTTGGAAGGACCCAGGTTCGGCAACCAAAGGCTCTTTCGGCTGCCGAACCTGCCTGTGGAGGCCAACTTTTGGCTGCCGAACCCTGCCCCCGAAAGTGGACTTTCGGCTCTGGAAGGGACTTTCGGCCGCCGAAGGTGCCGCCGAACATGCATGAGTTTCGTCTCTGGAGGGAACCTTTAGCCGCCGAAAGTGCCGCCGAAGGTGCATGACTTTCGGCTCTGAAGGGACTTTCGGCCGCCGAACCTGCCGCCGAAAGTGCCCTGTTCAGCCCTCCTTTGCATGATTTCTATGATTGTTTTAAGATGTTTTAGGGGGTTTTTGGGGAGTATTTTAGAGTCATGTTCATGGATGTTTGGTCCCTCATTTGAGTCCACCTGTGTAGGTTCGGACCCGAGGAACCGAGGTCCTCAGCAGTGAGATAACTGCTCCAGAGTCATTTGAGCTAGTCTAAGGTGAGTGGAATAACTCTTCACGTTTCAAAGCAAATAAATAAATGTTGAACATGATACATGCATCACGTATACCATGAGATATACTAAGTTGTTTGCATTAGAATTCATGAATATGTTGCATTGCATAATATGATGATGATGTGGATGGGTGTTGGATGATCCTTTAGTCCTCGTATGATATGATGTGATATGATATGGTATGGAAATCCAGGTCGAGGCCCATTCTACGCCCCTGGCACTATGTTAAGAGAAAGACCAGGTCGAGGCCCATTATACGCCCCTGGCATTATAGGAATGTTATGTCATGTATGTTATACTAAGAGAAAGACCAGGTCGAGGCCCATTCTACGCCCCTGGCACTATTGGGTATGTTGAGGACTATTGGTGACAAAACCATCCTTGATGTGATTTGTCTGTGATGTGATGCATTCCATTATAGGTTATGATTTAAATGTTTTATTATTCTGCTCACTGGGCTCTAGTAGCTCACCCCACTCCCTTAACCCCAGGTTTGCAGGTACGGGATAGACCAGGAGGTCAAGAAGAGTAAAGTCATGGTCATGTAATAGCTAGTGGTGGACATGATAAATATTGAAATGTAATGAATAGTATTAGTTAGTTATGAAGTGTAATGATGATATTGAGGATTATAGTTGTGCTTGACCCTAGTTTGTATGTTAATCCCTTTGTTTACATGATCTTTCAAATGTAATGGTTTAATGATGCTTTAAGTAAGCCAAACTCACTATATGTTATATTACCCATTAGAGCTTTGTTGAGGACTCCAGTGTGGGGTTGATGATTATGTATAGGTATAGTGCATGCACAGGTTGAGTTTGGTGATTGAATAAAAAGAAAAGTTCAAAATTTTTATGTATGTGTTGACCATGTATGGGATTAAACAGGTTTACAGGATGAATGTTTGGCTTGCTACGGGTCCCGGCGGCTTTAAGCCGATCTGGATCCTAGCGCCGGTAGCGGTCCGGTTTCCGGGTCGTTACAGTGTTCTTCCATAATGACCCGTTAGTGATCAGTATCTGACTAAACAAGTATGATGTGAGGCAGATCTTGGTCGATACAGGTAGCTTCGTCAATCTCATCACTCTAGCTATTTTCAATAAGCTAGGATTAGACAAGAATAACCTTGTTAAGATCTCCTACCCGTTAGTAGGATTAGAAGATAAGATCATGATAGTTCTAGGCACTATTAATCTCCCCCTTATGCTGGGTGATGAGAAACACAAGTGGGAGCTATATGTAGAATTAGCGGTGGTGGACATTCCACTCGCCTACAATGTAATACTTGATCACCCAGTCTTAAACTATCACATGCTAATTATTAATATGGATGCTATGTGTTTAAAGTTACCAACTCCAAAAAGGATTAGCTATTGTCCAAGGCAGCCAAAAGTTAGTGCAAGAATGCTATAGGCACTCCAAAAAGAGCCTTGGAAAGGCGACGATGCCCATCAAATTTTTAGAAAAGCCAGACTCCCACATGAAGCCAAAACCAGCAGACTCAGTGGAAGAAGTCCAGCTAGGAACTAACAAAAAAGTACGATTTGGAATTGGATTAAGTGATGAAGTAAATCATAATTTAATAGAATTACTAAAACTTAGAGTAACTACTTTTGCTTGGTCTCTAGAAGATGTAACAGGTGTTGACCTGACTCTTATCACCCATAAGTTGTCTATTGACGAGACAATAAAATCGATATAATAAAAGAGAAGAAAGTTTGCACCGGAGAGGCAGCAGGTGATTAAGGAGGAGGCTAATAAACTTTTAAGTGCAGGGTTGATAAGGGAGATCCAGTGTCCTATATGGCTTGCCAATTAGGGGTGAGCATTCGGTCGGTTCAGTTCAAAATCGAACCGAACCGAATAAACTGAAAACCAAAATTTTAGTGTTTATGAAAATCGAACCGAACTGATTTTGGTCAGAAACCGAATCGAACCGAACTGGTATGATTCGATTCGATTCGATTCGGTTTGATCGGTTTCAATTTTTAATAATTTTTTTATTTTTTACACTTTATTTTTAGTATTTTAAAATTTAATTAAAATATTTTAATCTTAATATAATTTAATTTCTCTATATTATTGAAAAAACATATTATTATCACTAATCGATTCGGTTCGATTTTTTCAATTTTTTTCTGATCAAAACTGAACCGAACCGAAATAATCAAAATTTCTGAAATTAAAAATCGAATCGAACCAAAATATATAAAAAACCAAACTAAATTTTCAATTCGGTTCGGTTCGGTCGATTTTTTCGATTTGAACCGAATACTGCTCACCCCTATTGCCAATATAGTACTAGTTAAGAAGGCAAACGGAAAGTGGAGACTCCTTTTGGACTTTACCGACTTAAACAAAGCATGTCCAAAGGATCACTATCCACTCCTATCCATCGACAGGTTAATAGACTCTACTTTGGGACATGCAATGGTTTCTTTGCCTGACGCTATTTTAGGTTACCACAAGATCTTGATAGACACTAAAGATACAGAAAAAACTTCTTTAAAAGCTTGTAAAAGAGAGAAAACAAGTGAGAATCCCTTTCCACAAAAAAACCTTAAAACACTAGAGTGGAGAGTGATGGCTTCTAGCGGGTATTTTGCTCCTTCACCACCTGTATTTTCTGGAGAAGGCTATGTGATCTGGGCTGTGAAGATGAAGGCTTATTTTAAAGCTTTTGATCTGTGGGAGGTGACTAAAACTGGTAGAGAACCAGCTCCCTTGAGAGATAATCCTACTATTGCTCAGACTAAGGCTCATAGTGAAGAGTGTGCTAAGGGATTCAAGGCTCTGTCATGTCTTCATGCCTCTATCTCTTATGTGATTTTCACAAAAATCATGGCTTGTGAATCTGCAAAAGAAGCTTGGGACAGACTCAAGGAGGAGTTCCAAGAAAGTGAAAGCTCGAGGCAAATGACTGTTCTCAACTTGAGAAGGGAGTTTGAGGTTCTAAAAATAAAAGAATCTGAAACTCTGAAGGAGTACACAAATAGATTGATGGCTGTGGTAAAAAAAAAATCAGGTTACTGGGTGAAGATTTATCAGATAAAAGAGTTGTGGAAAAGGTTTTGCTTGCTTGAGAGATTTAAGTCTAAAATCTCAATTTTAGAAGACTCAAAGATCTGTGCAAGATCATCCTACCTGACCTCATAAATTCTTTACAAGCTACTGAGCAAAGGAGATTTTTTAGACAAGAAGATGTTTCTGAGGAGGCATTTGTTGCAAAACAGAAAGAAAAATAGGTGTTGGAATCCAAGAAAAGAAAGCGGGCAAACAACCTAAAAGTGGAAGTGATACTGCAAAAAAGGGCAAATTTCCACCTTGTCTAACCTGTAGAAAAACAAATCACTTGGAGAAGGATTGCTGGCAGAAAAATAGTGTAAAGCTTGTGCAATGCCATTACTGCAAGAAATATGGCCACATATTCAAAGATTGCAAAATTAGACAGGGCAAAGCTCAAAACCAGCAGCAGGGTCAGCAAGCTAATTTCATTGATGATCAACATAAGCACTAGGAAGATCAGCTGTTCATGGCTTCTCAATCATGTAAAGTTGCTAATAACCTCACTTGGTTCATTGACAGTGGATATACAAGTCACATGGCTTGAGATGAAAGCTTGTTTGTCTCCATGGACAAATCAATAAAAGCTACTGTGAAGATGGGAAATGGAGAGATAGTTCAGACTGTTGGCAATGGTACTTTTGCTATGAAAATAAAAGAAGGTACTAAGTACATTTCTAACGTTCTCTACATTCCTAATCTAAATCAGAATTAATTGAGTGTTGCTCAAATCATGAAAAAAATTATTTTCCTTGTCTTTCAAAGACTCTTCATACCATATTTATGACTCATATAATTCTAAAGTTGTGGAGGTTGGAATGATTGGTAATATCTTTCCTCTAATGTCTTGTGATGCTGCTGAATCTGCGTGTAAAGTTGTTGTAGATGAGTCTTGGTTGTGGCATAAAAGATATGGGCATTATAACTTGAATTGTTTGAAGTTTATGCAATCTCATGATATGATTATTGATATGCCTGCTGTTTCTATTTGTGATGGGGTGTGGTCTAGTTGTCAATTTGATAAATTGCATAAATACTCATTTTATAAGGATCAAGTTAGGAGGGCTACTGAAAAATTAGGGATTGTACATACTAATGTGTTTGGGTCTATGAGTGTGCCATCCCTAAGCCCAAATAAGTATTTTATCTTGTTTGTAGATGACTTGACTAGAATGACTTGGGTGTATTTTCTAAGCAGGAAGAGACAAGTTTTCAATGTGTTTAAGAAATTCAAACCTTTAGTTGAAAAGTAGAGTTGTTATGTCCTTAATACTTTAAGGTATGATAATGGTAAAGAGTATACCTCAAAGGAATTTGACAAATTTTGTGAAGATGTTGGTACTCAACATCAACTTTCAGTCCATTATTCACCTCAACAGAATGGAGTTTCTGAGAGGAAGAACAGAACAGTTGTTGAGATGGCCAGATGCATGTTGAAAGAGAAAGAGCTACCAAAGATGTTTTGGGTTGAAGTTGTTTATACAGCTGTGTATTTATTGAATAGACTTCCCACTAAAGCAGTGGAAGGGAAAACTCCAGCTAAAGCATGGTTTGGATCAAAGCCTTCTACAACTCATTTGAAGGTCGTTGGATCAGTTTACTACATGCTTGTTCCTGATGCCAAGAGGGTGAAGCTAGATGATAAGGCTGATTTGGGTATTTTTCTAGGCTATGCAACTTCATCAAAATGCTATAAGATCTATAACGTGAAAACCAAGAAAGTGGTTATTAGTGGTTATTAGTAGAGATATGAAGTTTGATGAAGGAGCCTACTGAGACTTTGAGAAAGAGCAAATTGTTAGAGCAGCAAACTCTCTGCAGCTAAAAGTTATTTATGGAAGCTCTAGCAATGGAAATTTAGAATATGAAAAAAAGTCTAATTTTACTTTAGAATTTAAAAATGAGTTTAATTCTAATTCAGAATTTGAAAAAGAGTCTAATTTCAATAATGAAGCACATGCTCCTAAATTCAAGTCTCTTTCTGAGATTTATGAGAGGTGTAATGTGGTTGTGGCAGAACCAAGCTGCTATTAAGGAGCTTCTCAAGTTAAAGTATGGTAGCATACCATGAAAGAAGAAATTACAGCAATTGAGAAGAATGAAACCTAGGAGTTGACTTCCAAACCAAAGGGCAGAAATGCAATTGGTGTGAAGTGGATTTACAGAATTAAAGTAAATCATGATGCCTCTATCTTCAAGTACAAAGTCAGGCTTGTTGTGAAGGGTTATGCTCAACAACTAGGGATTAATTATGGAGATACGTTTGCTCCAGTTACTAGGCATGATACTATCAGATTGTTGTTTGTCTTTAGCAGCCCAAAATGGATGGCAAGTGTTTCACTTGGATGTCAAATCTGCATTCCTGAATGGTTGGTTTGTTGAATGAGAAGAAGAAACAAAACTTACCTTGTCTTCTTCGGCTTTCGCAAGCAAATATACAAGTAAGTTGGTACTCTTCTTCTTCTTCTCCTTCTTCTTCTTCACCACTGTTGCTGCCATGAAGAAAATTGAGCACCTAGCTACTCTTCTTCTTCTTCTCCTCCTCCACTTTTGTTACTAATATTGAGCACCTAGCTACTGATCTTAAATACCTATTTTCAGTTCTAAAGACTTCATATCAATATTTAGTTATTTTCCGAACACAACAAAACCTATGAAAATAAAGCCAATGGAAGAGGTAACCCATGTTTGTTCATTCAAAGCTGATGAAACCAAGTGAGACCCAGGACAGAAGAAATGCAAACCATGAATTACCTATAAAAGGATGATACAAAGAATCTATGATAATTGAATATTGTATCTCTCAATCGAAATATAATTTATCAATGAAAGGATTTCGACCATAATCCTTTCTTATCATCCATGAAAAAGTGCTCATAAAACAATAGTAGTAACTTAAATACCCTAAAAAACAGTGAAAGGTTTGCTCCCCCTCTAATAGGAATACAAGTTTAGATTGTAAACATTTCAAATGAACTAAATCACTAAATGAGCAGATTTTACTGCTCAGCACCAAAGCTTGGCTGTATTTGCTGTTCTCCCATTGCACAAAGAGTTACCTTTCCATGAAACTCTTGAGGTTCTTCAGCCATAGCAAGTATTCTTTGTTGTCTTTGTTTCTCATGTACTCGAACAAAAAGTTAGTCGTGCTAGGTTTGATCCCTCTAATCTCAAGATATTTGTGGAAAGCCTTTTGCAAATTTTCATCCAAATCACTGTTGAAGAGAAGCCAAGTTAGTCAAATATCATAACAAGGATTAACATAATTAATTGGTACCATATCATATATAAAAAACTTACCAAAAGTCCGGTCCTTCATATGCAAGTTGATCTTCAGAATATTCTGAATCCTTGACTGACAAGGTATCGATTGTGATCTCATCTGGGTAAGCAGTGATACCAAACTCCAGAATCTGGCCATTTCCTTTAGTAATACTTACAACCAGTGGAAGGCTTGCTGGGTTATCCGAGTCCTCAACATTTTTATCCTGATCACCATCGTCATCTTCCTGAACATCCTCATCTGGAATACTAGGTTCATCAACTTCAACTTTGATTGTCTCATCTTGGTACTTCCTTTTTAGTAATATGGTTCTCTCTCCAGGATTATCTTGGATTTCAAAAGGAAATCCATTTGGGATATCCTCCACCTGTTTAGGGTCATCATAAAAAATTGACATGATGTTTGTGGCTTCTATGAATGTCATCTCAAGCACTTAAATGAACAATGACATGTTCAGCGAGCACCACTCAAATGTTACAGGTATGAGCAAGATTTCACAACTAGTGAAACTAGTAAAAAGCTCAGAGAAGCTACATGTAGGAAAGAGCATAACAAGAATTACGATGGCCAATTGTTGAAGAACAAGCACGCTTGCTCACCCTTGGAAATGGACCTCAAGAACCCAAATTTAAAGATCCCAATCCAATTTCAGTTTTGAAATAACTGATAGCTTTACACTTGAAAGTAGATGTATTGACTATGATAGCTAGTAAACAGAAAAAAGATGAATTATATCTAGAAATTTTTTTTTACAGATATAAACAGAGACTAATCATGAAGTATTACAACCTAGAAATTGACTACATTAAAAATCATATCAAACAAGGAATTGCAAAAGTTGTGCTGAAAAATGGAAAGATTCCCCAAGATTGATGAATTCATTAAATTTGTAGAAAATAAAGAGATAATAAATCAAGTTTTACATTATAAATCACACAGCTAGCCAACAAAAACGGTAAACGCCATAAGAAATATATGTAGCGAACATATGCTATGCACAGCAAACAAACACGACAAACCAAAATCATAGCAGTCGAATAAATTTTTAATATAAAACTAGAAATAGAAGACTTACATCATTTGGTTGCTCGGCGCAGTCGATCTCAGATTCGAGGACTCGAATCAGATTCTCATCGGCACTCAGTTTTGCTCCGGTGGACGTCGAGAATCGGAAAAATGGAGCAAAGACTTGCCGACAGGCCTCGTACCTGAGATTGCGCTTTTCAACAGAGAGAACAGCGGATATTGCGCTGTGAAAGGTTCTCTGAGAACCAACAGAGCGAATTGCAAGAGGAAGTACAGAGGCTGAGGCTCTGCGAAGAAGGGAACTGAATGCCATTGCAGGTTTCAAGAAAAGAGGCAGAGGAAATAGAGGGTTTTGCGGGGTTAGGGTTTAGCGAGAGGGTTTAGAGGTATTTTAAAAGGCGTATTTGGGCCGAATACAGCTAATTGCTTGCAGACAGTGGGCCTTGACGCTTCAGTCCGGCCATATTTCCCTTTTTGTAGAAGCATTTCTTCTTTTTTCTTTTTAAAAAATTGTATTTTTTTTAAAAAAATACACAAAAATATGTTATGTTTTACTATTTATATAATTTAATTTATATTAAAATAATATTTCATGGTATTATATTATTATCAAATATTAACTATTTTCAAGCAACTATTAAAACATATGAAGTGATAAATTAAAATATAATTATTAATTAAAAAAATATAAAAGAATAAATATAATTTCAATTCATTTTCACTTCAAAATTTATAGTTTAGTTTGTATCAAAATAATATCTCACAATATCATTTATATATCGACTTCTTAATAACGTTTAGAAATTATTATTATTTACTAACAACGTGATATTATAAAATAATATTTTAATTGTAACAGTCATGCCCTTTCACCGGCACTGTTACCGTTCACGGCCCAGGGCTATCCCTCGCCTGGCCTCGTGCCACCTCGGACTTTCCACTGGCGTCGTGAACAGTTTTTAACATCCATTCACCCTCACGGGTTCCTGGCAGGATTTGTCCCCTTGGGTTCAAACTATCCTATACCCCAACAAACATCAACAAAGCAACACATTAACATGCATTTCATCCTTAAACCCATATAAACCCTAACACTTTTATAACTAACCTAATCATGCATCTTCACCCCATAACCCTTCATAAAACTTGCTTAAAACATCAAAGATGGTGAGGATTGACGCTTACCTCTTGAAGATCGAGAGAAGGCGTGACCCAACTTGGAGATTTGGGGAAAATGAGTTCCGAAGGTCTCCAAGCTTCCAAACTTCGATCTTTGCTCAAAATCTTCAAAACCAAGCTAAAACTCGTCAAAACATGAAGGATTTTAAGGAAAACATCAAAACTAACCATGGAAGGGTTTGGACTCACCTTTGCCCGAAAATGGAGAAGAAAACTCGCCCATTTTCGGACATGGGGCCTTTTATAGGTGGCTGGCCAGACCACCTTTGGGGGCCAAAGGTGCTCCCTAAACTGCACCATGTTCGGCGGCCGAACATGAGGTTTGGCGGCCAAACCTGGCTTTCCTTCCTTGGTGCTTTTCTTTCAAAACTCAATTTCTTTCTTACTTAAAACCTTAAAACACATGAAAACATTTTAGAAAAAACATATTTTACCCTTCTAGAGGTTTCCGACATCCGAGATTCCACCGAAAAATAGGAATTCCGATGCCGGGGTCTAGCTGGGTATTACAACGTCCTTGGGCCTTAGGCATCAAACAATTGTTAATTGCATGAAGAAAGAGAGAGATCCAATCCTAACTACTCAAACGCATGAGATGTTGCTAGATCATACAATTTCCTTGGTTTTTACACCAAGTGTTCTTATGTTTGAATAATCCAAGCAATTACGGACTTAAATCACCCAAACTAATATGTTATTACCTTGCAATTAAGAATCAATTGGCCATATTGATCAAAACAACAAAGCAACAATGGAATTAAGCATGAGATTGTATGAATATTGAATAACAAAAGATAAACAATGTTTGATCAAGTCTCCCAATCCATGAAACAACTAAAGTATCATCTAATCTTCAACTAGATAAAAAGGTTTCAGCCACTCATGGCTGAACCAAAACCAAAAATAAAAGAAAAGAAGAAAGGTAGAAGAAGAGATGTGAATCCCGTAGGTGTCTCTAAGGTGGTGTGTAAAAGTTGTGTGGAGGCTCCTTATGTGTCTTTTTATAGTTGAAAGTGCTGCCCTAGGTCATACTTACTTCCTAATTAGTGAAGAGGCTGCCCAAAGTGCTGAAAAGGAAAGAATCGCGTTGCAAATTCTCCAGAAGCAAGGAGGCGCGCGAATCAGGCTTCAAAAGAGGAAGGGTGCGCGCGGATTGCAGAAGAGGAAGTGGAGCGCAGTCATTGAATGCGGAAGGGAAAGTGAATCTGTCCAGTCTTTCCTTTTTAGGTGGAGCCTTCGTTTGAATTTTGAATGCTGAACGCAGAAGAGGCAAGTGCGTCTTCATCATATCTTGCTGCCTAAATAGGAAGATATGACTGCTGCAGTGTGTCCACATCTTTGAACAAGGAAAGAAAGATCTGCAATTTGAATTTCAAATAATCTTCTGATTGAGCTTTTTTTATTCGCTTTTACTTCTGCACTTCCCTTATTTGAAAACTTTCCTTTTTGGCACTTTCCATATTTGGCACTTTTTGGCAGTTTAAGAGTATTTTCTCCAGATTGTCTCTTTACGCCTAATATCTGCAAAACATGATTAAAACCACAAAATTAGGCAGAAATGGTGTAAATAAACATCAAGAACATAATGAGAAAGTGGACTAAAATGTGCTCTATCAAATACCCCCACACCTAGCCTTTTGCTTGTTCTCAAGCAAATAAACACAGTCAAACAAGCTTTCTTTGCTCTAGATCCTTATTTCCACTTAAGCTCTTACTCTAAACATCTATTTTGAATCATTGCAGTGAAGAATATATGCATGAAGATTACTCCCTTCTTTCCTTGTTTCCCTTTACTTACCATGGCTAGGATTTGTTTTGCTCAAGAGAGAGACTATACATGCACATGTTCAGTTCAGTTGGTCACCTATTCAAGTGGCTACTAGCTCTGTTCATAGTCTTTCAACCATTGGAACAGTTTTCAATTTGTGCTCATAAAGTCTAAGCCTTTGTTGAATTTCTTTAGTCAATGCATTGGGCAAATCAACACCAATTGCTAAATCAAGTCATGTTAAGTTTATTCGCACAAATTTCAATTCATTCTCTCTAATGAGTGTCATCAATACATTTTTCACCATGGCAAGCTCAAAGATTCAATTCAAAAGGCAATTCTCAAACATGAATATAACTCACTGCAATTGATTCAACATAAGTTTAAAGAGTCATCACATCAATGGGCTCATGGAGAGAAAAGCTCATCCAACATAGTCTATCAGTTTGAGTAGAGCAAAACAAAAAGAAGAAGACTGTGGCTGTGTGTGTGTTATTGAAAGCAAAAATGAAAAAAAAAATTTTCAACTGTGGCTATTCAGAACTAAGCAAATCGCAAAAATGGAATTGAAAGAAAGAGAAATGCAAAAATGGAACTAAAATTGAAAGACTGACTGAAAATAAAAGTTCAGATATGCACCCCCACACCTAAATCATGCATTGTCCTCAATGTTTAGGAAATATTAAAATGCAAAAGAAAATGAGTACTCCCCTGGATGTGGTGTGCATGGTGCGATCCACTTGATCAAGGCTCAAGTAATTGGGGAAGGAAAAAGGGTCCCAACTGCATTAAGCAAAAAGTGTAGCACGCCCTTTGATTTTGTCATAGCCCATCCCATTTTTTTCATGTACTCATGAAGTAATATGATTAGCTTCTCCTCTTTCAAATGAGGTGTGCCTCTAGCCCTTATGTTTGCATTTTTTAGCACTTCCAACTTCAATTCATGTTTCTCTATGGCTAGCTGCAATTTGGTTCTAAATTCAGGCAAAACAAACTCTACCTTATTCGGAGGTTTGGGAAGGCATTGATCTGCATGGTCCTTTGGTTTAGGTGCTTGGAATACCGTTTGTTTCTTGTGAGCATGGACCGTTTGCATTGGATCTATGACTGAATTGGTTTTAGTTTGCTCCTTCTGCGCAAGGTCTGACTGAAAGGGGAGACTGATCTACATTGGAAGCTGAAGAGGCGTGCCTGAAAGGCTTTCAGGTCCTCCTTCCTGCACAGGAGTGGTTTGCGTACCAAGCTGAAGTGGTGCAATTGGTTTCTGTTCATTCTGCACATGGCTGCAGTCCACCTGTCGGATGCAATTTGGCTCTTTTTGGCTTTCTTCCCTGCATAAATCATTGTTTAGAATATCATCTTTTATATCAAAAATATCTTTGCTCAAATAATCAATGATATCTAAACTATCAACAAGTTCTGTTTGATCAGTTTGTTTGGACAAACAGTATTTTGGTTGTGTCTCTTCAGCAGCTTGTTCTTGTACTTGCCAACTTTTATCATCTGTCTCATCATCTTAAAACTCTTCCTCTCTTCTTAACATGTTTGCATTCATTAAGGTGCTTTGGGATTCAGATTTGCTCATAGATGTAGTCAGCTGGTCTACGTGCTGACTGAGGCTTTGTATAGCACTCGCCATGGACTCTATCATCTTTTCAAGGTGTTGGTTGGGATTTGGAGGTTCTGGTTGGGCTTGATATCCTTGATAATCCTGGTAGTTGTTAGCCTCTGCATAACTGAAGTCTGGATAGTCTTCCCAACCTAGATTATATGTATTATAGTAGGGGTCATGTCTTGGTTGTTCGTAGAATCCTCCATATGCATGAATTGGTTGGTCATTGAATCCTCCAAATGTATGTCTAGGCTGACTATTCCCATAAAGCATAGGGCATTGATCAGTTGGGTGTCCCACATATGTATAGGTACCATATGGCCTTGGTGGCTGAAATGCTTGAACCTGTTGAACTAGTCCTATGGCAAAATCTTTCATAAAAGATGTCAGTTCAGAAAGCTGAGAAGAAGTAGTATATGTACTTACCTCATCCATGATTCAGTTCTGCGATGGCAGGCTTTATGACTGTGCGCTTCAAATTTTTTTTTTTTTTTTTGGAATTGAAAGAAAAACAAATAAGTTACATCAACTCCCCGGCAATGGCGCCAATTTTTGACTCGCGGTTGTCGAAACTGGTAAAAAATAACCTCTCTGGTTATCAACAATTTACAACTGCAGATAGTGGTGAAAGGATCGAATCCACAGACCAATAAAATAAACTGAAACAAAAATAAACTGAAAAAGAAATAAACTGAAACGAGATAAACGGAAAGCAAAATAAACTGAAAGTGAAATAACCTGAAAGCAAAATAAACTGAAAGCAAAACAAACTGAAACGAGATAAAACTGAAAACGAGATAAACTGAAAGCGGAATAAAAATAAATTGCAGTAAAAGTAAAATAGGGGGTTTGAGATTGATTTGATTAACAAACTACTGAAAGCAATTAAAATAAGCGAATAATAAAATAAAAGAGAAATAAATAATAAGAAAGCTCTGGTTGAAGAATTGGATCCACTTCAATTGTTAGGATTGATCATTGACACTTAGTTTCTTTTGATTGATTCAATAGATTAGTTATGGAGATGGAAGACGCTTCTCACCACCATGTCTCTTTTTATGATTAAACCAATTAGGGAACGTCCTCTAATAATTACTAATTAACAAATTTCCAAGGAACGTCCTTGGGCCTTAGGCATCAAACGATTGTTAATTGCATGAAGAAAGAGAGAGATCCAATCCTAACTACTCAAACACATGAGATGTTGCTAGATCATACAATTTCCTTAGTTTTTACACTAAGTGTTCTTATGTTTGAATAATCCAAGCAATTACGGACTTAAATCACCCAAACTAATATATTATTACCTTGCAATCAAGAATCAATTGGCCATATTGATCAAAACAACAAAGCAATAATGGAATTAAGCATGAGATTGTATGAATATTGAATAACAAAAGATAAACAATGTTTAATCAAGTCTCCCAATCCATAAAACAACTAAAGTATCACTTAATCTTCAACTAGATAAAAAGGTTTCAGCCACTCATGGCTGAACCAAAACCAAAAATAAAAGAAAAGAAGAAAGGTAGAAGAAGAGATGTGAATCCCGTAGGTGTCTCCAAGGTGGTGTGTAAAAGTTGTATGGAGGCTCCTTATGTGTCTTTTTATAGTTGAAAGTGCTGCCCTAGGTCATACTTGCTTCCTAATTAGTGAAGAGGCTGCTCAAAGTGTTGAAAAGGAAAGAATCGCGTTGCAAATTCTCTAGAAGGAAGGAGGCGCGCGGATCATGCTTCAAAAGAGGAAGGGTGCACGCGAATTGCAGAAGAGGAAGTGGAGCGCAGTCATTGAATGCGGAAGGGAAAGTGAATCTGTCCAGTCTTTCCTTTTTAGGTGGAGCCTTCGTTTGAATTTTGAATGCTGAACACAAAAGAGGCAAGTGCGTCTTCATCAGATCTTGCTGCCTAAATAGGAAGATATGACTGCTGCAGTGTATGCACATCTTTGAACAAGGAAAGAAAGATCTGCGATTTGAATTTCAAATAATCTTCTGACTGAGCTTTCCTTATTCGCTTTTACTTCTGCACTTCCCTTATTTGAAAACTTTCATTTTCTGAAAACTTTCCTTATTTGAAAATTTTCCTTTTTTGGCACTTTCCATATTTGGCACTTTTTAGCAGTTTTAAGAGCATTTTCTCCAGATTGTCTCTTTACGCTTAATATCTGCAAAACATGATTAAAACTACAAAATTAGGCAGAAATGGTGTAAATAAACATCAAAAACATAATGAGAAAGTGGACTAAAATGTGCTCTATCAAGGGGCATAAAACTAACCTATACCCCAACAAACATCACATTTAACATACATTTATCAACAACCTCACATAAACCAGAATATTTTACATCTAGCCTAAACATGCATCAAAACCTTTAACCCCTTCTTAAAACTTACTTCAAACATCATAAAAGGCATGGATCAACACTTAACTCTTGAAGATCGAGAGGAGATGTGATCCCAAACTCGGAGATATGGAGGAACAAGCTTCGGGTGTCTCCAAGCTTCAAAACTTTGATCTTTAGCTCAAAAATCTTCAAAACAAGATGAAAACTTGTAAAAAACTTGAAAGATTTGAAGGAAAACATAAAATCGACCAAAGGAAGGCAAAATCTCACCTATGCCCGAAAATAGAGAGAGAAAACTCGCCCATTTTCAGATATGGGGCCTTTTATAGGTGGCTGGCCAGACCACCTTCGGGGGCCAAAGGTGCTTCCGCAAGAGCACCATGTTCGGCGGCCGAACCTGGACTCTTCCTCCATGGCGTTTTCTTTCAAAAACTCATTTTCTTTCTTCATTAAAACTATAAAAAAAAATATGAAAACATTTTAGAAAACCTTTATTTTACCCTTCTAGAAGGCTCCGACATCAGAGAAATTCCGGATTCCAACGGAGATCCCGCCGGAAGGTAGGAATTCCGATGCCGGGGTCTAGCCGGGTATTACATTCTTCCCCCCTTAAGAACATTCGTCCCCGAATGTTAAACACACAAGCATAGCATGGCACACACACATACCAACAAGGAAGCACACAAAAAAACATAAAACATTAACCTTAGAAGAGATAAGGGTATTGCTGGAGCATGGACTCCCGTGTCTCCTAAGTACACTCTTCCATGTTGTGGTGATTCCAAACGACTTTTACCATCGGGACTTTCTTGTTCCTCAGCTTTCTGATCTACGTGTCTATGATCCACACTGGCTGCTCAACATAGGTGAGATCTCTTAGGATCTCCACATTAGGCTCATTAAGAACCTTGCCCGGATCTGACACGAACTTCTGTAACATGGAAACATGGAAAACTGGATGGATTCTCTCCATTAAAGCAGGTAGGTCTAGCTTATATGATACATTCCCAATCTTCTGTAAGATTTCAAAGGGTCCGATATACCGTGGACCTAGCTTACCTTTCTTTCCAAAACGGATCACCCCTTTCATAGGAGACACCTTGAGCAACACTGATAGAGCATATTTTAGTCCATATTTTCATGATCTTATTGATGTTTATTTGCACCTATTCTACCTAATTTTGTGGTTTTAATCATGTTTTGCAAATATTAGGTGTGAAGAAACAAATTGGAGAAAATGCTCTTAAAAATGCCAAAAAGTGCCCAAATTCAGCAACCTTCGGAAGCCAAAATCCAGTCACCTTCGGCGGCACCTTCGGCCGCTGAACCTTGCGTCAAGAGCCAAAAGTCCAGCCTCCGAAACTCATTTTAGGCAGCCGAAAATCACTCTCAATGCACTCTTTCCTTGTTCAAGAAGCCATATCCCAAGTTGCCATATTTGAGGAGCCAAACAAGGGAAGTATTGTGAGATCCAAATCTTCAAGATTCACATTCAAATATTGGATTTCAAGATCAAGCTTATTAAGGAAGCCAAATCCAAAGATCACATGTTTCCCACTTAGTATCATGCACATTCAAAATTCAAAAGGAGGCTCCACCTTCCTTATTAGTGCATGGGCAGCCTCTTAACTCTTTAGGCAACATCTTGAAGACCTTGGACAGCAATTGAAAAGACCAAAGAGCCCCCACTTGCCTCTATTCATATGTATCTCGTTTTTGCCTTCACCCATACACAAAGAAGGCACATATGGGACCAAGGGCACTTTGGACAGCCTCTAAAAGACTCATGGACTGCCACCAAACCCTAAGGAGCCTCTCAAGATCTATTTAAAGGCCTCAAGAAGACAAGAAGACAGATTTGGATCCACCATCTTCTCCAAGAATCGGCAAGGCTCTCCAAGCCTCTCTCTCCACCTTAGTTCTTCATCTTTTTACTTTCTTTTCTTTTAGTTTCTGTTTTGGTTCAGCCATGAGTGGCTGAAACCCTCTTTCTAGTTGAAGTTTGATTGAAACTAAGGTTCTTTAAAGGGTTGTGAGATCTGAACAGAAACTTTTGTCTTTGATTTTATTCAATATTCATGCAATTGTGCTTAATTCTAAAGATTGCTTTGTTGTTTTGATCAAATTGGCTACTTGATTCTTGATTGCAAAGTTAATTGATTGTTGGATTAGGATATTTGTTAGTCCGTAATTGCTGGAAATATTCTGTCCATAGAACACTTGGTGTAAAAACTAAGGAATTGTATGATCTAGCAACATCTCATGCGTTTGAGTAGCTAGGGTTTGGATCCTTCTTGTTCTTCATGCAATTGGCAATTGTTTTGATGCCTATGGCCCAAGGACGTTCCTTGGCAATTTGTTGATTAGTAATTGGTTAGAGGACGTTCCCTAATCAGTTTGTTCATAAGGAAAACATAGTGGTGAGAAGCGTCTTCCACCCCCATAACCAGCCTATTGAATCAATCAAGATAACCATGTTTCAATGATCAACCCAAACAACCAAAGTGGATCCATATCTTCAACTAGACCTTACTCATATTGATTTCATCTTTTATTTTTGATTACTTGCTGTTTTAATTGCTTTCAATAGTTGTTAGTCAAATCATCTCAAAACCCCCCTTTTTACTTTTATTGCACTTTACTCTAAATTAGCTGTCAATCACTTGCTTTCACCTGTGCTTTCAATTAGTTCTATTGGTCTTGATTGAGATAAATAAATAGGTAATCAATTCTCTGTGGATTCGATCATTCACCTCTATCTGCAGTTGTAAATTGTAGGTAACCAAGAAGGTTATTTTTGATCGGCTTCGACAACCGCTCCTGTCAAACACCATATCTCTCTCCTGAAACTCTACATGCTTCCTGCGGACATTTGCATAACTCTTCTGCTGACTCACAGCAGTCTTGATCCTTTCTCTGATAACGGGCACTACTCTGCTGGTGATCTCTACTAGCTCGGGCCCTACTAAGGCCCTTTCTCCAACTTCTTCCCAGCAGATAGGTGACCTGCACTTCCTTCCATACAAAGCTTCATATGGAGCCATCCCTATGCTAGCATGATAGCTGTTATTGTAGGCAAACTCCACCAAGGGTAGATGCTGCCTCCAAGAACCGCCAAAATCTAGCACACACATTCTAAGCATATCTTCTATGGTTTGGATGGTCCTCTCTGACTGTCCATCAGTATGTAGATAGAAAGCAGTGCTAAAATCTAGCCTGGTACCCATAGCGTTCTGCAGACTCCGCCAAAACCTGGAGGTGAACTAGGATCCCCTATCTGACACTATTGAAACGGGAGCCCCATGCAACCTGACCACTTCTTCAACATACACTGCGCCAACTTGTCCACAGAATAGCCACTCCTGACCGGAATGAAGTGAGTAGATTTGGTCAGTCTGTCCACAATCACCCATATGGAGTCCAATCTGTTAGATGTTGCCGATAACCCCACCACGAAATCCATAGCTATATTCTCCCATTTCCACTCTGGAATTGATAGTGGGTTAAGCATTCCAGCCGACTTCTGATGTTCCAGCTTCACCCTCTGACATACCTCGCAGGCGGACACAAACTGTGTCACTTCTCTTTTCATAGCTGGCCACCAATAAACTCTTTTTAGATCTTGATACATTTTGGTGGCTCCAGGATGAACACTGTATCTAGCATTATGAGCTTCCCTCATAATGTCTCCCTTCAGACTCACGTCATCTGGCACACATAACCTACTCCCATAGCAGAGGATCCCCTTGTTGTCAAATTTGAACTCTTCATTCTTGCCTGCCTGGACTGCTCTTGCTATCTTCACCAACTCGGGGTCCTCATGCTGTTTTTGAGCCACCTGCTCCAGAAACACAGGTGTCACTCTCATCTGGGCTATCAAAGCACCTGTACCAGACAACTCCAACTGCAGCCCTTCATCAATGAGCTTATAGAATTCCCTCACCACCGGTCTTCTCTCTGCTGTAATATGGGATAGACTGCCAAGTGATTTGCGGCTTAGGGCATCTGCCACAACATTTACCTTACCCGGATGGTACTGAATCTTGCAATCATAGTCACTAAGCAGTTCCACCCATCTTCTCTGCCTTAGGTTCAACTCTCTCTGACTCAAGATGTACTATAAGCTTTTATGATCTGTGAAGATCTCACATTTAACCCCATAGAGGTAATGCCTCCACATCTTGAGTGCAAAGATCACAGCTGCCATCTCTAGGTCATGTGTAGGATAATTCAACTCATGCTTCTTCAACTGCCTAGAAGCATAAGCAATTACCCTCTCATTTTGCATTAACACACAACCTAGTCCCACACGGGATGCATCACAAAACACTGTGAAGTCTTCATTACTGGTAGGAAAAGCTAACACTGGTGCTGACGTTAACCTTTTCTTCAACTTTTCAAAGCTTTCCTCACACTGATCTGACCAAACAAACCTCTGATTCTTTTTTGTCAGCCTGGTCATAGGAGCGGTAATTTTGGAGAAGTCCTGAACGAACCTCCTGTAGTAACCTGACAAACCTAAAAAGCTCTTAATCTCTGTAACTGTAGTGGGTCTAGGCCAGTTAGCTACAGCTTCCACCTTCTTGGGGTCCACTTCAATTCCTTTTTCTGACACAACATGTTCCAAGAAGGAAATGCTTGATAGAGCATAATTTAGTCCATATTTTCATGATCTTATTGATGTTTATTTACACCTATTCTATCTAATTTTGTGGTTTTAATCATGTTTTGCAAGTATTAGGTGTGAAGAAACAATTTGGAGAAAATGCTCTTAAAAGTGCCAAAAGAAGCCAAAATTAGAGAAGCAACCTTCGGAGGCAACTTTCGGAAGCCAAAACTCAGTCACCTTCGGCAGCAACCTTCGACGGCCGAATGAGGACTCCAGAGACGAAAGTGGACCACCTTCGGCAGCAACTTCGGCCGCCGAACCTTGCAGACAGAGACAAAAGTCCACTACCTTCAGCCGCCGAATCTCCACTTTTGGCCGCCGAACCTTCAGAACATAGACGAAAGTCCAGCCTCCGAAACTCAACTTAGGCAGCCGAAAATGCGCTCTATTGCACTCTTTCCTTGTTCAAGAAGCCATATCCCAAGTTGCCATATTTGAGGAGCCAAATAAGGGAAATATCTTGAGATCCAAATCTTCAAGATTCACATTCAAATATTGGATTTCAAGATCAAGCTTATTAAGGAAGCCAAATCCAAAGATCACATGTTTCCCACTTCATTCAAGTTTCCAAAGAAGGCTCCACCTTCCTCATTAGTGCATGGGCAATCTCTTGGACTTAATGTACAACATCTTGAGGATCTTGGACAGCTATGAAAAGACCAAAGTGCCTTCACTTGCCTTCTATCACATGTGACTCGTTTTTGCCTTCACTCATGTACAAATAAGGCACATGCAACACCAAGGACACTTTGGACAGCCTTTAAAAGTCTCCTGGACTTCCATGAAACCCTAGGCAGCCTCTCAAGATCTATTTAAAGGCTTCAAGAAGACAAGAAGAAAGCTCTTCTTCTCTCCCAAATTTTGGCAAGGCTCCAAGCCTCTCTCTCCACCTTAGTTCTTCATCTTTTGCTTTCTTTTCTTTTATTTTCTGTTTCGTTCAGCCATGAGTGGCTGAAACCCTCTCTCTAGTTGAAGTTTGGTTGAAACTAAGGTTGTTTAAAGGGTTGTGAGATTTGAACAGAAACTATTGTCTTTGATTTTATTCAATATTCATGCAATTGTGCTTTGATTCCAAGATTGCTTTGTTGTTTTGATCAAATTGGCCACTTGACTCTTAATTGCAAAGTTAATTGATTGTTGGATTAGGATATTTGTTAGTTCGTAATTGCTGGAAATATTCTGTCCATTGAACACTTGGTGTAAAAATCCAAGGAATTGCATGATCTAACATCATCTCATGCGTTTGAGTAGTTAGGGTTTGGATCTTTCTTGTTCTTCATGCAATTGGCAATTGTTTTGATGCCTTTGGCCCAAGGACGTTCCTTGGCAATTTGTTGATTAGTAATTGGTTAGAGGACGTTCCCTAATCAATTTGTTCATAAGGAAAGACATGGTGGTGAGAAACGTCTTCCACCCCCATAGCCAACCTATTGAATCAATTAAGATAACCATGTTTCAATGATCAACCCAAACAACCAAAGTGGATCCATATCTTCAACTAGACTTTTCCCATATTGATTTCTCTCTTATTTTAGACTACTTACTGTTTTAATTGCTTTCAATAGTTGTTAATCAAATAATCTCAAAACCCCCCTTTTACTTTTATTGCACTTGTTTCTCTTTCTCTTTGATTACTTGCTTTCACTTGTGCTTTCAATTAGTTCTATTGGTCTTGTTTGAGATAAATAAATAGGTATTCAATTCTCTGTGGATACGATCATTCACCACTGTCTACAGTTGTAAATTGTAGGTAACCAAGAAGGTTATTTTTGACCGGCTTCGACAACCGCTCCTGTCAAAAATTGGCATCGTTGCCGGGGAATTGATTTCACTTGTTTGTTTATTTTCTTTCATGACCAGATCTGAATGCAGGGACACACTACCCTTTGACCCAGAAATTGAACGCACTCTCAGAAGGCTTGGAAAGCAAGTTTCTGCGCCTGAAGAACATTCTGCCCAACCTTCGGCCGCCGAACCCCATCAACATTCGGCCGCCGAAAGTCCTGCACTCCAGCAATCAAGTTGTACGCCAATGGCAGAACCTCAAGCACCAGCTGCTGCCCATGATGGACATGCTGTCCAAGGCCAGATAATTCAAGAAAATCCAGCAAATAGGCCACAAGCACAAAGGGAAAGAACCATGAGGGAGTTAGCAACTCCTATAGGTGATTATGCTCCACTTTGCATCACCTATCCGCCTCTTACAGTTCCCTTTGAACTGAAATCAGGTTTGATTCATCAGCTCCCTAAATTTAGAGGTTTGCAAAATGAAAATCCACATAAGCACTTAAAAGAATTTAAAATTATTTGCTCATCCATGAGACCTCAAGGGATCTCTGAAGATCATGTTAAACTAAGAGCCTTCCCTTTTTCATTAGATGACCATGCTAAGGATTGGTTATTTTATTTGCCACCTGGATCTATAACTTCTTGGGATGATATGGTCCAAGCCTTTTTGGACAAATACTTCCCACCATCTAAATCAATTGGCATAATAAGAGAAATCACTAGCATAAGACAAAAACCAACTGAAGACTTATATGATTATTAGGAAAGGTTTGAAAGACTATGTACAGGTTGTCCACAACATGATATGTCGGACAAAGCCCTCATTCAGTTTTTCTATGGAGGATTGATTCCATCAAAAAGGAAACTCATAAATGTAGCCTGTGGAGGATCTATCCTAGACAAGACACCTAGGGAGATGAAGGAACTAATATCCAATCTTGCGGCTTCATCCAAGCAATACGAAGAAGAAGAGCAAACGCAAAGAGGAATCTATGAGGTAAGAACATCCTCTGTTGAATCTCAAATATCAAAACTAACTTCTCTTGTGGAAAAGATTGCCCTTAGCCAGGTCCAATAAATGCAAGCAATTCCACCACCTAGGCCATGTGAGATCTGTGCTCATGTAGGACACCCAACCGATTAATGTCCCACACTCTAAGAAGATCACCACCAAGTCAACGCTATTGGAGGGTACCACAACCAGCCTAGGCATGATCCATACTCCAATACATACAATCCAGGTTGGAGAGACCATCCCAGTTTCAGCTATGGAAGGGCCAACAATAGTCAAAATTACCAAATTCTCCAAAGAAATCAAGCTCAACCAGCACCTTCAAATCCAAATCAGAACCTTGAGAAGATCATGCAAACAATGATGGAAACAATGGTCAATACCATGCAAGGCATGCGACAAGAGATAGGCCAACTGGCTGCATCCATCGGCAGATCTGAATCTCAAGGTAAGCTCCCTTCTCAAACTGAAACTAATCCTAGACAAAATGTCAGTGCCATTACTTTGAGAAGTGGAAAAGAGCTTCAAGAGGCCAAGATTGATGAAAGAACACCTCCTACACAATCTGAAAGGGAAATCTATGCGCAAGAACCAACTGCAGAAGAGCACATTGCGTGAAGACCCATCCCGGAAGCCACTCCTGCGCAAACTGAAGTCCCCCCTGCGCAAAGAGCTGATCCGAAACTAAGTTTCCACATTCCACCTCCTTTTCCCAAGAGGTTTGAAAGAACACAAAAAGAAAAAGAAGAAAAGGGACACTTTCAGAAAAGTGCAAATCAATATACCTCTGCTAGATGCTGTTAAGCAGATTCCTAGGTACGCTAAATTTCTGAAAGAACTTTGCACTAATAGAAGGAAGCTCGCAGAAAGAGAAAAAGTAAGTGTAGGTGAGGTAGTGACTGCTGTCATTAAAAGGGAACTCCCCACCAAATGCAAGGACAAAGGTATGTTTGCTATCTCTTGCAAGATTGGGAATGTTGGTACAAAGAAAGCCATGTGTGATCTTGGTGCCTTTATCAATGTCATGCCTCTCTCCATCTATAAATCTCTCAATGCATATGCACTAAAAGAAACAAGAGTTGTGATACAATTGGCTGATAGATCTGTGGTATACCCCATAGGTGTTCTTGAAGATGTCTTAGTCCAAGTAGATGAACTTGTCTGTCCTGCTGATTTTTATGTGATTGATACTAAGGAAGATAGTTGCAATACTAGTTCTGACATTCTTCTTGGACGTCCCTTCTTGAGTACTGCTAGAACTAAAATTGATGTGCATGATGGTACTCTTACCATGGAGTTTGAAGGGGAGGTAATCAAGTACAATGTTTATGATGCCATGAAATATCCTCATGATATGTCCCCTGTTTATGGTCTTGATATTATTGATTGTTTGAGCCAAGATGTGTTTAACGGAAATCAAGATTCTGTTTTAGATGATGATCTTTGCAGGATTGAAAGCCTGAAACTAAAAGAAACAATCTGCAGCATTCAGCAAGTTGAGATCAAGCAAACAGAAGATCTTCGGCCGCCGAACTTAGCCCACTTTCGGCCGCCGAACCCCACTGCCATTCAGACACCACCTTCTGTCGCACCACTTGAGCAAGACATTGCGCGGAAAGAAGACATTCTTCGGCCGCCAAACATCTTTCGGCCGCCGAACCTCACTGACTTGCGGAAGCCGAATCCATCGCCAAAGCTCATTCCGTAAACTGAAGAACTTCGGCCGCCGAATCCAACACCTTTTCGGCCGCCGAACCTCTCCCAGCAGCCCCCATCGCAAGCAAGCTCTTCTAATCCATCTCTGCAACAACCTTCTGATCTGAAGCCTCTCCCAGACCATCTGAAATACATGTACTTGGGAGTAAATAAGACACTACCAGTAATAGTGTCCAATGAATTAAGCCAACGAGAAGAAGCAAGCCTCTTGAAAGTACTACAGAAACACAAAGGAGCAATAGGATGGACTATTGATGACATCAAGGGTATTTCTCCCTCCACCTGCATGCATAGAATTCACATGGAGGATGAGTGCAAGCCAGTCAGAGATGCTCAAAGAAGACTAAACCCACCTATGATGGAGGTAGTAAAAAAAGAGATAGTCAAGCTCCTTAATGCAGGCATCATATATCCAATCTCTGATAGCAAATGAGTGAGCCCTGTACATGTAGTTCCAAAGAAAAATGGAATTACCATTGTTCCAAATGCTGAAGGAGAACTTATCCCCACTAGAGTCCATAATGGATGGAGGGTATGCATGGACTATAGGAAGCTTAATGCTGCAACAAGGAAGGACCACTTCCCACTACCTTTCATTGATCAGATGCTAGAAAGGCTTGCAGGTAAATCTCACTATTGTTGTCTTGATGGTTATTCAGGTTTTTACCAAATCCCAGTTGCTCCAGAGGACCAAGAGAAGACTACCTTCACTTGTCCTTTTGGCACTTTTGCCTTTAGAAGAATGCCATTTGGACTATGCAATGCACCTGCCACTTTTCAACGATGCATGATGAGCATATTTTCTGACTATGTGGGTAAGACAATTGAGGTATTTATGGATGACTTCACTGTTCATGGAAATTCTTTTGATGAATGCCTTACCAATTTAGAAAAGATCTTGCAAAGATGCATTGAGACTAACCTTGTGCTTAATTATGAAAAATGTCATATTATGGTTAATCAAGTTATGGTCTTAGGACATGTTGTTTCAGCTAAGGGCATTGAAGTGGACAAAGCTAAGGTGGATACCATCAAAAATCTGCCTTACCCCACAAACGTTAAAGACATCCGTTCCTTCCTTGGACATGTAACAGCCCGTAAATCCGGACCGCTACCGGCGCTAGGATCCAGATCGGCGTAAGGCCGCCGGGACCCGTAGCAAGCCTAACATATATCCTGTAAACCTGTAAATCCCATACATGATCAACAAAACTCATAAACCTGTAAACATTCTCATATAACAACCAAGCTCAACCTGTACATAAACATACACATATCATAAACCTCCACTGGAGCCCTCATCAAATGCTCCAATGGGGTAACTCATCATACATAAGCTTGGTTGAAACATAAACTCATATCTCATATCATAAGGACCATGTACATACAAGTGGGATTAACAATCTGTATTGGTCAAGCACAACTCTATCCTCAATATTCAAAATTTCATAACATAACTTAAAACTCTTTTACATTACATCATAATACAATTTTCATGTCCACAATCTAACTATTACATAGCATCACTTCATACTCTGGCTAACCTCCTGGTCTACCCTGTACCTGCACATCTGGGGTTAGGGGAGAGGGGTGAGCTATAAAGCCCAGTGAGCAGAATAGAGAAAAACATATATTAAATATTTCATGCTTCCATGAAATGCAACACATCACAAACATATCACATAAGGATGTTATTGTCACCTATAGTCCTCAACATAGTCCAATCATGCCAGGGGCGTAGAGTGGGCCTCACTGGTCTTCCTCTTACATACATAACATAACATATCATTCCAATATGCCAGGGGCGTAGAATGGGCCTCACTGGTCTTCCTCTTAACATAATCCAGGGGCGTAGAATGGGCCTCACTGGCAATCCATACCGTATCATCATCATATCATACCATAGGAGGACTAGAGGATCATCCAATAGCCAATCCGCATCCACATCATATTATGCAATGCAACATATTCGTGAATACTAATGTAAACAACCTAAAATATATCATGGCATATATGATGCATGAACATGCTCCAAAAAGTTATATTTCATTTATTTAAAAACTTAAGGTTCATTCCACTCACCTCTGGCTGAAGCTCTACAGACTCTAAAGCAGCTATCTCACTGCTGAGGTCCTCGGTTCCTCGGGTCCGAACCTACACAGGTGGACTCCAATGAGGGACCAAACATATATAAACATAACTCTAATAAACTCCCCAAAAACCCCCTAGAACATTATGAAAACACCACATAGAAATATGCATGAAATGGCTGAACAGGGCACTTTCGGCGGCACCTTCGGCGGCCGAAAGTCCCAGACAGAGACGAAAGTCTCTTTTCGGGGGCAACTTCGGCAGCCGAATGCTGCCTCCACAAAAGAGGGTTCGGCGGCCGAAAGTCACTTCGGCGGCCGAACCTGAGCTTCTCCCGAAGGGCAGAAACTCAGCTCCTCTATGCACATTTCGCCTCCCAAGCTCAAATCATGTAAAAACTAGTTCCAAAACATGCATACCTCACATACATTACACCTAGGGGTCTCAAGCTATCATATACCCCAACTACAACACTTCAAACACACAAAAACAAGCTACATTGTTCATCAAAGCATCAAAACCCATAAACTCAACATATACCCTAACATGCATTTCTACCCATAGATCTTGCATAAAACTTAGTTAAAACACATAAGGAGCTTAAGATCGGCTCTTACCTCTTGAAGATCGAGAGGGAGACGACCTAAACTTGGAGATCCACGAAAATGAGCTCCTGAGTTCCCAAAGCTCCAAAACTTGTTTCAAAAGCTTAAATCTTCAAAACCAAGGGAAAACAAGTGAAAATCTTGAAAGATTTAGAGGAAGAACATCAAAAATGGGTGAGGGGCGGCAAAAAGCTCACCTTGGCCGAAAATGGGGAAAACTCGCCCGTTTTCGGCTAAGGGACCCTTTTATAGTGGCTGGCCAGACCACGTTCGGGGGCCGAATGTGCCTCCGCATGCATGCCATGTTCGGCGGCCGAACATGAGGTTCGGCGGCCAAACCTGGACTTCCCTCACTCATGCTTTCGGGGGCCTAACGTGCCTCCAAAACGCATGCATGTTCGGCGGCCGAACTTGACTTTCGGCGGCCGAACCTGGGTTTTCCTCCAAAGACTTTTCATGTAAAAACTCATTAAATTTCATACTTAAATCATTGAAATACATGAAAACATTTTATAAAACATGTTCTTACCCTTCTAGAGATTTCCGACGTTCGAGATCCCACCGGACGGTAGGGATTTCGATACCGGAGTCTAGCCGGGTATTACAGGACATGCAGGATTCTACAGAAGATTCATCAAAGACTTCTCAAAAATTACTTTGCCATTATGCAGATTGCTCCAACAAGATGTAACATTTGATTTTGATGCAGATTGCAAAAAGGCGTTTGATTTGATTAAAGAGTTGCTTGTGACTGCCCCAATTATTCAAGGGCCTGATTGGAACCTGCCATTTGAAATCATGTGTGATGCAAGCAATTATGCAGTAGGAGCAGTCTTGGGGCAACGTGTGGAAAACTCCCCCCATGTCATTCACTATGCCTCTCGCACATTGGATTCTGCACAAAGCAACTATACAACAACTGAAAAAGAGCTCTTGGCAGTTGTATTGGCTTTGGAAAAATTCAGACCATATCTTTTGGGAACCAAAGTCATTGTCTATTCTGACCATGTAGCCTTGCGATATTTGATCAGGAAAAAAGAAGCAAAACCAAGGCTCATTAAGTGGATTCTACTTCTACAATAATTTGATCTAGAAATAAGAGACAAGAAGGGCAAAGAGAATCTTGTGGCAGACCACCTCAGCCGACTTCCATATAGTTCTACACCATGCCCAGTCAAAGAAGAGTTCCCAGACGAACATCTGTTCGCCACTCATTCTGCCTAGAGGATCATGCCATGCACACCTCACCCTAGGGAAGTACTCCGTTTCTTTTGTTCTCTTCTTCTCTTCTTCTCCTCTCCTCTTCTCTCTTCTTTTACATTGAGGACAATGCATAATTTAAGTGTGGGGGTGCATATAGCTTCTTTCCTCTTCTTCTCCCTTTCTTATTCTTTTCCTTCTTCCTCTCCCCTTCTTTTCTGCGATTTCTCATGCTTTCTATAACAGCCCGGCCCTTTCACCGGCACTGTTACTGTTCACGGCCCAGGGCTATCCCTCGCCTGGCCTTTTGCCACCTCGGGCTTTCCACAAGCGTCGTGAATAACTCTTAACATCCATTCACCCTCACGGGTTCCTGGCAGGATTTGTCCCCTTGGGTTCTCGCATCGCATCCTTCCCCAAGTGGATTTGGCCCAAATTTCCCTTTGAAAATTAGGTCGCCTCCCCCACTACTCGAACCCTTGACCTCCCACTTTAAGGGAATAGTCTGGTGAGAGTGAGTACCAATTGTTCCATTGGAGGTCAAGGGTTCGAGTAGTGGGGGAGGCGACCTAATTTCCGAAGGGAAATTTGGGCCAAATCCACTTGGGGAAGGATGCGATGCAAGAACCCAAGGGGAAAAATCCTGCCAGGAACTCGTGAGGGTGAATGGATGTTAAGAGCTGTTCACGACGCCAGTGGAAAGCCCGAGGTGGCACGAGGCCAGGTGAGGGATAGCCCTGGGCCGTGAACGGTAACAGTGCCGGTGAAAGGGCCGGGCTGTTACAGTCAGTAAAGCGTCAGTCAAAGGTGAGTAGAACACGACTCTTTTATTTTTAAAGCAAATAAACTTTTAAGCATGTTCATGCATCATGATTGCCATGTTTATAGGTTGTTGCATTAGAATCCACGAATATGACGCATTGCATTATTCATTGTTGATGTGGATGGATATTGGATGATCCATTAGCCCTCGATGTGATATGATATGACATGAGATGGAAATACCATATATGGCCGTATCACCCCTGGCACAGTTGAAAATGTTATGTTATGTTATGTTTAAGAGGAAGTCCTGAGGATCTCCGTCGATGGCTGGGCATTTATTGGATATGTAGAGGGCTATTAGTGACAATACTATCTTAAGGTGATTTACTTGTGTTGTGATGCATTTCATAATGGCATACATTTATAAACTGTTTTACTGTTCTGCTCACTGGGCTTTAGTAGCTCACCTTTTTCTCCTAACCCCTAGGTTTGCAGGACCAGAGATAGCACAGGGAGTCAGCAAGGGTAATGGTCATGGTTATGTTATGTAATAGACTCATTATGGACATGTAATGAAATGTAATGTAATGTATTGTAATGTAAAGAAATGTATTGAGGATTAGTATTGTGCTTGGCCCTAATGTATAGAGATCCCTTTTTGTACATGATCTGTATGGAATGTTTTAATGATAAGAAATGTTGAACCAAACTTGATGTATGTTATGTTGACCCACTAGAGCATTTGATGAGGGCTCTAGTATGGGATTTTGTGTTTACAGTATGGTGCATGCATAGGTCAAGTTTGGTATATGTGAAAGTTTAAAGTTTTTATGAAAATGTATGATCATGTATGTGATTTTATCAAATGTACAGTATGTATAGTAGGCTTGCTACGGGTCCCGGCGACCTTAAGTCGATCTGGATCCTAGCGCCAGTAGCGGTCCGGTTTCTGGGTCGTTATACTTTCGGCGGCCTAAAGTTCATGTTCAGCGGCCGAACATATGGGACTTTTACCTCTGCTCTTCACTTTCGAAAGCCGAACATCTGATTTTAAGGGGCAAAAATAATTCTTTAAATCTTTGAAAAATCATAACTTAGGTTATGAAACTCCATTTTTCAATCCGTTTGAATTTTTACAACCTATATTTTTGGATCCTTTATTTTTGATAAAAAAATTTTCAAAATCACTCCTTTTGAAAAATTTCATTTTGGTCTCTCAAAGTCAATTACTTAAAACATGACCATATTTATAAACTTTTAGGATTTAAAGAAAACTTGAGTCATCACAATTAATTAATTGAAATTGACAATGCATAAAGAAAAAAAAATTACATTCTGATCCCTTTCTTGTGGCATGCTTCCAAATTTAGCACTTTTCATTCTTGAAACTGAAGCGATTTCATTTATTTTAATAAGGGACCTACAAACTCAACACAAACACTTTTGAAGATAATTAGTAGTATACCAATTGTTTATAGTCATCAAAATAAGGATTAGAATATTTAGGTCCAACAATATGCACTTTTAATTTCAGGTGTACAAATAACTAGCTTTCTTCAAGGAATTATACATATATGTCACTGAAATAATCTATCTAATCGGTTCAAAAGTGACCCCAGACAAGTATTGCCAATGGAAATGAGGGCAACATAGAAGTTATGCAGATCGCAAAGCATACTCCAATGACCATTTTCTTCTCACCAGAGGATGCACGGGGACACAGATGCCACATGATGATGCTCTGATTATTGAAGCAGTGATCCATAATTTTGGAGTTTGAAAGGTGCTAGTGGATGACAACAGTAAAATGAATTTGCTCCTATAACGGGTCTTCCCGCATATGAAAATGCCAGAAGAACAATTAGTGAAAGACCAAGCCCTAGTCAAGGGTATAGGAGGCAACCTTATGGTAGTAAAAAGGAAGGTGAAGGTAGCTCTCACCTTGAGAGAACCTCCTCTATCTCAGACACACTATGCTATGTTCTTGATCTTATTTGATCTTTTCTCGTTCAGTTTTGGTTAAATCATCAAGTAAGGATTTAGAGACCAAATAATTGACTATATATGCGCACTAAAGAACTTGATCTGAAGCAAAAAATAGATGTTCATCTGGGAATTTATCCTTGAGTAGTACAGGTTCTTCAACCAATAACGGCAGCCGACTAAGATGATCAACAACTAAATTCTTAGACCACTTCTTGTTTCGAATTTTAACATCGAACTCCTGGAGCAAAAGGATCCACTGAATTAGTCTAGACTTTGCATCTTTTTTCTTAAAAATGTATTTTAGAGCTGCATGGTCATAATTAAAAATTACTTTAGTGTCAAGTAAATATGAACAAAATTTTTTGAAAGCAAAAACTATAGCTAAAAATTCTTATTTTGCGGTTGAGTAATTGTATTGTGCATTATCAAACTCAATATCTAAGTGTTTTAGAATATTAAAATTATACAAATGTGTATATTATCAACCTCCTTTCCTACAAGATTTCAAATCCAACACAGAGAAAATGAAAAAATAACTAAGAAATCACAGAAAAAAGATATATTCACCTAGATCCAAATCCTTCTATCCAATAGAGGAGACAAACATATATCTGTAGAGGAAAAGAGACAAGACTCCTAGAAAAGTAAACATGGTCCTCGCTCTCTCTAACCTTTCGGAGAGAGAACATATTATACTTCTGCTTCAAAATAAAGTTGTTTGTCATATTTTTACGTCCAAAGGCATGTTTGATATATTTTAAAAATTTTAAGAACTTAATATTTTAAAAACCTTATTTCACTTATTTTAATAATTAAATGGCTTATATAAATCAAAATAAATTTTAAAGGTCAAAATAAATCTTTTTACCTATTAAATTCATATTCTGTTTGTAATATTGACCAAAAAATTCTTTTGATAATCAACTAATTAACTTTTCTATTATTTATATATACAATTTTAAAATCTGTCAACAAAACTATGAGCCAAAATTTATAGACCGGGCACCCTTAAATCAAGAAAAATCCAAATTGGTACATGTTTAATACCAAGAATCATTGAAGACCCCTTTTTCTTCCTTTACTTTTTTTTTTTTTTTTTTTTTTTTTTTTTTTGAGGAAAACAAAAAAAAAAAGAACAGAGGCAACAAAACCTATCAAAATAAAGCCAATGGAAGAGATTACAACCCATATTTAATTTGTTCATACAGAGCTGACGAAACTAGTCAGACCCATGACAGATATGCAATAACAGAAATGCAAACCATAAATTACCTATAAAAGGATGGTGCAGAGAATCTATGATGATTGAATGTTGTATCTCTTAATCGAGATATAATTTATCAATTAAAGGATTTCGGCCATAATCCTTTCTTATCATCCATGAAAAAGTGCTCATAAAACAACAGTAACTAGAATACCCTCAAAAACAGTGAAAGTTTTGCTCCACCCTCTAATAGGAATACAAGTTTAGATTGTAAACATTTCAGATGAACTAAATCACTAAGAGAGCAGATTTTGCTGCTCAGCACAAAAGCTTGGCTGCATTTGCTGTTCTCCCATTGCACAAAGAGTTACCTTTCCATGAAACTCTTGAGGTTCTTCAGCCATATCAAGTATTCTTTCTTGTCTTTGTTTCTCATGTACTCGAACAAAAAGTTCATCATGCTAGGTTTGATCCCTATGCTATCAAGATATTCGTGGAAATCCTTTTGCAAATTTTCGGGCAAATCACTGTTTAAGAGAAGCCAAAGTTAGTCAAACATCATAACAAGGATTAACATAATTAATTGGTACCATATCATATACCAAAAACTTACCAAAAGTCAGGTCCATATGCAAGTTTATCTTCAGAAGATTCTGAATCCTTAATTGACAAGGTATCGATTGTGATCTCATCTGGGTAAGCAGTGATACCAAACTCCACAATCTGGCCTTTTCCTTTAGTAATACTTACAATCAGTGGAAGGCTTGCTGGGTTATCCGTGTCCTCAACATTTTTATCCTGATCATCATCGTCATCTTCCTGCACATCCTCATCTGGAATACTAGGTTCATCAACTTCAATTTTGATTGTCTCATCTTGGTAATTCTTTTTTAGTAATATGGTTCTCGCTCCAGGATTATCTTGGATTTCAAAAGAAAATCCATTTGGGATATCCTCTACCTGTTTAGGATCATCATAAAAAATTGACATGATGTTTGTGGCTTCTGTGAATGTCATCTCAAGCACTTGAATGAATAATGACATGTTCAGGGAGCACCACTCAAATGTTACAGGTATGAGCAAGATTTCACAACTAGTGTAACTAGTAAAAAGCTCAGCAAAGCTATATGTAGGCAAGAGCATAACAAGAATTAAGATAGCCAATTGTTGAAGAACTAGCACGCTTGCTCACCCTTGGAAATGGACTTCAAGAACCCAAATTTAAAGATCTCAATCCAATTTCAGTTTTCAAATAACTGATAGCTTTATACTTGAAAGTAGATGTATGGACTACGATAGCTAGTAAACAGAAAAAAGATGAATTATATCTGGAAAAAAAAAATTTACAGATATAAACAGAGACTAATCATGAAGTATTCCAACCTAGAAATTGACTACATTAAAAATGATATCAAACAAGGAATTGCAAAAGTTGTGCTGAAAAATGGAAAGATTCCCCAAGATTGATGAATTCATTAAATTTGTAGAAAATAAAGAGGTAATAAATCAAGTTTTACATTATAAATCACACAGCTAGCCAACAAAAACGGTAAACGCCATAAGAAATATATGTAGTGAACATATGCTATGCACAGCAAACAAACACGACAACCAAAATTATAGCCGTCGAATAAATTTTAATATAAAATACAAACTAGAAATAGAAGACTTACATCATTTGGTTGCTCGGCGCAGTCGATCTCAGATTCGAGGACTCGAATCAGATTCTCATCGGTACTCGGTTTTGGTCCGGTGGACGTCGAGAATCGGAAAAATGGAAGAAAGACGTGCCGACGTGCCTCGTACCTGAGATTGCGCTTTTCCACAGAGAGAACAGCGGATATTGCGCTGTGAAAGGTTCTCTGTGAACCAACGGAGCGAATTGCAAGAGGAAGTACAAAGGCTGAGGCTCTGCGAAGAAGGTAACTGAATGCCATTGCAGGTTTCAAGAAAAGAGGGCGAGGAAACAGAGAGTTTAGCGCGGTTACGGTTTAGCGGTCCTTTAAGGGCGTCTTTGGGGCTAATACAGCTAATCGCTTGCAGATATTGGGCCTTGACGCTTCAGTCCGGCCATATTTCCCTTTTTGTAGAAGCATTTCTTCTTTTTTTTAAAAAGGATGTATTTTTTTTTTTTGAAAATAGTACGCAAAAATATGTTATGGTTTACTCATTTACCTTGTAATTTAATTTATGGTAAAATAATATTTTATAATCAAACTATTATTAAACATTAATAATTTTTTAATATTATTAAAGAATACTGACATAAATAAAATATAATTATTAATTAAAAAATATAAAAAATAAAATATAGTACGATTCATTTTTATTTTAAAATTTATAATTTAATTTATATCAAAATAATATTCTGCAATACGATTTATATATCAGCTTTGTAATAGCTTTTTAATAGTATCAAAAAATTATTATACTAACAGTTTAATATCACGAAATACTATTTTAACATAAATTGAACCACAAATTTTAAAATAAAAGAATAAGAATGTAAATGAATGAAATTATTCGTAAGTTATTCGAGATTCGGCTCTATAAAAGTTTGACCAAACTCGATTCAAATTCTAAACGAGTCAAACTCGAAATTAACTTTTAGACTCATTTAGTAAACGAACCAAGTTTAATCTCCATAGTATTTAATTCGTGAGTTCAGCACATTTCAAAATTTATGAGCAGACTTTCGTATAAATTCATGAACTGTTTCATTAAGTAAATTGAAATTAATATTATAAGAGAATTAAACTAAACTTTGTATATACATTTATAAGTCAAATCTAAATTTTTTAAAGTTCAGCTTTACATATTTGAATTAAACTCTTAAAATTTGCAGATATTCGAATCGTAAAAATTTAAGAGCCCATTCTTTATAGTTTTGCAAACTAATTTATATATATACTTATTTAACTAAAATTATTTAGTTTTAAACTAAAATTTGTTATGCATGTAAATAAATGGAATTGTTCCTGAACTATTAGAAATTAAACTTGATAACATCTCGACGTGTCTAAACTCATTTGTTAAATGAGTCAAATTTGAACTTATTAATACTCAGTTCGAGTTCAAAATTAATGATTGAGATCTAAAATGAATTTGAGATTAGGTGTGTTTTTTGCTTGGTTTTAGGCCTAAGCTTATATTGAACCTTGTCATTCTCCCGCTCCGGCAATGAGAAGGCTTCTAGCTCGTCTACGGATTTAAATATAGCTTCCTTTCTTTCATCTTGAACCTCCGTAATCTTAGGTATTCTACTCCTCTACTGTGGCCCAGCAGATGGTCTTGGCTTCTTCCTGTCATTCTCCGAAAACGCCGATCCCATCTTTAATTGGAAATTTCATAGTTAGGTATCTAATTCTCGTCATATAACATTGGAAATTTCATATGTTATACCCTCGAAATCATATAACATTCCCAAAATCAGAGCCATAAATGAATTATTAAGGAGCTTACTGTATTCCGATACCTATTCCATTGATCTTCACTACCACTAGCAGCCAACAATATGAACAGAATGTCGTTCCAATAGCCATACAAAACCACTAACACAAATCTAATGAGAAACCTCAAAAAGAAATACTTGACTTGCAAATCAAACTATACACTCCACAATAGGAGAGGTCAACAAGGTAAAGCAACCTCCTTTGCTCGCCAAAACAAACGAAACATAGAAACTGAACTTTGTAAATGGTGTTGAGAGAAAACTCTCTCTATATATATTATAATTTCATTTAATCCAATTTTATACCCTCATATTTTACATTTTCATAAATAAACTTAATTTTCATTGAGGGATATAACGTTATTCACACATTAAAAACTCACCTATACATTTATATATAATTGTATTTTTGTAATATATATGATAATTATTTCTTATAAAATAGTTAGTTATAAAAAAAATTTATTAACCTGATGAAAAAAAGAAACATTTTATTTAAAGAACATATAAATTTTTTTTTGAAACAATATAATTTTTTTTTAAATTCAATAAATAATTGTATACGGCAAATTTTATTAAAAAAATTATGAAAACAAAATTTTAATATCCCATTCTAATAGGCTATCCACTAAATGTGGTAGATTATTCATTGATTATAGAAAATATTGAAATAATATTAATATCTTAATTTTTTTTCTAGAAAAGTTTATAATTTAAACTAAAATTATTAGATTTTGAATGTAATATGTTATACCCTCTTCGATATCACTAAAAAAAAAAAATTTGATATGCGATTTTTCATTTTGAAGTTTTCTTTTATTAATTTCCCAATTTTACTAATTAATTAATTTATATAAATAATATTATTCTATAAAAATATTTTGAGGTATGTTGTAAAATTGTGTTAAATTATTACGTTTTTCACAATATCTTAAAATTTTATTAAAATAATTTTAAATAGAATCATAAATTTTAAATATGAAATTTTAAAATGCCTATAACTTATTCAGGCCTATTTGTAATTAATATTTTAATAATATTAAAAAAATATAATATTTCTTTTGAAGAAGCTTTACTTTTTCGGTTAAATTAATAAATTTTTATAATCAATTAATTTACGGAAAATAATATTAAGTCATTTTATTGAAAGTAAAATTATCATTTTATAAAGATTTAAATCACAAGCACTAAAATTCAGAGTGTAATATGTAAGAGTAGAATCACTTTGCATCTTTGCCAATCATTAATTGTTAGGACCGGATTTGAATTTTGACGTTAATATGATAAGCTACTGCTCCACTACAATCACTTCAACTGAACCCACAAATATAAGTAGCCAATGCTTATTCTACAAATCCCAATCACAAGAGGAAGCAAACACATTGTTGCTCATACCATCAAATCTATTACCCTTATTTCCAAACACTTAAATGCTTAGATCTCACCATCCCATAGTTCCTCGATGGTCCTGTACGGCCCCAATGTGTCATGGACAAATGATGTCCCCTTCACCAACCTTGCCTGCAAAATTGGATACCAAAGCATCCATCAATAAGGGTTCTTTATGATTACAAGATGCTCTTTCAAGAAAATTGTATGTGTAAGAGTTGTATTATAGTCGGTGATCATAGTGAGTTCAGATAGATCTCACCATTTAGTTATATATATAACGGTTGTATAAAATAATTATACCTATTTCAGAAACCTCCAAAGTTCTAATGAAATCCACGAAAGAGCTTACAATTCATTCAAAATTCAATCAATTTGAAAGTACTTGAAATGATTTTTAAGAATAGTAGTATCACAATAGAAGATGAAATTGCTTACCTGCTCAATTTCAGAAAACTTGGCAAACAAGTCTTCTGGAATAGACCATTGGAAGACGTCGAAGTTCTCTTTGATCCTTACTTCATTTACACTCTTAGGAAGCACGCTATGGCCCATTTGCAGACCCCAGCGAAGAGCAACTTGGGCAGGAGATTTCCCCAATTTCTCGGCAACTGCAATCACGATTGGATTCTTAAGGACATCACTCTTAAGCCAAGTGGTGCCAGGCGATCCTAAAGGTGAATATCCCTGAAAGAAATATATAAAAGGTAAACAAAAATAAAATAGAAACAATTGTCGCTCCAGTAAAATCTCTTACTCAAATCTCTAACTTTCAAATGCATTCAATCAAGTAAGAACCTCCCAACAGAGATAAAGTAGAATTTGCCTACTCACAGATAGGTGAACTCCCTTAGACTGACAAAATCCACGAAGCTTAGTCTGCTGCCATGAAGGATGACACTCCACCCGATTCACAGCAGGAGGAACACGTGCCACCTCTAGCAAATCCCCCAGTTTCCTTGAAGAAAAGTTACTCACACCAATAGCACGAGCCTTCCCAGAATCATAGAGTGCTTCCATTGCCTTCCATGTGCTAGGAATATCTGGTTGATCAAAGTTCTCAGGCTTGAAGCCAACTGACCCCTTCTTGAACTTAACCGGCCAATGGATCTACAAAATTTAGCAGCCTCATTTAGTTAAAATTCTGTAACTGGAAGCTAAAACTTAGCAACCTTATATGTATATAACTTGAGGCTAAATAGAATCTAGATTAGACACAAGCAGCAGCAGCTGTACTCATAGGCTACAAAAACAATGATTAAGCCAAAATTTTATTTGCTTCTGAGTGATTCTTACAAGCACTGGGTGTATACATCCCAGCCAATCGATGAATGATATTAAGGCAAAATCATGGAAGGTCTCAGAAATTAATTTTAAATTAATACATTATAGTTAGAAGGGTGTACAAACACCTTGGTATAGGTAAGAAATTTCCTTTGCCTCTTTCATACTATTTCAGGCCGGGGATAATTTTTCAATAAACTGATCTTGAAGGTGTGTATGTTAGCAATATTGAAGTACCAACTCAAGTGCGAATTCATAAGAGATAAACTAAAGAATCAAACTCTGATCAGGTAACACTTACAAGGTACAAATCAACATAATCAATCTGCAAGTCCTGGAGAGTTCCTTCCAGTGCCCGTACCACATCTTCTGGTTCATGATTATAGCACCTGTATAAATTATGAATTACTTTTGGATTATAAGGTCATTTCAACAGAATAAGTTCAAAGTCTCAGCAACAGAGATGCATAGCATGGATTGTGAAATCATCATTAACAGAGATCAACAACAAATTTCCAATTAAGACAATGAAAGAATACAAACCAGAGTTTGGAGGCAATAAACAAATCCTCACGCTTTACCACACCGTCTTCAAAGAGCTTCTTCAATACTGAACCAATCTACAAGAAGCAATGCCTAAATTATATGTTGCCGTTGAAGACAATCTAATATATAAAGATATTTGCATAAATGGGTTCATTCCGGTTGAAGATACATTGTCTTGAAAAAAATGGCACAAAATGACTTGCCTCAAAACATGGGATTCAGACAAACTTGTAGATTATTTAATCTCTAGCCATAGCTTATTTCATGTCTTCAAAATAGTAATATCAACAGATGAGTTGAGGAGAAAAAGCTCATCTCCAAAAGAAATCTCTAGCTTATATAGTTTTGAGATCAACAAGGGGTGCTAATATCTTATATAAATAACAGTTGAAGTGAGAGAATCAAAGGATTCCCAATAACAAATTCTTGGTTAGTCTAGTTTCATGCAAGTCATTGCCTCAAATGTCAAGACGCACTTTAACAATATGAAGAACTTACAAACAAAACTACAAGGAAGCCAACAGCTCCTATAAGTCTGTAATTGGGACATTATTTGTTTAGCAGCTTTCTGGAATCATACATAAGCATTATGACAGTTTTGATTCATAGTTGCTGCTGTGTCTAGCCTAGGAGTAGCTCCTTTTGTAGTTTGTTGCAAGAGTAGCAGCCTTTTTTTTTACAGGCTTAAGCAGTTGAGCCTTACTTCTGCCGTGATATCTTTTAGAATAACTCAGGCTTAAGCAAACTAAGAAAGTTGCACAGGCTATTTCAGATCTAGAAGAAGAAAATTTTGCAAAATATCTTAGACGTACATAGTGTTTAGTTAAATTTCATTTTACAAGATTAGGTGAATTTTAAATAGAATTCATTTGAAATGAATTTCATTATTTGATATGAATTAGGGGTGAGCATTCGGTCGGTTCGGTTCAAAACCGAACCGAACCGAATAAACCGAAAACCGAAATTTGAGTGTTTATGAAAACCGAACCGAACCGATTTTGGTCAGAAATCGAATCGAACCGAACCGGTCTGATTCGGTTCGGTTTGATCGGTTTCGATTTTTAATAATTATTTTATTTTTTACCCTTTATTTTTAATATTTTAAAATTTAATTAAAATATTTTAATTTTAATATGATTTAATTTCTATATATTATTGAAAAAACATATTATTATTACTAATCAGTTCGGTTCGATTTTTTCGGTTTTTTTCTGATCAAAACTGAACCGAACCGAAATAACTGAAATTTTTAAAATTGAAAACCGAACCGAACCGAAATATATAAAAAACCGAACTAAATTTTCAAATCAATTCGGTTCGATCGATTTTTTCGATTTGAACCGAATACTGCTCACCCCTAGATATGATATAATTTAAAATACAGAATTAAATTAAATTTCATATGACTCATCTTTTCATTTCCTAAACTACTCTTAAAGATTCAAATAAAAAAAATTACTACATCAAAAAAAAATTTTATTTAATAAATTTATAACAATTAATAAAAATATAAACACATTAAAAAATATATTAATAAATTTAAATAAATTTTCACCGGTTTATTGGTAAGAGAAAATAAGTTAGGTATTATAAAATTAGAAAAAAAGAAAATATAATAATCTAATTATCCAGTTGTAATAATAGTAAATAACTAGAAACTATTTTTATAGTTTCCATCTTCTATAACCAATAAAATTTCAAGGAATAAATTATTGAGAGAAAAATTATTTGGTAGGTGTTTTAGTCTGAAAAGTATTGTTGTGGAAATTTTGTGGAAATCATTTTAAATTTTATTAAATTTGATAAGAATTGGTTTTAACCGTAACCAATTTTATGAAATTAAATTTTAATTTTTATTCAAACCAGACTCATTTGAAGATGAAATTCAATTGAATTCGAATTGAAATTCAACCAAATGATAGACAAGTAAGCGCAAATTACAAAATTCAGTAATAAAGCAAATGAGAAATCGGCACAATTTATGATCATCTACAGTATGAGATAGGGCAAAAGAAAAAAGTAAAACACGTGCTAGTAAAAATTAGGGGTTAAAAAAGCAAGATTTTAAACGCAGAATCAGTAAAAATAAGAACAAAAACCTCCTTCTCGTTGTTATAAGCTTGAGCACAATCAATATGGCGGTAACCAATCTGCATTGAAGAATAACCAAAAACTATAATCAATACACAGACCATCATTTGATGTTTGTTTGAAAAAAGTGAAAGAAAAAAAGAAAAAGAAAAAACCTTGATGGCGGCGGCTACAGCATCACCGACGAGACCAGGTTCGGCCAGCCAAGGGCCCAGCCCAACCGACGGTATCTTAGCTCCGGTGTTCAATTGGAAGAATAGAATTTCGTTAGCCATTATGTGTCCAAGTGTGGGTGTCTGTAGGCAGTTTTAGTTGTACAGGAGGATAAACCAGAAGTAGATTTTATATTATTATTTTGTCACGCGAAGTGTCCAAGTCTGACTCGTTTTCTGGCGCTAAACCAATGTGGCGGATGCTTAGGATTTTTTTTTTTTTTTTGAAAATGAAAGAAATATTATTAACTCAAAGCGATCAATAAAATTATATGAGGAGGAGGGATATGAACCCAAACTCTTTGACCCGACTCAGAGCCGATGTTGCTAGAACATGAGCGACATCATTCGCAAACCTGTGAATAAAAGCACATATTGCTTCCTCATAACTGGATAGAAGCAATTTATAATCTTGAATTAAAAGACCAAAAGGTGATAAATCATCTAATGAAGCATTGTTAATGGACACAATAAGAACCTGAGCATCCGATTCGAAAAGAACTCGATCTCATCTGCACTCTTTAATCCAGCTCAATGCCTCTCGAAAAGCCACTGCCTCAGCACACTTAACCTCCATCTGACTGCAAAAACAGCCTGCTTTAGCCGCTATAAATCTACCATTAGCATCTCGGACTACACAGCCGAAACCTAGCGAACTTCGTTGCGAGTTTAAAGAGGCGTCAATATTAACCTTAATCCAACCCTGCAGTGGAGGAGACCAAACAGTCAAAGCCGACACAATATTGGTGCAGCTGGTAGAATCAGAACAGGCCCCCCTCCATTGCTGCAAAAAATTCAGTGCCATGAAGAACACACCACTCGCAGTTCGACCCTGAGCTTTCCAAACAACATTATTTCTGTTATGCCACAAAGCCCAACATATCATTAGAATAAGGGAAGCATTCTCCGCAGAAGCAGTAAGGAAGGCTAAAGAGAACCACTCCCTAAGAGAGGCAGCCAGCAACTGCGGGCAAAAAGACACTGAACAAGAATATGTAGGATAGTCTCAAGAGCCTCATGACACAACGGACACATCGAATCAACCGGAACTCTCCTGAACTGAAGTAAAGAGAGGCAAGGAACTACATTAACTAAAGCACGCCAGCAGAAATTAAGCACTTTAGGAGGCACCTTCGTCTTCCAAAAACGACTCCATATCTCACTACCTTCCCTATGTCGAAACCCAGCAACCAGAAATCTGTAAGCACTCTTAACAGAATAGTGACCCTTGGACGCAAACTTTCAGCACCACGCATCTGGGTGCGAAGAAAGACTTAGAGGGATGTTCAAAATACAACCCCTGTCTCTATCATTGAACAACTGAGCTATTAAACTCTCATTCCATCTATGGCCGATCATAAGATCTGCAACAACAGAAAGAGTACAGTTCAGAGGAGGGGGTGTAGAAACCAATAAGTCGGGTGCCTCTTTCAACCAAGGGTGAGTCCAAATAGAAACTGACATGCCATTCCCAATTCTCCAATAAGCACCAGCTTTAACTAGACTCTGAGTCGCCCATATACTACGCCACAAAAAACTAGGATTGTGGCCCAAAGATGCTTCAAAAAAAGATGTTGTTGGAAAATAACGAGTCTTAAGAACACGGGCCACTAAAGAATGAGGCCTGTTAATAATGTTCCAACCGTTCTTACCAAGCATGGCTAAATTAAAATCATGAAGCGATTTAAAACCTAACTGAACAAAACAAAACAAAACAAATATCTTTATTACAGTAATGAAAGACGTGTTTCAAAAACTTTAAATAGGGTTATAATTTTAGATTTAAAGTTGTATACGGTTTGACGTATTAAAATATTAATTTTTATAATAAAATATTATTTTATAATTTATAATGTTAAAATTTATATATTATTTTTAAAATTATAAAAATAAAATTTTATTATATAAAAAATATTTTTATTATTAAAAGATAATATTTTATTATTTAAAAAATAATATTATATTAGATAAATATTTTATTTAACCCTTGGCTATATTATATGGATTCATTTGGCGCAAAATTTTAGATTCCGTTTAACTTGCACATGATTTCTTTCACATGTCCCTTCTACGCATATGCACTCAAGTCCACAAGGTTTAAGAGAAAAAGTCCCATCTCTGTCGTAGCTGAAGGCTGCTGCCGGCCACTAAATGGAGATTTCACCGTACTATGGCATCCATGGTTGGTCTTGAGATTACGGAAGGGATGACGACAGCTACCGGCAATTGCACGACTAAATTTAAACTCATGTTCAAACTCTTTTGTATTAGTTTAAATATCTGAATTTATTTTAAATCTAATTGAATTTCGTTTTGAAATATTTGTATTTGTTATTCTAAATCTAATTTATAGAAGGTTTAAAATTCAGTAGTGGTTAAATTAAAATCTAATCTGTATATTATTAAATAAATATTATAAAATTAATAATATTTTTATTTTCTTAAAAAATATTTTATTAAAATATTTAGGAAAAATTTAGCAAATAAGTAAACTATCCTATGAGCTAATAGGTCTCCCAAAACACTCTATCCTAAGATCCAATATGCTAAGTAAAAAAATTTGAAATAATTTCAGACTGAATTACATCAAGAATAGAGTTTGAAAACATAGATCAAAACTGGTCATTACCATATAACACATTGTTATTCTAACAAAGTTATGAACAATTATATTAGCTTATCAATGAACTCAACTCAAATTCCAATCTAGTTTTGATAAAAGAACATGTGTGGAATCATGAATCATTTGTGCAAACTCCAAAATATTATCCTCATTTGTCCCACAACATGAAAATCATTCTCCTTCCCACCAAACACACTACATATCACATCCATGAGAACCTCCTTTCATCTCAGATTAATTTTGGAGGGACAATACTCTATAGGCCACGCCACAAAAAGGCGTTTATCTTTGAAGGCTCTTATAATTTCTACATACTTTTCTCTATAGGCAAAATAGAACCCAATGGAAACCTATAAAGATGGCGAAAACTAATATGAAATCTTAATTTCACTGTGTACTTCTCATACCTATCAAAATGTCAAATTCTCTTATCTTCACAGTGGAAAATAGAGAGGTGTCCTAACAGTTATCTCAGCATCACTAGGCAACAATAATTCATTAATGAGACTCACATTCTAGGTACTATTATGGCTTAATAAGTCAAAAACACTCAAGTCCTCTAAACCATCAACTATAGGGGTTTGTACAAAAAAGTTGTCATCTCTGCCTAACAATGGATCTCCCCATATCTTTTTATCAACCTCATCCCCCACTTGCCATCTAACTCCTAACCCTAACAATTAGGGGTATAATCCAATCGAGTCGAGTCGAGTTTTGTAAATCTCAAGCTCGTTTATTAAAAAATTTTATAAGCTCGAGCTCCACTCGAATTCTAATATTTAGCCCAAACTCAACTCGAAAATTAAATACTATAATCGAGTTTGATTCGAGTTTGATTCGTAAAAAACTCGTTTAAACTAATAACGAGTCTAATTGAAACTCGAGATCGAAAGTTCGATTAAAAAGCTCGTTTAAACTAATAACGAGCCTAATTTAAAATTACGACCGAAAACTCGATTAAAAAGCTCGTTAATAAAATTTAATTAATTCCATTTCAAAAAAAAATCTCATATGTAAAATAATACGTAGTGATTTTACGAAAGTGGGTTTGTGGTCTAGTGATTAATAAAAAATAAATTTTCAAAAAATTTTGGTTATATTCCGATCAATAACAAATGATAAATTTTTTTTAATTATTATTTAGATTTTAATATTTAAATTTTTTATTTTTTTATTATTTAGGTTTTAATATTTAAATATTTATTTATTTATGATAACCGATGGGTCTCTTTCCCTCCCAGGCCGAGCCAGGGCTCATGATAGCGAAGGTCGGCCCAGAGCTCGGAGCACCACAAAGAAAGCTTGCCCACAGCAATGGACCGGACCTGAAGACATCAGCCGACCTGAGCCATCTTCGAGCCCAGAACCTGCTGTGTTGAAGCCAGCCTCGTGATGGGACCCAAGGATGGGCAGCGGGCCCGGTCTTTTCGCAGCCCTTCTTGCACGCGCTATAGGGGGAATTAAATGGCCGCCTGACATGAGTAAGAGGAACTGACACCACTGTATGTACGGAGCTAAATGATAGAGACAGACGTCCCTATAGCAGAAAGGCCATTAGACGTCATTGGTCAAAAAAAGAAAAAGAATAAAGGGAGAGGAACACCCTCCCCTCAGACTAAGCTTATCAAACCATTGAAAACCCTATTCTCTGGATCTCAGGACATCAATTGGCGCCGTCTGTGAGAACGAAGGAGATCTTTTCATCACCGGAGTTCCTCTCTCAATACACCCACTAAGATCCACAATGGCAAACCACAATGATAATCACACTACAAACACTCTCAATGACTTGAGCTCTGCCCCAAAAGGGCAACAGTTCTCTTTCTCTAGCCCTACCACACCCATTAACCAACCCCCATACTTCCCAATCCCTTACTGAGCTCTGCATGGAACATACCTAGAGCCACCATGTCTGACTAAGACCTTCAGACCATGGCCCTCCAGTTACAAAACACTGCCCAATGGCTGGGGCAACTAATGCAATAGAGGGGCCTCAATACCCCATTGAATGTACTACATGTCGCTGAGGGGATTCAAACTCATGAACCTCAACCAACTTTCAACCACCCAGCTCCCCAACAAAGCATCAAAGGAACGGAGGAGAGAAGTAGAGAAGCCGGTGGGGAAGCAGAACCGGCGGCCAAAGCTCATGGAAGAAGGGTGAGAGAGCTAATAGAAAATGATGAGGTGGAGAGCTACTCCACAGGAACGGTCAGAAGAACAGGGAGTGAGGAATGGAAGGAGGGATACCGTCTAGAGAAAAGGCCCAGGCAGGAGGAAGAAGACATAGACCAGAAGTTACAAAGGATGAAGGAACAATTATTGGCAGAGCTGGGAGCGAAGGACCACAGCTAGGCTCTCTTGCCCACGTCGTCACCTTTCTTGGGATGGATTCAGAAAGAAACCATTCCTAAAAAATTCATGATGCCACCGATGGCAGCGTACGATGGGGCAGGAAACCCGAGGGAACACATCCTCAGCTACAAAACCTTTATGGATTTGCAGACCTTATCGGATGCCTTAATGTGCAAGGTATTCCCTACTACGCTTACAGGCCTAGCAAGAGCTTGGTTTAATAGTCTGGGGGCAGAGAGTATTAGAAGTTTTGGTGACCTGGCCAACACCTTTATCAGCCAGTTCATCACAGGAGTACCGGCCGATAGGAAAACTAGTTATCTGGAAACGGTCAAGTAAAGGAGGAATGAGTCCCTGCTAGAATATGTCGCGTGTTTTAATACGGTGGCCCTACAGATCCCCGAGCTGGATGAAAACAGGGCTGTAGAGGCGATGCAGAAGGGGACCACCTCCTTGGAATTTTTTGGCTTCTTGTGCAGAAAGCCTCCGACTTCCTTGGCAGAGTTGATGAAGAGAGCAGAAAAATACATAAGGCAGGATGACGCCTTGACCACCAGTAGGTTTGCAAGGGAGACAGCAGACAAGGGAAAGGCCTCGGAAGAAAGGAGGTCAGATAAATATGAGAGAAGGCAAAGCAGGGGGCACGAGGCTTACGGGCAACCTCGGGACAGAAGGGAGAAGAGACCATCACCACATCGGATCCTAGAGACAATAACACCTCTCAATGCGTCCAGAGCCGTGGTGTTTATGGCTGTACAAGACAAAGAATTCCTCCAGTGGCCTAAGCCCCTGAGAGCGGAAGCGAGTCAGAGAGATCCTGACAAATATTGTCAATTTCACCGCACTCATGGTCAGACACCAATGATTGCTACCAGCTGATTAACGAGATTGAAAGGCTAATAAAAAGGGGGCATCTACAAAACTTTATAAAGAAACCCGAAGGAGAAAGATCCTAGCAAAACCCCACACTGGAGAGGCCTCGAAGGCTGGGGGCAGGTCCTGTTAACGACAGCTCCAGCGGGACCATTAACATGATCGTGGGGGGTACAAGAGGTCGGATGAGCAGGAGAGGGAGAAAGAGGGGCCGAGATGGGAAAGGCATTAGCAACGAAGTCATGCAAGTAGAACAACACTCTCCGATAGTCATTTCTTTCTCTCCAGAAGATGCCCACGGCATTCAAATGCCTCATGATGATGCCCTCATTATTGAAGCTATTGTTCACAACTTCCGCGTTCGAAAGATCCTGGTAGATGACGGAAGCAAAGTAAACTTACTGCCTTACAGGGTCTTCCAGCAGATGGGTATACCGGAGGAACAGATGGTGCGAGACTAGGCCCCGGTGAAAGGGATTGGAGGGGCCCCGGTACCTATAGAAGGAAAAGTGAAGTTGGCCCTGACCCTAGGAGAGGCGCCCTCAATCCGGACTCACTATGCAGTATTCTTGGTGGTGAAGCTCCCTCTAAGCTACAACGCAATACTGGGAAGGCTCGTGATGTATGATTTTGAGGTAGTAACCAGCATCAGGTATCTAACATGAAGTTCCCAATAGAAGCGGGGGTAGGAGTAGTATGGGGACACCAGGAAGAAGCCAGAGCAGTGTACATGGCCACTGTAGCGGATCCAAGCCCGTCAGAAGGGAAGTTTGACTCAGAAGTGATGGAAGTTCGAGATGAGAAAAGAGAGGCTAGAACGAAACCAGTATGAGAACTGGAAACCTTTCCTTTGACAGAGACAGAAACAGGCAAGATCTTCAGTTTCAATGCCGGTCTAAGCAAAGAGCAGAAAAATGAAGCAATGGCCCTGATCCGAGCTCACGCCTCAAGCTTCGCTTGGAAGCCATCCGACATGACAGGGATAGACCCCGAAGAGATGACGTACAAACTAAACGTCTCTCCCGAGGCCAAATCGGTGAAGCAAAAGAAGAGAGTGGTAGGGAGAGAAAAGCAGCAAGCCACCGAGGAGGAGGTACAAAAGCTGAAAGAGGCCGGATTCATCAGAGAAGTAATGTACCCACAATGGTTAGCCAACTCTATACTAGTAAAAAAGCCAATGGCAAGTATAGGATGTGTATAGATTTTACTGACCTGAACCAGGCATGCCCCAAAGATTGTTACCCCCTCCCTGATATTAATAAAATGGTCGATTCTACGGCCGATTTTGATTACATGTCGTCTCTAGATGCAATGTCTGGTTACCACTAAATTCCAATGGACAGGTCAGATGAGGAAAAGACTTCGTTCATAACAGAAGATGGGACTTACTGTTACAAGGCCATGCCTTTTGGGCTGAAGAATGCTGGGGCGACGTACCAGAGACTGATGAATAAAATTTTTAAGGGCCAAATTGGCAGGAATTTCGAAGTATATGTCGACGATATGGTGGTGAAGAGTCCGACCTTTCAACAACACTTGACAGACCTGAAGGAAGTATTCGGAGTACTAGAACAATACAGAATGAGGTTGAACCCAGCAAAATGCGCTTTCTTCATCAGGGGTGGAAAATTCTTGGGTTACATGGTCAGTGGAAAAGGTATTGAGCCTAATCCGGAAAAAGTAGAAGCCATATTGAAGATGCCTGAACCGACCTGCGTAAGGGATGTTCAAAGACTCACCGGAAAGGTAGTGGCGCTCAATCGTTTTATGTCAAGATCGGCAGAAAGGTGTCTACCATTCTTCAAGAAGTTGAGAAAAGTTCCAAATTTCGAATGGACTAAGGATTGTCAAAAAGCTTTTAAGGAGCTCAAGACCTACCTCAGTTCACCACATGTACTCAGTAGTCCACTGGAAGGGGAAGAACTTTTGATCTACTTATCAGCCTCAGAAGAAGCCATCAGCGCCGTACTGGTGAGAGTAGAAGGAGGAGAGCAGAAGCCAGTATTTTACGTCAACAAAGTACTTAAAGATGCCGAGGTAAGATACTTGAAAATTAAAAAAATAGCATATGCTTTGTTATTGGCAGTCAGAAAATTCAGGGTATACCTGGAGAGCCATCAAGGAATAGTGATGACGGACCAACCTTTGAAAAAAATCCTCCACAGACTAGAAACGTCAGGTCAAATGCTTGCTTGGTCCATCAAGATCAGCCCTTACTGCCTAGAGTACTGGCCTCGAACCACCATCAAAGCTCAAGCCCTCGCTGACTTCATAGCAGAGTGTTCTTTCAACGAAGAACAAGTAGAACTTAATAAGATACCCTCAGGAGCAACAGAAGGAGAAAGGGGAAGGCAGTCCTCACAAGAGTTCAGTTGGAGGTTGTATGTGGATGGAGCATCCAGCACCGGGGGCAGCAGTGCGGGAATAGTGCTGATAGGACCTGAAGGGTTCAAGGTTTGTTACGCCCTACGCTTAGAGTTCAGTGCTTCCAACAATGTAGCAGAATACGAGGCCCTAATAAATGGGATGCTGATTGCAATGGAAATAGGGGTGACCGACCTCGAAATAAACAGCGACTCCCAGTTAGTGATCAACCAGATAATGAGGGCATATCAAGCAAGAGACCTTGCCATGCAAAACTACTTGGCGAAGGTAAAGGCCATAGAGGCCGAGCTCGGCAGTCAAGGGATCATGGTAAGGTACCAAAGAATACCCCGAGAAGAAAATGAAGAGGCAGACCTGCTCAGTCGATTGTCTAAGGAAGAACTGGAGCAACTCCCAGATGAGGTATACATACAACACATCAGCACTCCTGTCTTCAATAAAGCAAACTCTGTGATGGAGGTCGAAGAAGGACAGAACTGGATGACCCCATACGTAGAATATTTAGAGAGGGGAAAACTCCTTGAGGACAAAGCCGAGGCAAGGAAAATTGTAACCCGGGCAGCCAACTACCAAGCAGTGAGAGGAACCCTGTACAGAAGGGGGAAGTCTAGCCCATGGCTCTGATGTGTGGGCCCGAAAGAAGCAACAAGGGTGATGGAAGAAATACATCAAGGAATCTGTGGAGCCCATGAGAGAGCAGGAACGTTGGTAAACAAAATCTTCTGGCAGGGATACTACTGGCCCACTGTCAAAAGGGAGGCTGAGGAGTTCGCCAGGAGATATGACGTATGCCAAAGATTTGCCAACACTATTAATCTGTCAGCCACACCCCAATCCAGCATATCCATCCCGTGGCCATTCTCGCAGTGGGGCATAGACATCCTGGGACATTTTTCCAAGACCACGGGCCAGAAAAAATTTGTAGTAGTAGCTATGGAATACTTCTCAAAGTGGCCCGAAGCTGAAGCCATTCCCACTATCACAGCAAGGAAAATAGTAGATTTCGTCTGGGGCAACATCATCTGCAGGTTTGGAATACCCAAGATGCTTATATCAGACAATGGCAAGCAGTTCGACTGCAGAACCTTTAAGGAGTTCACTAGAAACATGGGCATCTGGCACAAGTTCTCCTCAGTAGCCCATCCTCAAACCAATGGCCAAACGGAGGTTACGAATCGAGCTATCCTCCGAGGATTGAAGAAGCGGCTGGGTGGGGCAAAGAAAAATTGGGCAGACAAGCTCAATAGTATCCTATTGTAATACCCGACTAGATTCCAGTATCGAAATCCCTACCTTCCGGCGGAATCTCCATTGGAATCTGGAATTCTGAAGATGCCTGAGTCTTCTAGAGGGGTAAAATGTGTTTCTAAAATGTTTTCACATGATGTTATGGTTTTAAATGGAAAAGAAATGGAGTTTTGAAAAGAATAGGCTAAGGAGGAAGGACCCAGGTTCGGCCGCCGAACCTCAAGATTCGGTCGCCGAACATGGGGCTGTTTTGGGAGTGCTTTAGGCCTTCGAAGGCTTTGAGGGAAGAAACAAGGTTCGGCCGCCGAACCTCAGGTTCGGCCGCCGAACATGGGTTAGTTTAGGAGGCAAGTTAGGCTGCCGAAGGTGGTGGAGCTGTGGAGACAGCTTAGGCCGCCGAAGGTGGTTGACTGGCCACCTATAAAAGGCCCTCAGACCGAAAATGGGCGAGTTTTCTCCCCATTCTCGAGCTCAGGTGTGTTCATGTCCTCCTTTGGTTGATTTCATGTTCTTTCTTCAAATCCTTCACGTTTTTATGAGTTTCCTTTTGGGTTTTGAAGTTTTAAAGCTTAAATCAAGTTTTGGGAGCTTGGAGACCCAAGGAGTTTGTTTCCTCCCATCTCCAAGTTGGGGATCGCACCAACCCTCGATCTTCAAGAGGTAAGTGTAGATCCTTGCTTTCCTTTATGTTTAATAAAGTTTTAAGGAAGTTTTAAGGAAGTTTTAATGCTTGAGTATGGGTAGATATGCATGTTAGGGTTTATGTGGGTTTTATGCCCAATATATGTTTATGTGATGTTTGTGTTGGGGTTTAAGTTAGTTTATGCCCCTTTATACATATGGGAGAGTGTATGCATGTTTGGGAGAGAGCATGTGAGGTTTTGGGTGGTTTGGAGGTTGGTTTTGCTTGTGTCGGATTCGGACTTGCTGTTCGAAGGGAACCAAGTTCGGCCGCCGAAGGTGGGTTCGGCTGCCGAACCTGCATGAAAGGCAGCTTTGGCCATCTAACGTGCCCCCGAAGGCCAGGACTTTCAGATCTGTGAGATGCTTCGGCCGCCGAACATGCCGCCGAAGGTGCCAGACTTTCGGCCGCCGAAAGTGCCCTCGAACCTGCATGGCTTTCGGCTCTGGAAGGGACATTTGGCCGCCGAAGGTGCCGCCAAAAGTGCCCTTTCCAGCCTTTTCATGGTTGTTTTCTATGCATGTTTTGAGGATGTTTTAGGGAGTTTTTGGGGAGTTTTTGGGGAGTTGTTTATGAGTTGTTTAGAGTGTGTTTGGCACCTCATTCGAGTCCATCTGTGTAGGATCGGACCCGAGGGATCGAGGAGGCCAGCAGTGTTAGCTGTTGCAGAGTCAGTCCAGCGTCTGCCAGAGGTGAGTAGAACTAACTCAAATGTTTTTAGCATGTTTCATGCATCATGAATACCATGTATATGTAGTAGGTTGCTTGCATTAGAAATCACGAATATGCTGCATTGCATAATTTATTGTTGATGTGGATGGACCAAGGCGACCCCAATAGCCCTAGATATGATATGTTAATGAAGTCCTGAGGAGCCCGAAGGGCCGGGCACCATGTATGTTACAGAAGTCTTGAGGAGCTCCTTTGAGGGCCGGGCACAGACAGAGGGAGTTTTGGTGGTCATGTCCATCCGTGATGTGAAATGTTTGTGTTGTGACGCATTCCATGATAGCATATGATTTATTACTGTTTTCCATGTTCTGCTCAGTGGGCTTTTTAGCTCACCCCTCTCCCTAACCCCCAGATTTGCAGGTATGAGGTCGATCGGGAAGTCGTCAAGGGTTAATGTTATGTTTATGTAATAGAATAGTAGTGGACATGTGATATAAATTGATGTAAAGTAATGTAAGGTAGAGATATGTTGTAAGAATGGTATAATGTAATGACTTGAGGATTAGTTGTGTGCTTGGCCCTAATGTATGGTTAATCCTCTCTTATACATGATTAGTATGTTATGTTTTTAATGATGTCATATGAGAAACCAGGCTTGACATATGTAATGTGGACCACACTAGGGCATTTGATGAGGGCTCTGGTGTGGGTTATATGTTTATAGTATGTTGTAAGTTCAGGTCAAGCTTGGTATAGTAAATGTTTTAAAGTTTTTTATGGAATGTTTGATCATGTATAAGATTATACCAGTTGTACAGGATGTATGTTTGGCTTGCTACGGGTCCCGGCGGCCTTAAGCCGATCTGGATCCTAGTGCCGGTAGCGGTCCGGTTTCTGGGTCGTTACAGATTGGTATCAGAGCCCTAGGTTCACATGGTCGGACCTAGAGTGTGTTGGGCTAATAGAGGTCATAGAAGGGCAAGCATAATAGGCAAAATCATGTCCACTAGGATAAGATGTAGAGTCCTGTCTTGATTGATGATGTGAAATACCATGATTTTATGCATGTGCATTAATGTTATGCTATGTATGTGATGCAGGTTCATGTGTTTCCACATGAACCGTATGATGCTAATGTTTGTATGCTTGTGTGTTGTTCTTCAGAGGAGCTAGGATGCGAGGCACTCGTCGATCCGTGGAATCGACTGGAGTTCCGTTTGAGAGGGAAGGTATGGGCACCTTTCCCCCTGCTCTGCCAAGAGCGCAGTCGTGTAGAGTCGACAGATGGAAAACATCAAGGGACCCTAGAAGGTCTTTTGATGTGAGTAGAGAAGGAATGGATCTAAGGAGAATGTCAGCTGATGCAAGAGAAGTAGAGATGGATGTTCAGAGGAGAGATGGAGGTCTGGATGTGAGCATGTTTGAAGAAGGCGTGGGAGAGTCTCAAGAAGACGCTCAGACTCAGGATTCCAGAATCTCGGGTTCAGGAGGGATTGATCCCTCCACTCTGAGTACAGCTACCACGAGAAGTAAGAAGTGGGGCAGAACCCTGAGGGGGAAGAAGAGCAAGTTTTGGAAGAGGTTGAAGTCCAGTCTGGGATTAGTTGGTGGTTCGAGTTCTAGCTCCGATACTTTTGGATGCATGAGGTGTGGGAGGCCGCACAAAGGGGTTTGTCGGTTTGGGACCAATCTATATTATAGATGCAGTCAAGACGGGCACATGGTTCGTGAGTGTCCCATTGCGCCCTGGTTGGCACAGTCTCAGCGGGCAACTTCAGGTAGAGCGGCTCAGCTAGCAGCTCCAGCCATGTCTCAGGGCAGTGGTCGAGGCAGAGGGAGAGGGTCAGCCTTTCCTTCTGAAGGTTCCCGTGGAGAAGGTCCGTCAGCTCCAGCTCGGATCTTCATCCAAGCTCAGCAGGAGGCAAACACATCGAACATGGTGGTGTTAGGTACGCTCACTTTTGAATGTTCTAATGTGTATGTTTTTGTGAACCCTAGTGTTTCTCTTTCTTTAGTTGCTCTAGGAGCCGTCGAGAGGTTGAGTTGATAACTTCTGGGCTAGAGTGTCCTCTTTGGGTCAGTGGACCCAAGTGTGATCCATCCGTGGTAGAGTCAGTCTGCCGGTCCAGTTCAGTGTTAGTTGAGGGTAGATGCCTTCCACCCGACCTTGAGGTCCTAGACTTGACTATCTGGACGTCATTCTAGGGATGGATTGGTTTTTTCTACTCGTGGTACTACCTGGGTCTGCAGAGACAAGGTAGTCAGGTTCAGAGTTCAGGATGGGTCAGAGGTAGTCTGTTGAGGGGACAGTGTAGGGATGCCTAGAGGTTTGATGTCAGCCTGTCAGGCTCGTAGGGTGCGTAGGAGGGGTTGTCAGAGGGTTCTAGCTCTTGTTGAGAGTTTAGCAGTCAGGTCAGGGAACCAGCCTCCGTGTCTGTTGTTGAGAGAGAGTTCTCAGATGTCTTCCCAGGCGAGCTGTCAGGTTTACCACCTGCTTGGGAGATAGAGTTTGGACATAGAAGTGATGCCAAGAATCAGGTTCATCTCTATCTTTCCCTACAGGATGGCACCTGCAGAGTTGTAGGAGTTGAAGGAGCAGTTGCAAGAGCTTGGTAGACAAGGGTTTTATCCGACCTAGTACCTCACCCTGGATTGCTCCAGTGTTGTTGTGGGAAAAGCAGGATGAATCCTTGAGACCCTGTATCGACTTCAGGTAATTGAACAAGGTCACTACCAAGAACAGGTACCCCCTACCTCGGATTTGTGATCTATTGGGCCAGCTCGAAGGAGCCGGTTTTATTCCAAGATAAATATGAGATCCGGGTACTACCTGTTGAGGGTTTGAAATGAAGTCAGTTTAATAGAGAAGAAGGGAGAAGAGAAAGGATCAGAGTGCGCAGTGGGAGCTTGTGAGTTTCAGGAGGAGGTTGGGGTATTGCTAAGGTGTCTCCTATGAAGAGGGTGTTTTGTTAAGGGAAGAAGGTGAACTAGCTCCAAGATACATCAGACCCTTCGGAGTCTTGCAAAGGATTGGGAATGTATCCTACAAGTTAGATGCACCTACTTCCATGGAGAAAATCCATTCGGATTGCCATGGTCCTATGTTATGGAAGTTCGTGTCAGATCCAAGTAAGGTTCTTAAAGGACCAAAGGTGGAGATCTTGGAGGGTCTCACCTATGTTGAGCAGCCAGTGCGGATCATTGACACATAAGTCAGAAAGATAAGGAACAAGAAAACCCCGATGGTGAAAGTCCTTTGGGATCGCCAGTGTGGGCGAGCTCGCTTGGGAGACCCGGGAGTTCATACTCCAGCAGTACCGTATCCCTTTTAAGAGGGAGGTTTTTAGGTTTTGCTTGCTTGTTTGCTTGCTTGTTTATGTATGCTTGATGCTATGATTTGAGAATGCCTGTTTGTTTGAACATTCGAGGACGAATGTTCTTAAAGGGGGGAAGAATGTAATACCCGGCTAGATTCCGACATGTGCTTGACCTTCTAGAATATCTATGAGCCCGACACACTATGTAGGTCCGACCATATGAACCTAGTGTAACAGCCCGGAAACCGAACTGCCACCGGCACTAGGATCCAGATCGATTTAAGGTCGCCGGGACCCGTAGTAAGCCTGCTATCCTGTCTGCATACCTGTGAAATCCCATACATGATCATACATTTTCTGTAAAAACATAAAACTTTTCTTTCTTCCAAGGCTTAACCTGTGCATGCACTCTCTCTGTGCTCTACCAATCCCTACTAGAGCTCCTCATGGCTCTAGGCGGATCAATCTCATAATGTTAAGCCTGGTTTGCTCATAAACATACAACAAGAAAGAAACATACATAAACTGATCATGTGACTCCACAAAGGGATTACAACTCTTATAGTATAGGCAAGCACCATTCTATACACTCTACATAAACCTTATCTCTTTACATTTACATGTCCACACTAGCTATTACAATACTCTGTACTCTTCATGTACCCTGCTGAGGTCTCTCTGATCTCTGAACCTGCACAACTGAAGTTAGGGGAGAGGGATGAGCTACGATAGCCCAGTGAGTAGAATAGGCAAATATAGGTGATAAAACATGCTCTCATGGAATGCAACACATAATCACATAACCTCGGCCGGACGGATCAAAACTCCCTCTATCTCATCTGGGGTACCTAAGTACCATGTGCCTGGTCCCCGTAGGGCTGTTCCAGGTCTTTATGTATGTGCCTGGTCCCCGTAGGGCTGTTCCAGGTCTTTCCTCTGAGGGCTAATGAATCCTCACGAAGTCCGTGCCGTCTCACATAAGCAATGTACAAGGAGCAGTGCCAAGTACAAGGATAAATGCAATGCATCATCTTTGTGTACACTAATGCACTCACCCTAGAGCATATTCATGATGCATGAAGCATGATAAAATATTCAGTTGTCAGATTAAAACATTAAGTTAAGTTCCACTCACCTGGTTATCTCTGAACTGACTCTGCAGGTTCTGACACTGGACTCACTGCTGACCTCCCTGATTCCTCTGGTCCGTACCTACACAGGTGGACTCAAATGAGGGACTAAACTCACTCAAGAACATCTCTACGAAAAACCCCAAAACCCCTCTAAACAATCCTCAAACCATCACATAAAACATGCAAAAGAAAGCTGGACAGGGCACTTTCGGCGGCAGGTTCGGCGGCCGAAACCCCACTCCAGAGACGAAACTCATGCATGTTCGGCGGCACCTTCGGCGGCCGAAGGTCTCGTCCAGAGACGAAACTCACACACTTTCGGCGGCCGAACTCCCTCTTTCGGCGGCCGAAATCCCTTTCTAAACCGAAAGCCTAGCTTTCGGGGGCAACCTTTGGCAGCCGAACTGCCTCCACAAGGGGTTCGGCGGCCGAACCTTCCTTCGGCGGCCGAACCTGGTTTTGCCCGAAGGGCAGAACCCTGCTCTGTTTCATGCAAACTTTGCCCAAAAACCTACAAACATGCATATCAACTACTCCCAACTAGCATATACACATATATATGCACAAAGGGGTCTAAAACTACTCTAAAATCCCAAACAAACATAGCACATAACACTTAAACATGCTGGAACACCACAAATCACCAAAAACCACACCTAAACCTAAACATGCAAACTACCCATACAAACTTCATAAAACCTTTCAAAATCATCAAAGAAGCTCAGGATCTTCACTTACCTCTTACACAACTTGAGGATGAAGGATCCTAACGTGGAGATGAAGAAAAGCTCTTCCAAAGCTCCAAGCTTCCAAACTTACTTCTTTTGCTCAAAACCTTCATAAGTCACCAAAACTCTTAAAACTCTTGAAAGATTTGATGAAAATCATGGAAAACATGAAAGTCAACGTGGGAGAGGCTGAAACTCACCTCTGGCTGCAAGTGGAGGAGAAATAACCTCCTTCCACCGACCCTTGGCCCTTTTATAGGTGGCTGGCCAGACCACCTTCGGCAGCCGAACGTGAAGCCGCAACCATGCAATGTTCGGCGGCCGAAAGTGACCTTCGGCGGCCGAACCTCTGCATTTCTCCCTTGTTGCTTTTCTGTCAAAACTCAAGTCTTTTAACACTTCAAAACATGAAAACAAGTGAAAATACCTTGGAAAACATATGTATTACCCTTCTCGAGGGTTCCGACACCCGAGATTCCACCGGACTACAGGAATTCCGATGCCGGACTCGAGCCGGGTATTACATTCTCCCCCCCTTAAGAACATTCGTCCCCGAATGTCCCTAACACAACATAAAACACATATAAAAGGGGAAAAACTAACCTCAAAACAGATACGGGTATTGCTGGAGCATGGACTCCCGAGTCTCCCAAGTGCACTCTTCTAGGTTGTGGTGGTTCCATAGAACTTTCACCATTGGTATCTCCTTGTTTCTCAGCTTTCTGATCTGGGTGTCAAGGATCCGCACTGGCTGCTCTACATAGGTGAGATCACTTAAGATTTCTACCTCAGGTTCACTAAGAACCTTCTCTGGACTTGACACAAACTTTCGCAACATAGAAACATGGAATACCGGGTGAATTCTTTCCATAGAAGCTGGTAAATCTAGCTTATACGACACAGGCCCGATCTTCTGCAAGATCTCAAAGGGACCAATGTACCGTGGGGCCAGTTTACCCTTCTTTCCAAACCGAACCACTCCCTTCATCGGAGACACCTTAAGCAATACCATATCCCCCTCCTGGAACTCTATCTGCTTTCTACGGATGTCCGCATAACTTTTCTGTCTGCTTACAGCTATTCTGATCCTCTCTCTGATGATAGGCACTAACTTGCTGGTTATCTCAACTAACTCTGGCCCTGCAAGAGTTTTCTCTCCTACCTCTTCCCAGCAAACAGGTGTTCGGCACTTCCTCGCATACAAAGCTTCATAAGGGGCCATCCCTATGCTAGCATGATGGCTGTTGTTGTAGGCAAACTCCACCAGAGGTAGATGCTGCCTCCAAGAACCGCCAAAGTCTAACACACACATTCTCAACATATCTTCAATGGTCTGGATGGTTCTCTCTGACTGACCGTCTGTCTGTGGATGGAAAGCAGTGCTGAAATCCAACCTTGTGCCCATTTCATTTTGCAGACTCCGCCAAAACCTGGAGGTGAACTGAGGTCCTCGATCTGATACTATCGACACTGGAACTCCATGCAACCTTATTATCTCGTCTACATACTGTAATACCCGGCTCGAGTCCGGCATCGGAATTCCTGTAGTCCGGTGGAATCTCGGGTGTCGGAACCCTCGAGAAGGGTAATGCCTATGTTTTCCAACGTATTTTCACTTGTTTTCATGTTTTGAAGTGTTCAAAGACTTGAGTTTTGAAAGAAAAGCAACAAGGGAGAAATGCAAAGGTTCGGCCGCCGAAGGTAACTTTCGGCCGCCGAACATTGCATGGTTGCGGCTTCACGTTCGGCTGCCGAAGGTGGTCTGGCCAGCCACCTATAAAAGGGCCAAGGGTCGGTGGAAGGAGGGTATTTCTCCTCCACTTGCAGCCAGAGGTGAGTTTCAGCCTCTCCTATGTTGACTTTCATGTTTTCCATGATTTTCATCAAATCTTTCAAGAGTTTTAAGAGTTTTGATGATTTATGAAGGTTTTGAGCAAAAGAACCAAGTTTTGAAGCTTGGAGCTTTGGAAGAGCTTTTCTTCATATCTCCACGTTGGGATCCTTCATCCTCAAGTTTTTTAAGAGGTAAGTGAAGATCCTGAGCTTCTTTGATGATTTTAAAAGGTTTTATGAAGTTTGTATGGGTAGTATGCATGTTTAGGTTTAGGTGAGGTTTTTGGTGATTTGTGGTGTTCCAGCATGATTAAGTGTTGTGTGTTATGTTTGTTTGGGGTTTTAGGATAGTTTTAGACCCCTTTGTGCATATATATGTGTATATGCTAGTTGGGAGTAGTTGATGTGCATGTTGGTAGGTTTTTGGGCAAAGTTTGCATGAAACAGAGCAGGGTTCTGCCCTTCGGGCAAAACCAGGTTCGGCCGCCGAAGGAAGGTTCGGCCGCCGAACCCTTTGTGGAGGCAGTTCGGCTGCCAAAGGTTGCCCCCGAAAGCTAGGCTTTCGGTTTAGAAAGGGACTTTCGGCCGCCGAAAGAGGGAGTTCGGCCGCCGAAAGTGTGTGAGTTTCGTCTCTGGACGAGACCTTCGGCCGCCGAAGGTGCCGCCGAACATGCATGAGTTTCGTCTCTGGAGAGGGGTTTCGGCCGCCGAACCTGCCGCCGAAAGTGCCCTGTCCAGCTTTCTTTTGCATGTTTTATGTGTTGGTTTTAGGATCGTTTAGAGGGGTTTTGGGGAGTTTCGTAGAGATGTTCTTGAGTAAGTTTAGTCCCTCATTTGAATCCACCTGTGTAGGTACGGACCAGAGGAATCAGGGAGGTCAGCAGTGAGTCCAGTATCAGAACCTGCAGAGTCAGTGCAGAGATAACCAGGTGAGTGGAAATTAACTTAATGTTTTAATATGAGAACTGATATTTTATCATGCTTCATGCATCATGAATATGCTTTAGGGTGAGTGCATTAGTGTACACAAAGATGATGCATTGCATTTATCCTTGTACTTGGCATTGCTCCTTGTACATTGCTTATGTGAGACGGCACGGACTTCGTGAGGATGCATTAGCCCTCAGAGGAAAGACCTGGAACAGCCTTACGAGGACCAGGCATAAAGACCTGGAACAGCCCTACGGGGACCAGGCACATGGTACTCCGGTATCCCAGATGAGATAGAGGGAGTTTTGATCCGTCCGGCCGAGGTTATGTGATTATGTGTTGCATTCCATGAGAGCATGTTTTATCACCTGTATTTGCCTATTCTACTCACTGGGCTATCGTAGCTCATCCCTCTCCCCTAACTTCAGTTGTGCAGGTTCAGAGATCAGAGAGAACTCAGCAGGGTACAGGAAGAATACAGAGTGGTGTAATAGCTAGTGTGGACATGTAAATGTAAAGAGATAGTGTTTATGTATAGTGTATCGAATGGTGCTTGCTTTATAAGACTTGTAATCCCTTTGTGGAGTCACATGATCAGTTTATGTATGTTTCTTTATTGTTGTATGTTTATGAGTAAAACCAGGCTTAACATTATGAGTTTGATCCGCCTAGGGCCATGAGGAGCTCTCGTAGGGATTGGTAGAGCACAGAGAGAGTGCATGCACAGGTTAAGCCTTGGAAGTTTTTACAGCAAATGTATGATCATGTATGGGATTTTACAGGTAGACAGACAGGATAGCAGGCTTACTACGGGTCCCGGCGACCTTAAGTCGATCTGGATCCTAGTGCCGGTGGCAGTTCGGTTTCCGGGCTGTTACACATACACCTGCGCCAATTTGTCCACAGAGTAGTTACTTCTGACTGGAATGAAGTGAGTAGATTTAGTGAGTCTATCCACAATCACCCAGATGGAGTCTAGTCTGTTAGACGTCGCCGGTAAGCCCACTACAAAATCCATCGCTATGTTTTTCCATTTCCATTCTGGGATCGGCAGTGGGTTAAGCATTCCAGCCGGCTTCTGGTGCTCTAACTTCACTCTTTGACATGTCTCGCAGGCTGACACGAACTGTGCCACTTCTCTCTTCATTGCTGGCCACCAATACACCCTTCTCAGATCTTGATACATCTTGGTGGTTCCCGGGTGAATGCTATACCTCGCATTATGAGCTTCCCTCATAATGTCTGCCTTCAAACTGCTATCATCTGGTACACATAACCTCTTACCATGCCGAAGAATCCCCTCACTATCAAATCTGAACTCTGCACTGTTGCCCGACTGAACAGTCCTGGCAATCTTCACTAACTCGGGGTCTTCGTGCTGTTTCAGAGCCACTTGCTCTAGAAACACTGGTGTCACTCTCATCTGTGCGAGCAAAACACCTGTACCAGATAACTGCAACTGTAACCCGTCTTCCACGAGCTTGTAGAACTCCTTCACCACCGGTCTTCTCTCTACTACAATGTGGGATAAACTGCCAAGTGACTTTCGGCTTAAGGCATCAGCTACAACATTAGCCTTGCCCGGATGATACTGGATCTTGCAATCGTAATCACTGAGCAATTCTACCCACCGTCTCTGCCTCAAGTTTAACTCTTTCTGACTTAAGATGTGCTGCAGGCTCTTATGATCCGTATAGATCTCACATTTTACCCCATAGAGGTAATGCCTCCACATCTTAAGTGCAAAGATAACAGCTGCCATCTCCAGATCGTGTGTCGGGTAATTCAGCTCGTGCTTCTTCAGCTGTCTAGAAGCATAAGCTATCACTTTGTCATTCTGCATCAACACACAACCTAATCCCACTCGGGATGCATCACAGAACACTGTGAAATCTTCATCACTAATCGGCAGAGCTAACACCGGTGCTGAAGTTAACCGTCTCTTCAACTCTGCAAAACTCTCCTCACATTCCTCTGACCACACAAACTTCTGATTCTTTCTGGTCAGTCTGGTCATAGGAGCAGCTATCTTCGAGAAGTCCTGAACAAACCGCCGATAGTAGCCTGCCAAACCCAGAAAACTCTTGATCTCGGTCATCGTAGTGGGTGTAGGCCAGTTGGCTACTGCCTCTACCTTTTTGGGATCTACTGCTATACCGTCCTCTGATACAACATGTCCCAAAAAGGAAATGCTCCTTAGCCAGAACTCGCACTTGGAGAACTTGGCATACAAGCCATGCTCTCTCAAGGTTTGCAGCACTATCCGCAGATGCTGGGCATGGTCCTCTGCAGTCCTGGAGTACACCAAGATATCATCAATAAAGACGATCACAAAACGATCTAAGTACTCCTTGAACACCCTGTTCATGAGATCCATGAATGCTGCAGGGGCGTTAGTCAACCCGAACGGCATCACAAGGAACTCATAATGCCCATATCTGGTTCTGAACGCAGTCTTGGATACATCTCCTTCCCTGATCTTCAACTGATGGTATCCGGATCGCAGATCTATTTTAGAAAAACAACCTGCTCCTGCCAGCTGGTCGAATAGATCATCGATCCTGGGTAATGGATACTTGTTTTTGATAGTGACTTTGTTCAACTGTCTGTAGTCGACACAAAGTCTCAGAGGTCCATCCTTCTTTCTGACAAACAATACTGGAGCACCCCAGGGTGAGGTACTCGGGCGGATGAAACCCTTAGCTACCAAATCCTGTAACTGCTCTTTCAACTCTCGCAACTCTGCTGGTGCCATCCTGTAGGGAGGAATAGAGATCGGTCTGGCATTGGGCATCAACTCAATCTCGAACTCTATTTCCCTATCCGGTGGTAGTCCTGGAAGCTCTTCAGGAAACAAATCTGGGAAGTCTCTAACAACTGGTATTGAGGATGGTTTCCTAACCTGACTGTCTAGCTCTCTCACATAAGCTAGGAACCCCTGACACCCCTTCCTTAACATTCTACGAGCCTGGAGGGCTGATATCAAACCCCTAGGTGTCCCTCTCCTGTCTCCTCTGAAGACACACTCTGACCCATCCTGGTCTCTGACACTGACTACTTTGTCTCTACAGTTCAGGGTAGCATCATACGTAGATAACCAATCCATCCCTAGAATGACATCAAAATCTGTCAACTCTAGAACCACCAGGTCAGCTGGAAGGTATCTACCCTCTATGCACACTGGACTGAACCGACAGACTGACTCTGTCAAAGATGGATCACATTTGGGTCCACTGACCCATAGAGGACACTCTAACTCAGACACTATCAGACCCAACCTCTCTGCAGCTCTAGAAGAAATGAAAGAGTGAGAAGCACCGGGGTCCATTAAAGCATACACCTCTGAACACCCAATGATGAGATTACCTGACACCACCGTGTTCGACGTGTCTGCCTCCTGCTGAGTCAGGGTGAAAATCCGTGCTGGGGCTGACGGACCTGCACCTCGGGAACCCATCCCTGATGAAGAGGCTGCCCCTCTTCCTCTTCCTCTGCCACTACTTGGTGGTAGGGCTGAAGCTACTGGCTGTACCACACTGCCCGTACTCATCTGCTGGGATGGTGCAACCAAAGTCGCCTGAGGACATTCCCGTGCATAATGTCCCTCCTGCCCACATCTATAGCAGGCTGTGGATCCCAACTGACAAGCTCCTCTATGCTGTTTGCCACACCTCTTGCACACTGGAAAATCTGCGCCAGAACTGGAGCCACTACTCATTCCCAGACCCGACTTAAGCCTGTTCCAGAACTTGCCTCTCTTTCCTCTGAATTTCTCCCATCTCTTCTTACTTGCACTTGTTGTACCCTGTGAGGAGGAACCTGGTTTAACACCAGAAGACTGTGCCTTGACTACACCTTGACTGATGGCACTGGCCTCCATCTTTCTAGCAGCATCCACAATTGAGTGGAAACTTTCCTTCTCCGCATGAAGAATCAAAGAGAAATACCTGGGATGTAGCCTTGTGGCATATCTCTTTGCCTTCTTCTGATCTGTATCATATGCCTGACCAACATATGGCAACACTTCCAGGAACTTATCTGTATATTCATCAACGCTCATCTCCTCCGTCTGTCGCAACTGCTCAAACTCCACAACCTTTAGTTCCCTGGAACTGTCAGGAAAAGCCCATCCAGCAAATTCGTTGGCGAACTCTTCCCATGTCATACTCTCAAGTCTCGGGTCCACATAGTTCTTGAACCATTCTCTAGCTTTCTTACACTTTAACGTGAACCCTGCCATCTCAATGGCTCTACCATCATCTGCTCCCAACTCACTTGTTATCATTCTGACTGCACTGAGATACTCAAAGGGATCATCTCCTGTGTTGAATTTCGGAGCATCCAACTTTAAGTACTCGGTCATCTTCACCTTACTTCCCCCTGACGAACTGGGTTGCTGTGCTTCCACAACAGGGGCTACTGGTTCAGGAGGTGGTGGTGGAGGAACTGGTTCCCTCACTTCAGGCTGTACTGGACTTGGATGAACAGGTGGGGGTGGATACATGTGATATGGTGGATAAAAGGAAGGATAGGGCATATAAGGCATGTAGGGTGGATATGGGGAAAAACTGGAGTAATCCGACGTGCCTCCCATCGGATACTCTGGGCCCTGTGGAAAGGGTGGATAGCCAAACCCCGAGGCCTGCATGCCTCCCTGGGACTCCCCCATACCTTCTTCTGACCTTCCTACACCCATGCTTACATCTCTACTCTGATCCTCTTCCATCACACCTCTTTCTTCTACTGACCTTCCCCCTCTGCTTACTCCTCTCCTGCTCTCGTCAGAAGACCTTCTAGGGTCTCGTGACGTTCCTTCCCTGCTTGACCTGTGAGATCTTGCCCTTGGCAAGGCAGGTGGACGAGCAGCTGTACCCTCACTTACAGGTGGGACTCCAGTCAATCTCGCGGATCGACGAGTTCCTCGCATCTTCACTCTCTGGCAAACAACAAATCACATAACACATCAGCAACACATAAAAAACATGCACATGCATAACTCAGGGCATTGCACATCAGCATAACATCCTATCCTCGTGGACATGTTTTTCCTATGGTGCTTGACCTACTAAACTTCTCTATGAGCCCAACTCTCTCTCTATAGGTCCGACCATGTGAACCTAGGGCTCTGATACCAATCTGTAACAGCCCGGAAACCGAACTGCCACCGGCACTAGGATCCAGATCAACTTAAGGTCGCCGGGACCCGTAGTAAGCCTGCTATCCTGTCTGCATACCTGTGAAATCCCATACATGATCATACATTTTCTGTAAAAACATAAAACTTTTCTTTCTTCCAAGGCTTAACCTGTGCATGCACTCTCTCTGTGCTCTACCAATCCCTACTAGAGCTCCTCATGGCTCTAGGCGGATCAATCTCATAATGTTAAGCCTGGTTTGCTCATAAACATACAACAAGAAAGAAACATACATAAACTGATCATGTGACTCCACAAAGGGATTACAACTCTTATAGTATAGGCAAGCACCATTCTATACACTCTACATAAACCTTATCTCTTTACATTTACATGTCCACACTAGCTATTACAATACTCTGTACTCTTCATGTACCCTGCTGAGGTCTCTCTGATCTCTGAACCTGCACAACTGAAGTTAGGGGAGAGGGATGAGCTACGATAGCCCAGTGAGTAGAATAGGCAAATATAGGTGATAAAACATGCTCTCATGGAATGCAATACATAATCACATAACCTCGGCCGGACGGATCAAAACTCCCTCTATCTCATCTGGGGTACCTAAGTACCATGTGCCTGGTCCCCGTAGGGCTGTTCCAGGTCTTTATGTATGTGCCTGGTCCCCGTAGGGCTGTTCCAGGTCTTTCCTCTGAGGGCTAATGAATCCTCACGAAGTCCGTGCCGTCTCACATAAGCAATGTACAAGGAGCAGTGCCAAGTACAAGGATAAATGCAATGCATCATCTTTGTGTACACTAATGCACTCACCCTAGAGCATATTCATGATGCATGAAGCATGATAAAATATTCAGTTGTCAGATTAAAACATTAAGTTAAGTTCCACTCACCTGGTTATCTCTGAACTGACTCTGCAGGTTCTGACACTGGACTCACTGCTGACCTCCCTGATTCCTCTGGTCCGTACCTACACAGGTGGACTCAAATGAGGGACTAAACTCACTCAAGAACATCTCTACGAAACTCCCCAAAACCCCTCTAAACAATCCTCAAACCATCACATAAAACATGCAAAAGAAAGCTGGACAGGGCACTTTCGGCGGCAGGTTCGGCGGCCGAAACCCCACTCCAGAGACGAAACTCATGCATGTTCGGCGGCACCTTCGGCGGCCGAAGGTCTCGTCCAGAGACGAAACTCACACACTTTCGGCGGCCGAACTCCCTCTTTCGGCGGCCGAAATCCCTTTCTAAACCGAAAGCCTAGCTTTCGGGGGCAACCTTTGGCAGCCGAACTGCCTCCACAAGGGGTTCGGCGGCCGAACCTGGTTTTGCCCGAAGGGCAGAACCCTACTCTGTTTCATGCAAACTTTGCCCAAAAACCTACAAACATGCATATCAACTACTCCCAACTAGCATATACACATATATATGCACAAAGGGGTCTAAAACTACTCTAAAACCCCAAACAAACATAGCACATAACACTTAAACATGCTGGAACACCACAAATCACCAAAAACCACACCTAAACCTAAACATGCAAACTACCCATACAAACTTCATAAAACCTTTCAAAATCATCAAAGAAGCTCAGGATCTTCACTTACCTCTTACACAACTTGAGGATGAAGGATCCTAACGTGGAGATGAAGAAAAGCTCTTCCAAAGCTCCAAGCTTCCAAACTTACTTCTTTTGCTCAAAACCTTCATAAGTCACCAAAACTCTTAAAACTCTTGAAAGATTTGATGAAAATCATGGAAAACATGAAAGTCAACGTGGGAGAGGCTGAAACTCACCTCTGGCTGCAAGTGGAGGAGAAATAACCTCCTTCCACCGACCCTTGGCCCTTTTATAGGTGGCTGGCCAGACCACCTTCGGCAGCCGAACGTGAAGCCGCAACCATGCAATGTTCGGCGGCCGAAAGTGACCTTCGGCGGCCGAACCTCTGCATTTCTCCCTTGTTGCTTTTCTGTCAAAACTCAAGTCTTTTAACACTTCAAAACATGAAAACAAGTGAAAATACCTTGGAAAACATATGTATTACCCTTCTCGAGGGTTCCGACACCCGAGATTCCACCGGACTACAGGAATTCCGATGCCGGACTCGAGCCGGGTATTACACCTAGGGCTCTGATACCAATCTGTAACGATCCAAAAACCGGACCGCTATCGGTGTTAGGATCCAGATCGGCTTAAGGCCGCCGGAACCCATAGCAAGCCTAACATACATCCTGTATACCTGTTAAATCCCATACATGATCAAACATATACATAAAAATTTTGAACTTTCTCATTCATTTACCAAGCTTAACCTGTGCATGCACAACTCATAAGCATAAGACCCCACATTGGAGCCCTCATCAAATGCTCCAATGGGGCATCATATCATACATAAAGCCTGGTTTACATAAACATTGATAAAACATTTTATAGATCATGTACAAAGGGATTAATCAACATATTAGGGTCAAGCACAACTCTAAACCTCATTAAACATCATTACATTACATTACAATACTATACTTTACATTACATCATTTTCATGTCCACATCTAGCTATTACATAAAGCATGACTTCTTATTCTTGCTGACCTCCTGATTCTATCCTGTACCTACAACCTGGAGGATTAAGGGAATGGGGTGAGCTACTAGAGCCCAGTGAGCAGAATAATAAAAACATTTAAAACATATGCTATTATGGAATGCATCACATCACAGACAAATCACATCAAGGATGAACTTGTCACCGATAGCCCACTACACATTCCAATAGTGCCAGGGGCGTAGAATGGGCCTCACTGGTCTTTCATACCGTATCATCACTATCTCATATCATATCATATCATAGTGCGGGCTAAAGGATCATCCAACATTCATCCACATCAACAACATAATATGCAATGCAACATATTTGTGAATTCTAATGCAAGTACCCTAATATATCTCATGGCATTCATGATGCGTGAATCATGCTAAAACTTTCATTATTTACTTTGAAACATAAAGAGTCATTCTACTTACCTCAGACTAGCTCTAACAAGACACTAAAGCAGCTGTCTCACTACTGGGGTCCTCGGTTCCTCGGGTCCGAACCTACACAGGTGGACTCAAATGAGGGACCAAACATACATGAACATGACTCTAAAATACTCCCCAAAAACCCCCTAAAATACCTTAAAACAATCACTGAAATCATGCAAAGGAAGGCTGAACAGGGCACTTTCAGCGACAGGTTCGGCGGCCGAAAGTCCCTCCAGAGCCGAAACTCAGCCACTTTCGACGACACCTTCGGTGGCCGAAAGTCCCTTCCAGAGACGAAACTCATGCATGTTCGGCGGCACCTTCGGCGGCCGAATCTCCCCTCCAGAGCCGAAAGTCCACTTTCGGGGGCAGGGTTCGGCAGCCAAAGGCTGGCCTCCACAGGCAGGTTCGGCGGCCGAAAGTCCTTCGGCTGCCGAACCTGAGTTCTCCCAAAGTGGAAGAACTCAGCCATTCTATGCACATTTTCCCTCCCAAACCATTCAATCGTGCATTTACCTATTCTACAACAAGCATACACAAGCAAATAGGCATTTAGGGGTCTCAAACTATCCTAAACCCCAACACAAACACAAAAGGCAACTCAAATAACTTACATTACTCATAAACTCAACATTAACCCTAACATGCAATCAACTAACTTACACATGCATTTCTACCCCATAAACTTCATAAAACTTGTTTAAAATATACAAAAAAGGTAGGATCTAGGCTTACCTCTTGAAGATCGAGAGGAAAGATGATCCTAACTTGGAGATGGGAGAAATCTAGCTCTTTGAACCTCTAAGCTCCAAAACTTGCTCTAAGCTTCAAAAATCTTCAAAAATCTTCAAAACCAATTTAAAACTTGTTAAAACTCGAAAGATTTGAGGAAGAACACCAAAACCGACCATGGGAGGGCATGGACTCACCGTTGGCCGAAAATAGGGGAGAAAGCTCGCCCCCTTTCAGCCATGGGTCCTTTTATAGGTGGCAAGCCAGGCCACCTTCGGAAGCCGAAGGCAACTCCAAAACGCATGCATGTTCGGCGGCCGAACATAAGCCACATTCGGAAGCCTAACGTGCCCCCTAAACTATCCCAGGTTCGGCGGCCGAACCTGGAAATGCCTCCATGGTCTTTTTCATTCAAAACTCAATTTCTTTCTTACTTAAAACCTTAAAATACATTAAAACATTTTATGAAAACATGATTTTACCCTTCTAGAGGTTTTCGACATCCGAGATTCCACCGGACGGTAGGAATTCCGATACCGGAGTCTAGCCGGGTATTACACCCCTGGGTGTGATGTGCATGGTGCGATCCACTTGATCAAGGCTCAACTAATTGGGGAAGGAAAAAGGGTCCCAACTGCATTAAGCAAAAAGTGTAGCACGCCCTTTGATTTTGTCATAGCCCATCCCATTTTTTCTATGTACTCATGAAGTAACATGATTAGCTTCTCCTCTTTTAGATGAGGTGTGCCTCTAGCTCTCATGTTTGCATTCTTGAGCACTTCCAACTTTAATTCATATCTCTCCATAGCTAGCTGCAGTTTAGTACTTAATTCAGGCAAAACAAACTCTACCTTATCCGGAGGTTTGGGAAGGCATTGGTCCGCATGGTCTTTTGGTTTGGGCTCTTGAACTTCCACTTGTTCCTTGTGAGCAAGGGATGTTTGTGTTGGAAGGCTGAAAGGAGTTTCAGGCAATGGAAGCTGTGGTGAAAGGTTCGGCGGCCGAAAGGTGGTGGAGTTCGGTGGCCAAAAGGTGGTGGTTTCATTCTGCGCAAGGCTGATCTGAAGAGGTGCGATTGGCTCTCCCTTGTTCTGTGCATGGTTGCAGTCCACCTGTTGGGTGCAACAGACAATGTCCTTCAGTTCTGGTTCTTTCTGGCTCTCTTCCCTGCAAAGATTATTGTTCAGAATATCATCTTGATTCATATAAAAAATATCTTTGCTCAAATAATCAATGATAGCTAAATCAACAACAGGTTCTATTTGACCAGTTTGTTTGGACAAACAGTTTTCTGGTTGTTTCTCTTCAGCAGCATGTTCATGTACTTGCCAACTTTCATCATCTGTCTCACCATCTTGAAACTCCTTGTAACGACCCGAAAATCGGACCGCTACCGGCGCTAGGATCCAGATCGGCTTAAGGCCGCCGGGACCCGTAGCAAGCCTGACAAAGAACCTGTAAACCTGTTCAATCCCATACATGATCAACAATCATACATAAAAATTAAAACTTTTCTTTCATTCATTCCTCATACACCAAACTCAACCTGTGCATGCACTAACATAATCATAAACTTGACCCCTCAGTGGGATCTCATCAATGCCCCAATGGCGATACATCATAAGTTGAGTTGGTTAAACATAAACATCAATAGACATTAAGATCATGTATCAACAAGGGATTACAATACTCATAGGGTCAAGCACAACTATAACCTCAATATACCTCATTACATAACATACTGTAATCTCTGACATTACATCATAGTACAATTGTCATGTCCACAATCTAACTATTACATAAACATACTTCAAAACTCTAGCTAACCTCCTGGTCTACCCTGTACCTGCACATCTGGGGTTAGGGGAGAGGGGTGAGCTACAAAGCCCAGTGAGCAGAATAATAAAACAATTTAAAACATATGATAACATGGAATGCATCACAACACAACTAATCACATCAAGGATGAATTTGTCACCAATAGTCCCCTACATGGACCAACTGTGCCAGGGGCGTAGAATGGGCCTCACTGGTCTTTCTCTTACATAACATAATCATAACATGGTCCAACTGTGCCAGGGGCGTAGAATGGGCCTCACTGGTCTTCCGTACCGTATCATCATCATCATAGCATAGGGGGACTAATGGATCATTCAACATCCATCCGCATCATCAAACATAGTATGCAATGCAATATATTCGTGAGTCTAATGCAACACCCTATTATCTCATGGCATTCATGATGTGTGAATCATGCTAAAACTGATTTATTTATTTAAAAGCATAAGAGTTATTCCACTCACCTCTGGCTGAAGCTCTACTGACTCTGAAGTGACTGACTCACTGTTGGGGTCCTCGGTTCCTCGGGTCCGAACCTACACAGGTGGACTCAAATGAGGGACCAAACATTCATGAACATAACTCTAAAACATCCCCCAAAAACCCCCTAAAATACCTCAAAACAATCATGCAAAAACATGCAAAGGAAGGCTGGACAGGGCAGGTTCGGCGGCACCTTCGGGGGCCGAAAGTCCCTTCAGAGACGAAAGTCTCTTTTCGGGGGCAAGCTTCGGCAGCCGAATGCTGCCTCCACAAGGGGGTTCGGCGGCCGAAAGTTCCTTCGGCTGCCGAACCTGGTTTCTCCCAAATGGGCAGAAACTTGGTTCAAATGAACCTCTTGCCTCCCAAAACCTCAAATCATGCATAAACTTGTTCTAAAACATGCATACATATCATACATCACACCTAGGGGTCTCAAACTATCAAATACCCCAACTTCAACACTTCAAACATGCCACATTGTTCAAAAACATAACATTTGCTCAAAAACTCATACAACCCTAAACATGCCATTCTACCCCATAAAACAACTTAAAACTTACTTAAAACATACAATGAGCTTAAGATCGGCTCTTACCTCTTGATGATCGAGAGAGAGGCGACCTAAACTCGGAGATCCAAGCAAATGAGCTCCTGAATTCCCAAAGCTCCAAAACTTGTCTTAAATGCTCAAAACTTGCAATGTGAGGTGAAAACTCAAGAAAAATGGAGGAGATTTGGAGAAAGAACACAAGATCTGGGGAGAGGGAGGTCGGAAGCTAGCTGTGGCCGAAAATGGGAGAAAGCTCGCCCATTTCGGCTAAGTGACCCTTTTATAGGTGGCTGGCCAGGCCACGTTCGGGGGCCGAAAGTGCTTCCGCATGCATGCCATGTTCGACGGCCGAACTTGAGTTTCGGCGGCCGAACCTGGACTTCCCTCACTCATGCTTTCGGGGGCCTAACGTGCCTCCAAAACGCATGCATGTTTGGCGGCCGAACTTGACTTTCGGCGGCCGAACCTGGGTTTTCCTCCAAGGACTTTTCATGCAAAAACTCATTTAATTTTCATACTTAAAACATTAAAATTCAGGAAAATATTTTATAAAAAACATGTTTTTACCCTTCTAGAGATTCCCGACATCCGAAATTCCACCGGACGGTAGGAATTCCGATACCGGAGTCTAGCCGGGTATTACACTCCTCGTCTCTTCTTAACATGTTTGCACTCATTGAGGTGGTCAATTGTTCCACCTGCTATTAGAGAGTTTGCACAGAAATCGCCAATGTTCTTATCTTCTCTTCAAGGTGTTGGTTGGAACTTGGAGGTTCTGGTTGGGCTTGATATCCTTGATAATTTTGGTAGTCGTTATCCCATGCATAACTGAAGTCTGGATAATCTCCCCAACCTGGATTGTATGTGTTATGGTAGGGATCATGTCTTGGCTGTTCATAGAATCCTCCATATGCATGAACTGGTTGGTCATTGAATCCTCCAAATGTATGTCTAGGCTGACTACCGAATCCTCCATATGCATGCACTGGTTGGTAATCCTCATAAAGTGTAGGACAGTGATCAGTTGGGTGTCCCACATATCCACAGATCCTACATGGCTTTGGTGGCTGGGGTGCTTGAACCTGTTGAACTAGTCCTATGGCAAAATCTTTCATAAAAGATGTCAGAAAAGAAAGATCAGATCTACTTACCTCATCTATGATTCAGATCTGTGATGGTGACTGTGCCTTTTGGTGAGATGTTCGACGGCCGAATGAGGATGAGGTTCGGCGGCCGAAGGTTGATGAAGTTCGGCAGCCGAATGTGTTGCAGAAGGTGCTCCTGCGCAAAGGTGGTCTTCACTTTTTTTTTTCAGATCTGCGATATGGTGTTCTTCGAATTACAGAAAGAAAAATAAATTAGTTAAATTAATTCCCCGGCAACGGCGCCAATTTTTGACTCGCGGTTGTCGAAATCGGTCAAAAATAACCTTTCTGGTTATCAACAATTTACAACTGTAGATAGTGGTGAAAGGATCGAATCCACAGGAAATTGAGAAGTTACCTATTTTCCTTATCAAGACCAATAAAATAAACCGAAACAAAAATAAACTGAAAAAGAAGAAAACTGAAAACGAGATAAACTGAAACGAGATAAAACTGAAAGAGAAATAAACAGAAAGCAAAATAAACTGAAACGAGATAAAACTGAAAACGAGATAAACTGAAAGCGGAATAAAAATAAATTGCAGTAAAAGTAAAATGGGGGGTTTGAGATTGATTTGATTAACAAACTACTGAAATCAATTAAAATAAGTGAATAATAAAATAAAAGAGGAATAAATAATAAGAAAGCTCTAGTTGAAGAATTGGATCCACTTCAGTTGTTGGGATTGATCATTGACACTTAGTTTCTTTTGATTGATTCAATAGATTAGTTATGGAGATGGAAGACGCTTCTCACCACCATGTCTCTCCTTATGATTAAACCAATTAGGGAACATTCTATAATTAATTACTAATTAACAAATTGCCAAGGAACGTCCTTGGGCCTTAGGCATCAAACAATTGTTAATTGCATGAAGAAAGAGAGAGATCCAATCCTAACTATTCAAACGTATGAGATGTTGCTAGATCATACAATTTCCTTGGTTTTTACATCAAGTGTTCTTATGTTTGAATAATCCAAGCAATTACAGACTTAAATCACACAAACTAACATATTATTACCTTGCAATCAAGAATCAATTGACCATATTGATCAAAACAACAAAGCAACAATGGAATTAAGCATGAGATTGTATGAATATTGAATAACAAAAGATAAACAATGTTTGATCAAGTCTCCCAATCCATAAAACAACTAAAGCATCACCTAATCTTCAACTAGAATAAAAGGTTTCAACCTCTCATGGCTGAAACAAAAATAAAAAAATAAAAGAAAAGATGAAAGGTAGAAGAAAAGATGTGAATCCCGTAGATGCCTCCAAGGGGTAGTGTAAAGGTTGTGTGGAGGCTCCTTATGTGTCTTTTTATAGTTGAAAGTGCTGCCCTAGGTCATACTTGCTTCCTAATTAGTGAAGAGGCTGCCCGAAGTGCTGAAAATGAAAGAATTGCGTTGCAAATTCTCCAGAAGAAAGGAGGCGCGCGGATCAGGCTTCAAAAGAGGAAGGATGCGTGCGGATTGCAGAAGAGGATGTGGAGCGTAGTCATTGAACGCAGAAGGGAAAGTGAATCTGTCCAGTCTTTCCTTTTTAGGTGGAGCCTTCGTTTGAATTTTGAATGCTGAACGCAGAAGAGGCAAGTGCGTCTTCATGAGATCTTGCTGCCTAAATAGGAAGATATGATTGCTGCAGTGTGTGCACATCTTTGAACAAGGAAGGAAAAATCTGTGATTTGAATTTCAAATAATCTTCTGACTGAGCTTTCCTTATTCGCTTTTACTTCTGCACTTCCCTTATTTGAAAACTTTCCTTTTCTAAAAACTTTACTTATTTGAAAACTTTCCTTTTTTTGGCACTTTCCATATTTGGCACTTTTTGGCAGTTTTAAGAGCATTTTCTCCAGATTGTCTCTTTACACCTAATATCTGCAAAACATGATTAAAACCACAAAATTAGACAGAAAAGGTGTAAATAAACATCAATAAGATTATGATAATATGGACTAAAATATGCTCTATCAGATCCCCAACAAGCCCAAACAGCCAGGAAGAAACGAATCAGACCTACAAAGAGCTGAATACCGAGCTAAGCAATACAAAATGGAGCTCGAAAAAGTCAAACGAAAAACAAACCAAAATAAAGGCCATAAACTTCTCCCCACCTAAAAAGACAGGAGCGAAGAAAAAATACAAGCGTACGAACAAGACTATGGCCTCAAGTTTACTCAACGCAAAAACAATGACAGAAGTCCGAGCTCAAAGGTAGATTTTAAACAATTAGAAAAGCAAAAGCTCGAAGCCGAGCTCATAAGCTCCCATAGGGACGAGCTCACGAACAAGGCAAAACTCAATAAAATAGAAAATCAAACAAACCATGAAGGCAAGGGCCCACATAGGGAGGCCCACAAAAGAAAAACAGTCAACAAAGGTAAACAAGGCCAAGGAGACGAACTCCCAGCTCAGATTAAAGTCCAGTACATAGAAAACTAATAAGAAGACAACTGAGCATAAAAGACACTAGTAATCCGAGCTCCCTGACTCGAGAGGGCATGAGGTCAGACCCAACCTGACAGCAAAGAGATTATACTCAGAAATGATGAAGTGCTTGAAATCAACGGGACGTCCCTACATCCAAGCTCTCGAGGCCGATAAAAGCTACCAGCAGCAGCCACAATTGCCTTCATGAAAATAACAAAAACGTAGAATGCAAAGACTCAATCAGAAACTGGACCCTTACTCAAGGTCAGTTTAAATATTTATTTATTTATGATAACCGCTAGGTCTCTTCCCCTCCCAGGCCGGGCCCGGGCCCATGATAGCGAAGGTCGGCCTAGAGCTCGAAGCACCATAAGGAAAGCCTGCCCACAGCAATGGACCGGACCTGAAGACATCAGCCGACCTGGGCCATCTTCGAGCCCAGAACCTGCTGTGTTGAAGTCAGCCCCGTGATGGGACCCAAGGATGGGCAGCAGGTCCAGTCTTTTCGCAGCCCTTCTTGCACGCGCTCTGGGGGGAATTAAATGGCCGCCTGACATGAGTAAAGGAAACTGACACCACTGTACGTACGGAGCTGAATGATAGAGACAGACGTCCCTATAGTAGAAAGGCTGTTAGACGTCATTGGTCAGAAAAAAAAAAAGAATAAAGGGAGAGGAACACCCTCCCCTCAGACTAAGCTTACCAAACCATTGAAAACTCTATTCTCTGGATCTTAGGACATCAATTTATAACATCAAATAATATTTATTATTCAAATTCTAATTATAAACTTTTAATTAATTATATAAAATATGTTTAATATAAAATTAACGATATAATACTAAATTTAATAATTATTTATTTAAATATTTATATTATATGAAAAATTAATTGAAATATATATAATAAATATATAAATCTATGTATAAAGGTCTATACAAGTGAGAAATAGTTTCTTTTTAAATTACATAGTTTTAATTAAATTTATATAATTTTAGTATTAATATCAATAGATATTTTTGTAACGACTCGGGAACCGGACCGCTACCGGCGCTAGGATTCAGATCGATTAAAGGTCACCGAAACCCGTAGCAAACCTACTATACATCCTATGTACCCGATAAAATCCCATACATGATCATACATTTTCATAAAACTTAAACATTTCACGAACCAAGGCCTGACCTGTGCATGCATCATAAACTGTATACATAAAACCCACATTAGAGCCCTCATCAAATGCTCTAGTATGGTAACCATCACATACCTCAAGTTTGGTTCAAACATAACTCATCATTAAAATCTTTTACATAAAGATCATGAATAACAGGGATTTACAAAAAAAAAAAAACATATACTAAGGCCGAGCATAAGTCTAATCCATTAAATAATACATGTCCACAACTATTATATTATATTAAACTATACCAGCTACTACGCCGACTTCTCGAGCTATCTTCGATCCTACAAACCTTGGGTTAGGGGAAAGGGATAAGCTATAAGAGCCTAGTGAGCAGAACATAAAAAAACAGTTTAATAAACATATGCTCATATGAAATGCGTCACAACACAAACAATTTACATCAAGATGGACTTGTCACCAATAACCCTCTACATAATCCAATGTGCCTGGCCCTCGACGGAGCTCCTCAGAACTTTCGCTTAAACATAACATAATATATCCATAAATGCTAGGGGCGTAGAATGAGTCTCAACCTGGACTTTCTCGTACATATTGCTAGGGGCGTAGAATGGGCCTCGACCTGGACTTCCGTATCATATCATATCATATCGAAGGCTAGTGGGTCATCCAACAGCCCTCCACAACAACAGTAAATTATGCAATACATCATATTCTTGAATTCTAATGCATAACAACCTAATATATAAACATGGCATTCGTGATGTATGAACATGCTTAAAAGTTTAGTTATTTTGAAAAGATAGTTCAGTTCTACTCACCTCTGGCTGACGCTTGCCTAACACTGTAGTAGCTGATTCACTACTGGCCTCTACGGTCTCCCAGGTCCGATCCTACACAGATGAACTCCAATGAGGGACCAAACATGACTATAAACAACTCCCCAAAAATCCCCCCTAAAACATTCCAAAACATGCACATAAAACAAGCAAAGGATGGCTGGGCAGGGGACTTTCGGCTGTAGGTTCGGCAGCCGAAGGACCTCCATAGATTCGAAAGTCAGGCACTTTTGGAGGCAAGTTCAGTGGCCGAAGGTCCTCCACAGATCCGAAAGTCAGGGACTTTCGGGGGCGGGTTCGGCGGCCGAAAGGCTGCCTCCCATGCAGGTTCGGTGGCCGAACTTGGGTTCTCTAGCTAGGCAGAACCCGATTCTGCCCTATGCATTCAGCCTCCAAAACTTCTCAAATCCCCACACCCAACTCCTCAAAACATGCATACACACTCATCAAGCATAAGGGGCATAAAACTAGCCTAAACCCCAACAAACAACAATAAAACTCATAAAAGCAAACATTCATAAACAACCCAACTCAAACCCTATAACAATAGATCTAACCATTTCATGCATTTTTTAACCCTTTACCCCTTCTTAAAACTTGATTAAAACATAGGGAAAGCAAGGATCTAGGCTTACCTCTTGGAGATCTAGGAGTGACAGCAACCCCAACGTGGAGGTGACTCCAAACAGTCTCCGGAGGTCTCCAAAGTTTCAAAACTCATATTTAAGCTCAAATCTTAAAAAAATGAGGGAAAACTCATGAATATTTTGAAGGATTTGAAGGAAAAACAACAAAATCAACAATGGGAGGGCAAGAACTCACCTTTGCCCGAAAATGGAGAGAGAAACTCTCCCATTTTCGGACTGGAGGCCTCTTATAGATGGCTGGCCAGACCACCTTCGGGGGCCGAAAGGAGAGCTCTCGCGGCAGCACCATGTTCGGCTGCCGAACTTGAGTTTTCCTTCCAAAACATTTTTCTTTCTTTTAAAAATTCTTTAACACAAAAAAACCAACAGTAAAACCATAAAATTCATTTTGTGAAAAACTATTTTACCTTTCTAAGAGGTTCCGACACTCGAGATTTCGGATTCCAACGGGAAATTCCGATGGAAGGTTGGAATTCCGACACCGGAATCTAGCCGGCTATTATAATTTTTATATAAAATTTATTAATATATTATCATTTATTATTCATATATTATCATTTCATTATTCATATATTATTATTTATTTTTATTTAAATATATAATTTATATTAAATTATTTTATTATATAAAAAATACTATACGTATAATATAAATATAAAATATTATATAAAATAAAAAGTATAATCAATTTAAATTATATAATTATATATATACATTATACTCAAATTTTATCAATCATATTGATTTATATTTAAATTATATAAAAATTTTAATTTATAAAATTAAGCGAATAATATTAAGTTGGAAAATAATCATACAAATACATATATAAACATATGAAAGTAATAATAATAATAATAGTTTATTAAGAAATTTAATATTTTAAAAAGAGTGTCTACTTAAAAAGACATATAGTGAAAAATAAATATATAAATTAATAATATAATTATATAATTAAGGGATAGAAATATAAAAATTAACAATATATATGGTAAATGGATTAAGTGATAGGAGTGTGATCGAATCGAGTCGAGTCTCTCAACGAGTCTGCTCGACGAGTATTTTAATGAGTCGAGTCTCTTAATGAGCCTGTTCACGAGTATATTAACAAGCCTCTTAATGAATCTGTTCACGAGCCTCTTAACGAGTCTGTTCACGAGTCTCTTAACTAGTCTGTTCACGAGCCTCTTAACAAGCTTGTTCACGAGCCTCTTAACAAGCTTGTTCACAAGCCTCTTAACGAGACAACTCACGAATTATCATTTACTATTCATATATTATCATTTCATTATTCATATATTATTATTTATTTTTATTTAAATATATAATTTATATTAAATTATTTTATTATATAAAAAATACTATACATATAATATAAATATAAAATATTATATAAAATAAAAAGTATAATCAATTTAAATTATATAATTATATATATACATTATACTCAAATTTTATCAATCATATTGATTTATATTTAAATTATATAAAAATTTTAATTTATAAAATTAAGCGAATAATATTAAGTTGGAAAATAATCATACAAATACATATATAAACATATGAAAGTAATAATAATAATAATAGTTTATTAAGAAATTTAATATTTTAAAAAGAGTGTCTACTTAAAAAGACATATAGTGAAAAATAAATATATAAATCAATAATATAATTATATAATTAAGGGATAGAAATATAAAAATTAACAATATATATGGTAAATGGATTAAGTGATAGGAGTGTGATCGAATCGAGTCGAGTCTCTCAACGAGTCTGCTCGACGAGTATTTTAATGAGTCGAGTCTCTTAATGAGCCTGTTCACGAGTATCTTAACAAGCCTCTTAATGAATCTATTCACGAGCCTCTTAAATAGTCTATTCACGAGCCTCTTAAAGAGTCTGTTCACGAGCCTCTTAACGAGTCTGTTCACGAGTCTCTTAACTAGTCTGTTCACGAGCCTCTTAACAAGCTTGTTCACGAGCCTCTTAATAAGCTTGTTCACGAGCCTCTTAACAAGCTTGTTCACAAGCCTCTTAACGAGACAACTCACGAACCTTAACGAACCAAATATTATGGAATTCAAGTTTGGCACGTTTAATAAATGAGCCTAAAAATTAAGGTTGAGCTCGACTCGTTTAGAAATCGAATCGAGCCCGATCGAGCTTGAATCGAGTCGAATCTCGAATAGTCCATGAATAGCTTGGTTCATTTACAGCTTTAGTAAAAACTCTTGAGCTTGCAATATACTTTTCCATGTAAAGCTGGGATTGGACCCTAATTTTGCATGAAGAAAATCCCTCTAAGGAAATATTTAGCTTTAGAATCCAAATAAGAAAAGCACTCGAATCAGAAAGAATTCTCTAACTCTGCATGTCAAACATTGCTAAGTTAAAATAAAATAGATCACGAAAACCCATACCACCCACATCCTTTCCAACACATATGTTTTCCCAGGCTAACCATTGAACTTTCATGTGACTCGCCTCCGTCGAACCCCACCAGAAGGAGTTCATCATCTATTGGATCTCTTCTAATATCGAAATAGGAATAGCAAAAACACTCATGTAATAAAAAGGGATAGCTTGTGCCACAAATTTATCAAGATTTCTTTACCAGCACTCGATAAAAGAAGACCTTTCTAGCTACCAATCCATTTCCAAAGCCACTCTTTTAAGTATGCAAAAATCTATTTCTTGTTTTTTCTAACTAGGGATGGAAGACCCAGATATCGCCAATGATCACGAGGCCAAGACACCCCAAGCACTTGACAAACATCAGCTCGCATAAGTTCTGAACAATTAGCCCTAAAAACAATACTCGATTTATGAAGATTAATAGCCTATCCCAAATCAACCTCGATAAGGAAACATAATTTCTCACTTTTTTTCTTTTTTATTTTATTTCATTGTCTCTCGTTCCTCTCCTTTACTCTCTTTTTCTTTTTCCTTTTTTCTATTATTTTATTCCCTTTTCTCTTATTTCTTTCCTTTCTCATTCATTTTTTTTAATTTTCTCATTTTCACCTATTTTTCATTATTTTCTGCTATTTTATCTTTACTTTTCTTTACTATCATTTTCTTTCCTGTTTTAATATTTTACTTTGCACCTTATCAAGCCACATTGTCAACATTCCTTCCCTTAAACTGAAACCTCTTTCAGTTTACTTTGCAAACTCCAAGTAATTCACATACCTTCAAGAATGATGCTAAAGTCAAGGGCTTCATAAACATATCTAAACTTGTTCCTTGCTTCTGCAATAAACAAGATTGATTTTTCTTCTTTGATGAGATCACGCACAAAGTGATACTTTACATCAATATGCTTACTTCTTTTATGTAGAACTAGTTTTTTGGAGAGATTAATTGCTGAAGTATTGTCATGTAGAACTAAATTTTTGGATAGATTAATTGCTGAAGTATTTTCACAGTAAGTAAATAGTCGTAGGACCTTCTTGCTTGAATTGAAGTTCTTCAAGAATATTTCTGAACCAAATAGCTTGACAAGCACATGATGTAGCAGCTACATACTCTGCCTCGATGGTGGACAAGATAACAATTGGTTGCTTCTTCAAGGACCACGAAATAACTCCAAAACCCAACATAAACACATATCCAGATGTACTCTTTCTGTCATCTGGATCTCCGGCATAATCACTCTCGGTGTAACCAAGCAAATTTCCAACCGCTTTTCTTTTATAGAGAATTAAAAAATCACTAGTACCCTTCAAGTACCTGAAGATCCTCTTTACTGCAAGTAGATGTACCACATTTGGACAATTCATGAACCTGCTAATAAGACTTTGTGCCTCCAGTATCTTTAATGAGCTTCAGATCTTTCTCCATTGTTGTTCTCAAGGGATTGCAATTTTTCATCTGAAACCTGTCAAGAATATCTTGCACATATAAATAAAGATTCCAGCAGGTATTTGCTTTATTTCTATTCCAAGAAAATAATGCATCATATCCAAATCTTACATATCAAACTCTACCATCATGGACTTCTTAAAATCTTCAACCATGCCCCTATATCACTTCCAGTATAAATTAAGTCATCCACATATAAACATGGGCAGCCAAGGCAGTTACCAATCTTATGGTATCTAATCTTGCAACTGGAGCAAACATCTCTTTGTAGTTAATGCCATATTCTTGACTATAGCCTTTCGCAACCAGGCGAGCTTTATATTTGTCGACCTCGCCATTTTCTTTCAACTTTGTTTTGTAGATCCATTTGACATCGATGGTCTTTTGATTTTCAAGTAGATCCATCAGCTCCCAAGTACAATTTTTTTTCAATCTCTGCATTCATTGCTTGTTGCCATTTGGGGTCTTTTACAGCATCATCAAAAGTTATAGGATCAAATTCAAAAATAAAGCGAAATGACTATATGGATTTTCAGTATTAATATTAGATACCTCATAATTCTTGAGCCACACCAGTGCACTTCTTCTACGTTGAGGACGCTGATTGTTGACTTGAACATCTTGTGACTGATCTTCTATGTCTCCACTGACTTGAATTATTGATCCTGTAACAGTCAGCTGCTTCCCACATCATGAAATTATAAGAAATTGGAATTGTATATAATAGCTAGTACGAAACTACTAAATAACTTAGATTAACCATTTTGGGCCAAGTGGAAAGTGGGTCCAAAAATTATTTGGGTCAGTTTGGGTCGGACTGTTTCAATTTGTATCAGAGCTACCCTGGGCCAGAAAAATTGTGCGGAACTAGTGGGCCTGCGAGGAAAGGGCTACCCATGTGAGACGAAGTGAAGCCGCCCGAGGTACTAACAAACCACAATATCCGAGGGTCCGGTCCTGGTTAGCAATTGTAACCGATTCAGTTGCGACGAGGACGTCACAAATTTAGCGGGACTGAGTGTAACGGTCAGCTGCTTCCGCTGTGGCGGAGGCTGTCCCACATCGAGAAATTATAAGAAATTGGAATTGTATATAATAGTTAGCACGAAACTACTAAATAACTTAGGTTAATCAATTTGGGCCAGACTGTTTCAAATTCTGCACGTGAGATATGTATAGATGAATCTTCATCTTCTTCATGATCAATTAAAATATATTGGGAATAATCTTTGTGGCTCCAATTCCAAGTTTCCTCTTAATCAAAGATGACATCATGTGTCACGACCCGAAAACCGGACCGCTACCGGCGCTAGGATCCAGATCAACATAAGGTCGCCGGGACCCGTAGCAAGCCTGCTATACTCTCTGTGTACCTGTAAAATCCCATACATGATCATGCATTTTCTGTAAAAACTGGCTAACTCTGAACTGACTCTGAAAACTCTGAAGCAACTAACACTGCTGATCTTTTCGGTTCCTCTGGTCTGTTCCTACACAGATGGACTCAAATGAGGGACCAAACTAACTCAAGAACATCTCTATAACACTCCCCAAAAACCCCCCTAAAACATCCTAAAATAATCAAGGAAAACATGCAAAAGAAGGCTGGACAGGGCACTTTCAGCGGCAGGTTCGGCGGCCGAAAGTCCCTCCAGAGCCGAAACTCAGGCATTTTCGGCGGCACCTTCGGCTGCCGAAAGTCCTTTCCAGAGACGAAAGTTTCCAACCTTCGGCGGCACATTCGGCGGCCGAAACCCCCTCCAGAGCCGAAAGTCCAAACTTTCGGAGGCGAGCTTAGGCAGCCGAAACCACCTCCTTAGCATGTTCGGCGGCCAAAACTAGGTTCTCCAGTAAGGCAGAACCCTGCTCTGCCTCATGCAACCAACCTCCCAACTTCCTCATACATGCAACCCACAACTCAACAGCAAACATATACTCAAGTACATGCACAAAGGGGTCCAAAACTAACTTAAAAACCCCACCAAACATCACAACTCAACACATAAACATGCTTTCACCAACAATCAACCAAAAACCCTCCTTAACCTAATCATGCATCTCTACCCATAAAACTCCATAAAACCTTCATAAAACATGACAGAAGGTAGGGATTTACACTTACCTCTGAAGATCGAGAGGATAGGTGATCCTAACGTGGAGATATGGAGAAACTCACTCTCAAAGTCTCCAAGTTTCAAAACTTTGATTTTTAGCTCAAAAGCTTCAAACAACATGAAAACTTATCAAAACTTTGAAAGAGTTGAAGAAAACATGAAGATCACCCAAGGAAGATCATGGTCTCACCTCTGTCCGTGGAAATGGAAAGAAAAATCTTATCCATTCACCGACCTATGGCCTTTTATAGGTGGCTGGTCAGACCACCTTCGGCGGCCAAACGTGATTCCAAAGTCATGCATGTTCGGCGGCCGAACATCACTTTCGGCGGCCGAACCTGGCTTTTCTTTCTTGGTTCTTTTCTTTCAAAAACTCTTTTTTTTTACACGTAAAACATTAAAACATACTAAAACACTTTAGAAAACATAATTCTTACCCTTCTAGAGGATTCTGACATCCCGGAATCCACCGAACTGTAGAATTCCGATGCCAGACTCTAGCCGGGTATTACATCATGGCTAATAACAATTTTCTGAGTAATAGGATTGAATAAGTGATAAGCTTTCGAGTTATCGTTGATACCTAGAAAAATGCATTGTTGACCTTTATCATCTAACTTCTTTCTTGTAGCATCCGGAACGTGTGCATATCGACGCATCCGAAAATGCAAAAATAATTAACATGTGGCTTATGTCCACTCCAAGCTTCATGAGGTGTCATATATTGATTAGAGCTAGTTGGACTTCTATTCAATATATAAGTACTCCAAAGAACTGCTTCTGCTCAAAATTCTTTTGGTAAGCCGCTTCTCTTCAAGATGCTACATACCATGTTAAGGATTGTACGATTCTTCCTCTCACACACATCATTTTATTGTGGTGTGTAGGTTACTATAAGTTGTCTTTTGATTCCCATCTTTTCACAAAATTTTACAAATTCTTGTGAAGTATATTCTCCAGCCCAATCAGTCTGCTACCTTTTAATTTTGCAACCAGCTTCCTTTTCTACAAGCACTTTAAACTTTTTAAATGTTTCAAATGCTTTAGATTTTTCTTGCAAAAAATAAACCCATATGTTTCTGTTATAATCATCGACAAAACTAATGAAATAACGTTTACCTCCAATGGATTTAGAATTAATGAGACCACAAATATTGAAATACACTAATTCCAGCACCTTCTTTGCTCTCCGGGACTTGTTTATTGGAAAAGGTTCACGGTGTGGCTTACTAACAACACACTCTTCACAAATTCCAGTTGGAGAATTGAGTTTTGGTAGTCCAAGCACCATCTCCCTCTATTGTAAGGACTTCAAGCCTCCAAAATTTAAATGTCCATAACGAAAATGCCACCTCCATGCCTCATCCTTCATCTTAGCCAAAAAGCAAGATTGTGTGGAATTGTGAAGATGTAAAGGAAATAGAAGATTTGGTGACTTACAAATTTGAGCAATTAGTCCCCAGTGAGCATCTCATATTTCACAAATGTCACCTTTGAAATGAATTTCATATCCATTTTCTAAGAGTTGTCCAGCACTCAATAAGTTTATCTTTAAAGCATGAGCATAAAAAATATCACCAATAGTATGAATAGAGTTGGCTTTAGTCATGACTTGTACATTTCCTTTCCCCATGACAGAGATAATGGAATCATCTCCAAATCTCACAGTATCTTGATAAGTTTCATCCAACTCTAAAAATGTCATCTTGTTCCCGCACATGTGATTGCTACAGCCAGTGTCAAGATACCATAATTTAGTAGAACCTTGTCTTTAGAAGTACAAGCCATCAAGAGCATAACCTCCTCTTCAGCCTTTGACTATATATCTTCCCTGGTCTCTGTAAAATTTGATTTCCTGCCATGGTTTTTGTTTAAATTGATGCGACACTCTGAGCGATAATAACTGTATCGATGACAATGAAAACACTCTACATGTGACTTGGCACACCTTTTCTCTTTCCCGTGAGAATCGCCTGCTTTGTTCTGAGAATCACCAACTTTATTCTTCTCCTTTTTGTTGTTCACGTTCTTCTCTTTCCATTTTCCTTTCTCGTGATCACCAGATTTTGGAAGCGTTGTTGCCTTTAATGCTAACTCTTCCTTCTCCTGTTGGTTCAATTTCTGCTCATGAACTAACAAAGAACTAGCTCATCAATTGAGAGAGTATCAATATCTTTAGATTCTTCGATACAACAAACAACATAGTTGAATTTTGTTGTCATCGAGCGCAGTATTTTCTCAATGATGGTAACATCTTCTAGCTTTTCGCCATGAATTCGCATTTTGTTTGTGATAGCCATCGCCCTTGAGAAATACTCAGTCACAGATTCGCCGCCTTGCATACATAGAGTTTCAAACTCAGCTCGGAGCGCTTGGAGTTGTGCTCATTTCGCCTTCGCCGTCCCTTGATACTTCTTCTTCATGGAATCCCATATTTGTTTAAAAGTATCCTTGCAAAGAATTGTTTCCAGTATTGAGCGATCAATAGCTTGGAATAGATAATTCTTTGCTTTAAGATCTTTCAACCTTAGACTGTCCAACGCTGTCTTTTTTGCCTCCGACAGATCCATATCAGCTCCCGGCTCTTGTACGCCGTTGCTAACTACCAGCCAATACTCCTTGGACCTAAGGAAGTTTTCCATCAACATACTCCAATGATCATAATGACCATCGAAGCACGAAATAGCGGGCTGAATAAAATCTTCAAAAGACATTGTTCCTTACAACAACTGGATTGTATGCACTCACCTTCTGTGTTTACACTCAAATATATCACTCAATCGTATGCACTCACCTTGTGTGTTTGCACTCAACTCTCTCACTCAATCAAATGCCAACTAGGCTCTGATACCAAATGTTAACTTATGTACAAGCAGAACAAATACTTTATTCACCTCATAATTCAACTAATACATCAGCCTCTTTAGATAGAGAGAAATAGATAACAAATCCAAATTGCATAATACTCGGTAATAACTTACCAAACCACAAACTGCACTAATACTTACAGCCTAAAAACTAGAAAGCATATTATTAGTTCCTTCAAAATAGAAACAAACAACTAAGAAGTAGTCACTACACAAAGTCACACGAGGCCACGTTGTCAAAACTTCTATGGAAGTAGAGAATTTTGAAATGTGGTATTTCTCGCGAAGGAATTAATGAACAGAGAAATTAAGGCATTCTAATCCTATTACCAATTGGCAGCATGCTTACCTGCATGGTATGAATGGAGATGTGATTCTCTGCATATTGCAGTAGCTCCATCTTCAAGCAAACTTACTAAAAAATTTGTTAGAGTACTGAAATTCTGCCATTAAATAAAAAAATTTGCCACTAAAACTTTTAGCATCACAATTTTGTAGTCTCAATCTAATGGCGAATTTTAAATTTATCATTAAATAATTTTATGGTGAATTTTACGTTTTTAATGATAATTTTTATCATACAAAAGGTCTAGTTTCTTGTAGTGACTATAGAATGTTGGTGAGAAGCAAGGTATGGATGACACACTAGATGTAGAAGAAGATCTGGGTGTTAAATTCTGGGTTTTTGCATCTTGACCAACCAAGATGAAACGAGACATGATACACAGTTTCCTTCAAGTTCTTCGAATGAAAATGTAAAATTTCGACTTGGATCAAAGGAAAAAAAAATTGAAGAGGAGAAACCATGCAGTACGTATTCATTGCAGAAGTTATTATTCATGGCTTTGCCAATACAACATAGTACACACAACTATGATTTAGAACCCTTCTCTGCGGTAATACTAATAATATACTCAATCTCATCTGCAACTTCTTTCATTGAAGGTCGATTCTGCCTCTTGTCATTCAGACAAGCAGCTGCAAGAGATCCCAATGCTTTCATCATCTCCAATTCTAACTTGCTTCCACTGTCCTTAATGACTGGGTCAATAACATCTATCAATCTGTCGTCTTCCATTATCTTCTTCATATAAACGACCAAGTTCACATCTTCGTCTTCTCTGTTAAAATCAATAGCTTTCTTAGAAGTCAGCATTTCCAACAAAACAACTCCAAAGCTATAAACATCACTCTTATCTGTCAACTGAAAATTCCGGTAATATTCAGGGTCAAGATAGCCGAGGGTCCCCTGTGCACCGGTGAATATATGGCTATCATTGTTCTCACTCGTTTCCACTAGCCTAGAGAGCCCGAAATCAGAAACTTTGGCGTTTAGCTTCTCGTCGAGTAAAATGTTGCTGGATTTTATATCACGATGATAAATAGGAGGCAGAGCTGCAGAGTGGAGATACGCTAGTCCTTCGGCTGTTTGATGGGCAATTCGTAGCCTGCGTTGCCAACTAAGAGGTGTCCACTTGCTTGAATGGTGACAATGAAGGTGCTCAAAGAGAGTTCCATTGGGGATATACTCATAAATCATGATAGGCTGCTCAAGCTCAACGCAGCAGCCCAGAAGTCTTACAAGACTCCTGTGATTCACCTGGCAAAGAATACGAACCTCGTTAAGGACTTGATCTGTGCCTTTGGTATTTCCTAGCTTGGCTCGCTTGGTGGCTATTGTGGTCCCATCATCGAGAATGCCCTTGAAAACCTCGCCGAACCCACCGGACCCGATGAGGTTGTCTTTGGAGAAGTTGTTGGTTGCTTTTGTTATCTCCTTGCCAGTGAATATCCTGGCTGATTTGCCGCTGTATTTGGCATTTAACATCTCTTTCCTTTCTTTGATCAAATTCTTTTGAGCTCTTCTTGAGTTGTGATGTTGCTTGTAGAACAGAATCCCAATTACAAAAGCAAGTATGATTACTCCCCCGGCAAGGGCCACACCTGATGAACAATAGATTTTAAGTATTTGGAATAAAATTCTGAGAGTACATGCCTGAAAAAATATAAAGGAAGTTGCTTCAGAACTTGCATACCAGCAAAAAGTGCAGTCTTTTTCTTTCGCTTTTTGCAAGGTTTCCCGGGGCGACACTTCAAATCTACAAAATAAAAGGAAATTTCTCATAATGCATTGTGAATGACTATAGAAAATTTCTCATAAACATCACTAGAAAAGGATCAAAACTCACTTTGACACAAGCCATTGATGGGATCCCACTTAAATCCAGCATCACAAAAACATCTTTTCTGTCCCAAGCTCATCGGATCGGGCAAGCATTTGGAGTACAACAAGTCTCTGCAGTCCAAAGGAATCCTGCAAACTGGCTCCTGAGGCAAAGCCCATTCTATCTCCACTCCAGGCTCAGGCCACTTTTTCCGAGCCAGATTCTTCACATCCAAGTTCACGAAACTCTGATACGCACCACACCCTCCACCATGAACCTTAATCTCTCGAGTACTTTGAAACCCACCAGTCCTGAACGTACAACACAGTGGCGCACTCATACAGGTCGGTGCACTGTCCTTAATATAGCCGTGACAAATGCTAGCAGCTGAACAATCTGCAGGTGGTTGCGAATGCAATACTGCATCTGTACAATTAAGTAGCAAAATGGTGTTACTGCTGGTAATATTGAAGGGAAGATTGTCACTGAGCTGGATTCCTTGGCTTCGAAAATCGCTGGATATGCAAGTTTTGGCATCTAAGTTTGCTGGTCGGATGATCATGCGTCGGCTTAATGGGTTAATGGATGTGATCATGTAGGATGATCCGTTTAAGGAATCGAACCATAGTGTACCTGCAGTACACCGAATCTTGTATCGTTGGTCACCGCAATCTAGTGCAGTGCTCAGGGGATACGGCACAATAGTGCGGCCACAAACCCCACAGCGTTGCACGGCGATGGTGTGGCGGGAGCATGATAGAAGTCCAACCATTGGGATCAATATGAGGAGCACTATCTTGTCCATTGTATATTTGCTCTATGCTCCTATACGTTATGCAATAGTAAATATAATGAATGTTGACAAAACTTGGGCTGAATTACTATATTCCTCGGATGTCTTAGTAATTCCAAATATAATGCAAATTTTTTTTTTTTTTTTTTTTTTTTGAAATGGGATCGTGGATTGGACTATTACCGAACTAAACACGGAGTTGAATGCAACAGTAAATATATGTTTTGCTAAAATAAATTATTTAATACCTATTTCAAAGTGATTCAATTAAATATATAAGTATTTTGTATAATTAAACTATTTAGCTCTTTTGCAAACAAAAATTAGTCAATTTATTATTTTGAATTTAAATATTTGTATTGTTAATTTCAAGAAATAATACAAATAAAAAAATAAAAATATTTACACCGATGTCTTAGTGTGTAGCATGAATTCATTAGTAAAAAAATAAAAAATATGCATTATTGGATGTGAAAGTCTTCTTCTCATTAGGCCCCTTTATTTCCCCTTGATCCGTACAAACAAAATGGTGGTAATAGTTCATCACAAAAGAAGGAACTTACTAAATTGAGATCACTAATTAATATTAATTAAATATTAATAAAATTACAATAAAAAATATTAATAGAATGAAAAAAGAGTTTTTCGGCATATTTTTCCCCGTTCGATTGCTATTGCGTGTTTACTCAATTGATCCAATCATACGTGTGTGTGTGTGTGTATGCAACGTGTTGTCTTATTTAATATTTGCAAGCTTCTTTAATGCTAAGTTTTGATATTTTGTATTCAGATTTTCACTGGTGTAAGGAGTGCTAGTAGCTTGCGTTGAATCACACCACAATTAGTCTTAGCTTCTGAACTTGTTCATACAACTATTGTCAAAATTTCCCTTTTTTTTCTTTTATTTAATTTGGTTTAATTCAGTCAATTTAATTTTTTAAATTAGTAACAGAAATTTTGTCGTTAACTTGTTTAGTAACGGATTAATAATAAATTTATATATATTACAATAAACCTCATTGCTAATACAATATTAACAAATTAGCAATTCATTATTAATTTTAAATTTTAGCAATTTATTATTAATTTTATAACGGATTTAATAATAAATTTATAATAAAATTTTATAACAAATTCAAAATGTATTACTAATTTAATAAAAATTTAAAATATATATATATGAAAATTAAATTTTTTACTAAATTGAGTAACGGATAATCTATTACTAATTTAATAAAATAAAAAATAAAAAAATATATCAAAACTATATTGTGTTATTAAATCCATTACTAATTTTTAAAAAATATTTAAAAAATTATGTTAAATTATTAATTTATTCATTATATTTTACATTAAATATTAATTTAATCACAGGAAACTATTAATTTTTTTCATTGTATTTTACATTAAATGTAAACTTTAATATTTTAAATTTTTTTAATTTTATAAGACAATTATTATAAAATTACATGAAAAAATAAAATAAAAATAAAAAAGTAAGAAAATGGAAGAAAATAAGATACAAAAGAAAAAAAAAAGAAAGAAAGAAAATAGAAAAAAATAATGATAAAAATAAGAGAAAATAAGAAAAAAAAGGGAAAATTAAAGAAAATGAGAAAAAGGAAGAAAAAAGACAAAAAAGAAAAGAAATTAGAAGAAATGAAGAAAAATAAAGGAGAAAAGGAAGAAAATACAATAAAATAGAAAAAAATGAAAGAAAAAGGTTAGAGAATATAAGAAAAAAGAAAGCAAATAAAAGAATAATGAAAAAAAAAGGAAAATGATAGAAAGTGAAAGAGAAAATGAAAGAAAATAAAAGAAAAGAGATAAAATAAGGAAAATGAAATAAAAATCAAGAGATCAACGGAAAATTAATAATGAAAGAAAATTACATAGAAAATTGAAGAAAATGAAAGAAAACAGAAAAAAGATAGAGCCAATAATAATAGAAAAAACTAATATAAAATAAAAATAAAGGAATGTGGAGAGAAGATGAGAAAAAAGATGAATAAAATAAAATTCGTGAGTATATAAATAGGCGAATGAGTAACGGATTTAGTAATGAATTGAATTTATTATTAAATTTGAAATAAAAAAATGATATTACTCTCTAAATTTTAATAATGAATTTTTTAATTTATTATTAATTTTTAAATTAATAATAAAATTTTTTTTATTAAATTAAAAAAAACAAGTAAAATTTAAAACAAAAGTGTGAGATTTATTCTCTAAAATTAATCCGTTACTAATATTCAAATAGTAATAAATTTAATAATTGATTATATCCGTTACTAATTAAAAAATTAAAATTTCAAAAGAATAAAAAGTCAATTTTATATAAAAAAATTAACATGTTAAATCCTTTACTAAATATCTTATTAATTTTATAATAAATTACATTCCGTTATTAAATCTATTATTATTTTATTTATTTACTGTTTAAGTAATTTATTTATTTATTAATTGATTTAGTAATAAATTTATTAACAGATTGAGATTTATTATTAATCTTTTGCTAATTTAATAACAGATTTCCAATTATAAATTTCAAAATTAATTATTAAATTTACAAATAATTCTATTAAAAAACAGATTTAATAATGAATTTATTAATATGATACTAAATAATAAAATTAGCAATGAAGTATAAAATCTATTACTAATTTATAATGAATCTATTACTAATTTATAACGAATCTAATATCTGTTAAAATTTTTAGTAGGTTTTTTTTACTAAACTTTGTTTTTATTGATTTAAAATTCAACGTAACATGGCCCATTTAGTTACTAAATCAGTCTAAATCCATTTTTTTTAAAAAAATTTCAAATTAAATTAAATTAAATTAATCAAATTAAATTATTAAAAATTTTAAATTAAATTAAAATTTTTAAATTAATTCCGTTCGATCAATCATTTTGATTTAAAATAAATATTATTCACAATCTTGCTAGTGTTAAAATAAATCAATTTGGTCTTCTCTTTTCTTTTTGTTAAATATGCAATTGTGGTTGGATTTGTATTTTTATTTTCACATCTTCATGTTGGTTGGAGCTGCATTTTTTTTAATTATTTTATTTTATTTTATTATGCTTACCCTTATAACTTTGTGCTATATCTACGAACATGCCTTCTTACACTATTATCAAATAAATTCATTTATTATAAGTTCAAATCTATCTACAGATAAATCTATTAATTTAATACAATTCCCACAAAAATAGTTTATAGTAAATATATTAATTAATCTTTTTTCTTTTAAAAAAAATTTATTAAATTTTATACATTTTTTTTTTCATAGATAGAATTTTCTCTACAATCGATACAAATCTCTCACTTTATTGAACAAAATCAAATAACTTTTTTAAAATATTATTATTTATAGTATTAACTCTTCGATCTTAATATAATTAAGTACTCAATTTAAAAATAATAACAATTAAATAATTATAATAACAATTAAATAATCATTAATTCTATTGAATAATATTTTTGCCATCTAATTAAGAAAATGTCCGAGACTTTAATAGGATTACGATTGATACAACTTTACTCAAAATTCATTAAGTATTGCATATCTGTTGTAACTCTTGATGGTATCCAATAATCATAAGTTCATTTTTGAATTTGAACCCTTAGAATTTATGAATTTTGATAACAAACTATAAACTTAAAAGAAGATTGATTACAAACTTAGAGATAAAATTTAGAGTTTACATAAAATTACACTTAAATTTCAAATAGTTAGTTCTTTTTATTTAAAATTCAAATATTTAATCATAATTATTTGTTGCAATAATTTTCCAAATAGTAAAAAGCAAAACACATAATTATTTGTTGCAATAATTTCACCTATTCTCAATAAAATCATTTCTTAATTTATCTATCAACAATATAATTACATCCAATTAATTTGTCACGATAAACTATATATATATTATTTAGACATAATAGAATTTTAATTGGTAATATAATATTAATTAATAAATATTAATTCAAGTAAACTTTTAAAAAAATTTAATTGATGAAAAAAGAATCAAAATTACCTAGAAAAAAGCTATGAGTTGAGAAGTTGATGGATTATGCCTATTAATTTTTTTTCTTTTATTTTTTAATGGGATTTCTTTTATTTATTGTCAAAGTGCTCTTTTTTATATATATTTTATATATAATAAAAGTTGGGTGTTCAGATTTTTAAATTTGAGAATTGGGCCAATTTTACGTACAATAAAGGTTGGATTTTCAAAATTTTAAGTTGGACAATTGGGTCAAACTTAAAAGAGTTATTACTAAAACTTATTAAATCTTGTTTTTTTAATGAGAGGGAGATTTTTATACTAAAATTTCTTTTAATAGAATACAAAATCAATTTTTTAAAAAAAATAAAAATTAAAGAGCCATGGCCTCCCTAATACCTATATAGATTTGCACTTGATTCGAAGAATAAATTTCATATTATAATAGGAAAATAAAGTTCTATTGAGATTATAAGTGACAAATATTATTAGCGAAAATATTTGATTTTTATGATCAATTAATCTAAAAAATTAATTATATTTCTTCGATTTATAGTTTTTTTGTGTGTTTTTTTTTTTTTTTTTTGCTAATTTGGAGATCCAAAACATTGAAGGAGACATCGTTCAAATGCTTACATTGTACACAGCTGGTTTAGTTCTCACAAATGGGCAAGCATTTTCCTAGGAAGATATGCAAGTTCATGCATATTTAGACATAATAGAATAATGGGGTTAAAGGGAAGGCACATGCATGTCACTACATGCATGGCAGCCTAACGAAGCCTTGGAAACTTTACATGGTGTGTGCAATAATAAGTAGTGCTGGATGATTTGGTCATGTAATTTTTTCGGTTTTCTTTTTAATTGCATGATGCATTAACAAAGTCCAGTGGACAAGAATACAGACAAGGGCTTAAGAAAACAAGCTCAGAAATCAAAAGAACCTCGGTGAAATAAAATAGATTTTTTTTATGTCTTGCATGAGTTCGTTTTCGATGTCTGCTTATGATTTCAAGATCCACATTGGTTTAGCATCCGATAGTTCTGTTCCCTTATTAACAATTCTAAAGTGAGAATTTCTAAACAAAATTTCATTATTTTCAATTCACACTTCACACTCGTGGCTTTCTTACTGGCTCGTTCTGCGTCGACAATACGTAAAAGCTTCCAATCATATTGGAAAACACAATTATCTCAGAGATTGAAGTTTAAGTCCATGGGTAAAAGAGCCCATAAGTGAATTCAAACTCATGAATATTGTCTAGATGATAGCTATCTTTCTCTTGTTTTGCCCTAATATCAGTTTTGTTCACAGTTTTATATCATCTCATTCGATCAGAATCCAACTCTAAGGATATCTTTTTCACAAATTTCATGGTTATATATATATAGTTTCACAAATTCAATTAATTTAAATTTATACTGTGTTGATACATATATTAATGGACAACTCGCTCGTTCTCAAATTTTAAAATATCTTATACTTAAAATTTAAATTTAAAATTTTTAATTATTAGAAAAAAGATTGGTATAGTATCAAAAAAGTTTTGTGCTCGGTATTTTATCGATGATAATAAATATGATTGGTAATAATTATTTATCACATTTTAATGTATTAAAAGAATAAAAATGAATAATAATAAAATATTCATAATTATATTTTATTAGCTAGAAAATAATATAAAAATCTATTATTATTTAAGAAAAGCGTTAACTTGATTGAGTAAATCCATTTCCAATCCAAATTAGTTAGAGAAGTTTCTTAATAATTTAAATATATTTAATCCATGTTTATAGTAAACTACAAAAATAATTAATTAAATTAAGAAATTTGCAATTTTTTAAAAAAAATTAACTTCCATGTTTTTAGCTAAAAAAATGAATATTATTTTTAGTGATAGAATTCGAATTTGTCACTTCTAATATAGCTTAATAACCTGTGCACATCATTGAATGGTATATGTAACTTTATATTGATAATTATTTTATATTATTTGTTTTATCATATTTTTTATAATGCAAACAGTATACAATATTTTACTATAAATAAAAATTACTAAAGAAATATATAAAAAAAATTACAAAATATTTAAATTTACTCAAAAATTATATAGTGAGTGAAAATTTTAAATTTTATTTTTTAATTTAAATTTACTTTTAAATTATCACTAAAAAGCTAAATAAATTCAAATAAAATTGAGTCGATTAACGAGAGTGATTGATTACCAACTGTTTAAGAGTAAATTTTAACTGAAAAATAAAATTTAATATTTTTAATTTCTATTATACAATTCAAAGATAAATTTAACCCTTTTAGCTTTAGAAAAATATTGTGTAGATATAAATTTTTGAATTATAAGCAGCCTTGATCAATCCACAGCTTTTCGACATTTAATGTATACTTATTCATATTATAACTTTCCACATTTTACATTTAGAGTACTAAAAACATTTAATCAATATAAAATATTTTTTTAATTAAAAAAAAATTAAGTACTCTTTACAAAGGAAGAAATTATTTTGTACATTTTAAAAATCTTATTAAAATTTCTATATATAAATTTATTAATATATTTTATTTTTAAAATTAAAATTAAATTATAAAAATAAGTTATTTATTAAAAAAATTTTAAAAATATTTTATAAATAAAATTATTTTATGCAAACAAATAAACCTTTAATATGATACACAATACCACCGGTCTTAGTACTGGCATTATGTTTACCGTCACTCATAGTGGTGGTGCTGTCATTACCATTTCAGCTCAATTTGATATTATTTATTTTTCAAAAAAAAAATTAAATGAGTTTTTATAAAATAATGCATAATTTTATTTTTTTTAAAATAAAAAATTTATAAGTTAAAAATAAAATGAACTCTCTAATTCAAACAAGAAAATGATATATAAAAAATTAAATTAAATTGAAACTCTAGTGATTTTTTTTTCTAAATAAGGGATATATAAGAGGCGGTATTCTCAATTTATGAGAAATGTTAATTTTTTAAATACAAAATTTTGTTTATCTAACAATTCTATCAAAAGATATAAATTTACTAAGAGATATATATTTATTCTAATTAGGAAATGTTATATATTTTCAGTGTCACTCTTGACCTCTATAAAATCTAAATTACTTTGATTCGCTGGTGTGAGAATACTTAAAATAGTGGATAAAGAGAGTAAAAACATATTTTAGTATTTGATTTTTGAAAACTCTATTCGAACAAGTCAAGTATTTTAGTTCCACAAACAGAGCAGACATCCAAACTATGAAATCTGTATTAAATATATCTAATTATATTAGAAATTAGTTATACAAATTTTGGTTATAAAATATCACACTTGAATTTAAATTATGATTCACTTATAAAAATTCATATGTTGATAATTTATAATTTTATTCTAGTGAGGCATCAAATATAGAAATATAAACGGGTAGAGTATTTACAAAAATTAGATCATTTAAATCCAATTTATATTAATAAAATTTAAATTTATCTCAAATTTAATTAAAAATTAATTTAAACTATTTAAACCTGTCTTAATCCGACTATTATTATCCGAATAAAATTATTTTAATTTTTTATATTTTAATTACTAATTTATATAAAAATATTTTTTACTAATAATTTTCATTTAAAATATTTAATATTTTAAAATTATATTTAAAATTTAATTTTAAAATTAAAATGTATAAAAAAATTTATAAATATTATTATAAAATATTTTTTTTATATTAAATTAATTATTTATATAAATGAATTTAGATAATAGATGTAATATAAATAAAACTCCAACTCGAAATAGATATTATTATGATATTATTTTTCAAATTTGAACTCTATTATAACTATCTGAATTCAGAATTATTATGATATTATTTTTCAAATTTGAACTCTATTATAACTATCTGAATTCAGAATTCAGTTGCCTGTAGAGGTGAGTAGTATTCGGTTCAAATCGAAAAAACTGACTGAATCGAATTGATTTAAAAATTTGGTTCAGTTTTTTATATATTTCGGTTCGGTTTGGTTTTTAATTTCAGAAATTTCGGTTATTTCGGTTCGGTTCGGTTTTGATTAGAAAAAAATTGAAAAAATCGAACCGAACCGATTAGTGATAATAATATATTTTTTTAATAATATAGAGAAATTAAATCATATTAAAATTAAAATATTTTAATTAAATTTGTAAATACTAAAAATAAAGTGTAAAAAATAAAAAAATTATTAAAAATCGAAACCAATCAAACCGAACCGAATCGAATCAGACCGGTTCGGTTCGATTCGGTTTCTGACCAAAATCGATTCGGATCGGTTTTTATAAACACTAAAATTTCGGTTTTTGATTTATTCGGTTCGGTTAGGTTTTAAACCGAACCGACCGAATGATCACCCCTCGTTGCATGAATACCCAAAAATACAATAAATCATTCTTATCTCTAATCAAATCTGAAAATACAATAAACCATTCTTATCTCTAATCAAATATATTTTTAAAGAATGCCCTAGCTCTCGGTAAGAGGGTGCGAGTCGGCTATGATAACAGAAGCTAAGAATACCACCGGCGACTTCTCAGGCTTGTACTCCATAAAATGGTGAAAGTCACGCATAATTCCATGAATCTATGGGTTTCCAGAAATTGATAAATCCCGTTGCGTTTTCAAGCTTGTCAAACTTGATGGCCGTGTTGCGGTTTCAGCCTTGAAAACCTCAAGAAATCCTCCGAAGCCGAGGAGATTGTCTCTGGAGAATTGTTTGTGGGTCTTGTTATTTGTTTGCTTGTGAATTGTGATGAAGATCCTCCCCTCTGGCTCTTGTATTTATAATTCATTCCCTTATCTTAATATAATATGATTATTCTGCGCTAATTAATTCTCCTCTTCTTGGAATTGGATGTTGGTCTTTATAATTCCAAGAAACATCACGCCCGCAGCAATGCCTGCACGCCCGCCATTTTATAATGCATTTCTAAAATTTGGTACCTTACGTAACTACAATATGAAATTCATTTTTTTATTACATACAATTTAATTAATTAATAGCTGAACATACCGCTGTTACTTGGAGTTCTTCCCTGTATTGATTATTTCTCTCTTCTTGACAATTTTCTCACTTATTTTTTTTTTTAAAAAATTGCCAAGTTCAATATGAATTCGGACTATAAAATAATAATGAAAATGTTTATGAAATAAAAAATTTAAATGTTTATGTCAAATTTATATTTATATTTTAAATTTTATATTTTGAATAATAAAATAAAATTTTTTTAATTTATCATAATTATAATTAAAAAAATTAAATTGAATTTAAAAAAGTTAATGGTAAATTATAATATAGCCTTTATATATTAATAAAATATATGATCCTTTAATTTAAACGTGCATATTTTTAATATATTTAAAAATTATATTTCATATTCATAATATTAAATAAAATAAAATATTATATTTTTAGTGTTAAATTTTTATATTTCAAATATATATATATATATATATATATATATAAGTGAAAATGAAAAGGTAAATAATGGAATTAATAAAAAGTGAAATTATTGAAATAAAAATATTTATTTTAAAAATTATTTTATTAGGTAAATAAACTTTGGAAACTATATTATAATTTTTTTAGTTATAATTATGAAAAATTGAAAAATTTATGATTTTATTATAAAAATTTAAAATTTTAGATATAAATATAAATTAATATAATCATTTAAGACTAATAAATAATATTGAGACAAATGAAAAAATTAATTTTTTTTATCTAAAATTTTAAATTTAAGATATAAAAATAAAAATTCATAAGCTTTTATATATTTTTACCCAATACAACCTAAAATAAAATAAATTCAATTTTTACACGTAATAGAAGATAAAGGATGATAATTAATTAAGGAGCATCAAATTGAATTGTCTTAATTTGTGGGGTAAGCATTAATTGATGTTCTTTGAAAACAACTGAAAACAACCTTAACAATAATCCTCAAAATTTATTATTTTGAGTTATGATTAAGCCTTTCAAATATTTTATTAATGGCCTATTGCCCAATTACTAATAACTTCGTTAAAATATCTCTAAATAGAGGTAAAGTAGAAGGATTACGTCTAAGTTTAGACTATTTTGAATTAGGAACAATATTAATTTATTTACTAACTGATAATATAATCTCACTCAATTAATTTCTATTAGACCGAATTTTCATAAGTTTTAAAAATTTTCTATATTCAAAATTTAATTTCGTAACCTCTAATTAAATTAAAGTTTTCATAAGTTTTAAAAATTTTCTATATTCAAAATTTAATTTCGTATTAAAGAAAAGAGAACTGCATCATCATTGTATTAAAAATAAAGAATTAAGTCATTATATTAAAAATTAAGAAATTTATTATTTAATATCTTAATTTTATAATTATTAATAAGTGAATTATTACATTTTCAAAAACATATTAAAATGTCTTTATTTTTTCCATCCGTTAACAAAATATTATTTGTGTTCTCTTTTCTATTAAAAATAAACAAAGAATGAGAAAAAAAAATTTTAAATTTCAATTTTACCCTCAAATAAACCTTCTTATTTAATCTTTGAGCCACTACAAAAATTTATCGGATTAGTAACGGAAATTTCCGTTACTAATTATTAAAAATCCGTTGCTAAGACTATTTTGTAACGGATTTGTAACGGAAATTTTTCGTTACAGTGAACCTCGTTGCTAATGCATTAATAACGGATTTTCTAATTCGTTACTAAATTAGTAACGGATTTGTAACGGAAACTCCGTTACTAAATTTAGTTTCCTTTTAGTTGGTTTTAGTAACGGATTTTTTTAGTAATGAATTTTTTCGTTACAAAAATCTGTTACTAATTAGTAACGGATTTTTCCGTTACAAAAATCCGTTACTAATTAGTATCGGATTTTTCCGTTACTAATCCGTTACTAATTAATAACAGATTTTTCCGTTACTATTTTTAACGGATCAGTAACAACTTAATCCGTTACTATTTATAAAATTACAATAAAATATTATAAATTATATAATCTAATCAGACAATTTAACATGTAAATACACTCACCTATTACAACTCATCTCAATAACAAAATGTAAAAACTAAATGTCATGAATGAACTCAAATCCAATATCATATATTATGTAAATCAAATCAAACATATATCCAAACATCAAGTTGTGCAATTTTAAACTAAAAAAATTAACAAATTATTTATTATCCTAGTACATGTGTAATGAAAAAAGAAACTATAAATGTGTAGTGTTCTCGTCCTCGTCCTCGTCCTCATCATTAGTTTCATCTGCTTGATCAGGAGGCTGTGCAGAAGTTCCCTCACCGGGAGCTGAAGGCTGGTTGCCTTGTCTTTGACTCACAAGCTGCATAAGTAAATCTTTCACTTGTGAGAGCTCAGAGGTAATCCACACATTTTGCTCAATCAATGCGTGTTCATTATCCTCACGCTCCTGTAATTTGCGTCTGAGATCAGCCATCTCATCTTGAAGATCCTGATTTTGCTAAGCTGATGTGAAGGATGTATTAGCAGAAGTCTTGTTTGGGAAGAAAACTGAAGCCTGTGATCCAAGATCGTACACCCTTCTTTTTTTCTCTCCACCTACTGCCTCAAAGTATAACTGAGTCTCATCAATGCGGGATGTCTGACTACTGTCATTATCTGTCTGTGATGCTTGCTCTTTCAAAGTTAGAAAGCGGTCCTTCAAAAAAAATACCATGTGATATAACAGTATAAACTACAAATCAAATAATTTACTATAAATTTATTTAATTTCTCACATGAATGACCCTTGAGCGTGCATCAACAAACTCTGAGGTACCCTTCTTCTTATGCGTAGCCTCAAATAACTCATGAGGTAGAGGATCTCTACCTAGTCTTTCGCGCTGCAAGTAAAATATAAATAGTAATAACATGTTTCAATATAAATTCACAATAAATTGGATAAAATTTAAAGTATTTGAAAAAATTTAAGTGAGAATGAATATTACATACCATCTGTTGTTGATGCCTATACTGAGATATGGATCCTCCACAATGTCTTGATGGGCCAGCGCCTTGCCCACCTGTTTCACTCTTTCTGTTATTTGAGAATTTTTTGCATTTCTCTTTATACTCAGTTGCTCCCCAAGCGGATTGCCATGCATCCATTACTCCCTCTGTCAGTGATAGTCTCTTCTCCTTCCCATTCCTTACGCTACACATAAGGCTACGATACCGCTTGGCAGCTTTCTTCCTCCAAGCTATCTTCATAAGCTGTTCTATTGCCTCCTCCCATAAGAAGTGTTTCTGTAATTACTCACATTTAGCTACAAATAATGCACAGTAAAAATTATCATATGTATTGTAAAATTTGTATTACCTTAAATTCTTGCCAATAGAATTCTTTAACCTCTTCTGGTACATTTTTCCAACAAAAGCCATCTGCTACTAACTTTTCCTTGAAGATCAAGGTAATCCGCCTAGCAATCGGATCAGAAGGCTGCATGCTGTAAAAGAATAATTGACAAAAAAATTATTTTGAAATAAGCATAAAAATTAAATGCATAGTTAAAAATACTTATAAATTTTACTCACACTGAGTTTACTAAGGAAATATGTGGTCTGAGCCCTGTAGGTCCACAACTACCAGAAGCAGATGCAGATGCAGATGCAGATGTAGCCGTAGATGCAATAGGTGGCAAACCTATGGGAGCTGAGGCAGTAGCAAATGTGTGCACTGTAGCAGGAGTGGATGATGCAGCATCCGGTGTGGATCTCTCACCCTGGTCTGGTCTAGGAATCAAAGCAGTGTGTTGTACCAAATCTTGATTGACATTTTCTGATTCAGTTGTGTGGACACTACCCCTGCCATGGTCTCCTCGATCCCGTGATGAAGATCCACGTCCTCGTCCTCTCATCCTGTACAAATTTACATTAAAAAAATCATATGTAGTTAACATATTTAATAACCAAAAGTAAAAATAGATATCAATTATGTTATACCTTCTATTCACTATCAATTATGTTATACCTTCTATTCACTATCTATATCTAAGTCATCATTATCATCATCATCATCATCATCATCTGTTTCTGTTGCTATTATAGTTTCATCTTCATCATTTTCTTCACCATCATCAATTTCAATAATATCCCCAGTTGGATCCTTTAATTATTGTGTTGAATCATCAATTTCTCTAATTATGGCAGTGCGTTCCATTTCATCTTGTTGAAATGGTTCATCAGCAGGTTGTGTATTTTCTTGTGTTGGAAGTTGAATTACAGAACGTGCTTTGACTTTTATAGCAGCCCACCATTCAATTTTATCTCGCTTTAGGCTAGGATACGGAGTATATATCACTTGTATTGCTTGTACTCCCATCACAAAAGGCTCATATCTATTAAAAGATCGTTTATGATTTACATTGACAAGTTTATATTTACTATGGATCTTTGTGCCTACATTTGGAGTGGGGTCAAACCAATTGCATTTGAAAAGTACAACTCGCTTGATTGAAAGACCTGGATACTCCAAACATATAACTTCAAGCAATTGTCCATAGTAATCGCTTTTTTCGCTGCTGTAATTTGATCCCTTAATACACACCCCACTGTTCATAGTTGTTCTACTTGCACAGTATGACTTCGATTGAAACTTATATCCATTCACCATATATCCATTGTATAATGTCACACTTCGTAATGGACCCATTGCAAGCGATATGATAAACTTGTTGGATATGTTACTGCACGAATCATGAGCAAAATTGTTGAACCATATAGAGAATTCACTCTCCAATTTGATGTCAATCTGAGAATCATTGACCAATGGATCATTTGAGCGCAATTAATTAATGTAAATGCTGGAAAAACCTCAACTCCATTACAAAAAGTAATTTAAGAACATAATATATAAATTACTTATTTACGATAACTTACTCAATATAGGGTTTCACTTTTGGACAAATTAATAATATATACACTTGTGCTGCTTTATACTCATCCTCCATAAGATATCTGGTTATCCCTTTTCCTATTGGTCGACCGGGCTGCATGAAGATTGATAGATTGCCTTCATAATTTTCATTACTTTCTGAAATATCAACATTCCTTGGCACTTTTCGATGTCTAGTTTGGACATACGATTCAAAGTAATGTGCACAAAATGAAGTTGCTTCTTCTACTAGGTACGCATTACATATTGATCCCTCGACTCTAGCTTTATTTCTGACATTATTCTTAAGCCGTCGCAGATATCTATAAAATATATGACCAACATTAGTAAACATTATTAAATAACTTAATTAAAGTGAAGTTAAAAGAACTTACCGTTCAAAAGGATACATCCATTGATATTGCACTGGACCTGACAGCCATGCTTCATATGCTAGATGGACAGGGAGGTGTTCCATACAATCAAAGAAGCTTGGAGGGAAAACACACTCAAGCTTGCATATGATTAAAGGAATTTCACCATGCAACCGCAACATATCACTCTCACTTATAGTGGTAGATGTTAATTCCTTAAAAAAATTACTCAACTCTGTTAAGGGCTGCCACACATTTGACGGAAGCAACTCACAAAATGCAATTGGCATAATCCACTGTATGAAGACATGACAATCATGACTCTTCATCCCAAACATCTTCAGCTTCTTCATATCAATACATCGCCCCATATTAGAAACATATCCATCGGAAAACTTTAGATTTTTCAGCCAATCACATAACACTTGCTTACTTTGCTTATCTAGAGTATAACAAGCTTTTGGATATCTCCCAGTGACTTGATCCATTTCCAACTCTGGCCGATTGCATATCACATTTAGGTCTGCCCTTGACTTAGCATTATCCTTTGTCTTTCCCTCAACACTCATTATAGTGTTGATTATATTTTCAAAGAAAATTTTCTCAATGTGCATTACATCAAGATTGTGCCGAATCAAATTACTTTTCCAATCCCAAAAGATACTTCTTTTTCTCCAACCGCATTGCTTTGATAGACGGGAATTTATTTCAAATGCATCTTCATCTATAACTCTCTTAAACCCCAATTCGTCAATCTGTTTCAGTACTTCTTCACCAGAAATTGGTGGTTTAGCTTTCTTAGTAACAGATACATTCTTCCTAAAAGCTGTTTTGTTTCTTCTAAAAGAATGGCTAGGAGGTAAAAATTTACGATGATTATCAAACCATGATTGCTTACCTCCTCTTGTCAATGTGAACGCATCACTATCTTCCATGCAATAAGGACAAGCGGTCCGTCCTGTAGTGCTCCATCCAGATAACATAGCATAAGCAGGAAAATCACTTATAGTCCACAGTAAAGAAGCTCGCAAGTTGAAATTTTCTTTATTGAATACATCATATGTTTCAACTCCATTATCCCATAAATCTTTCAGCTCAGTTACTAGGGGTTGTAAATACACATCCAAGTTATCTTTTGGATTTCTAGGCCCTGGGACAAGTATAGTGAGAAACATATACTCACCTTTCATGCATAACCATGGAGGTAAGTTGTATGGTGTCAGTATGACAGGCCATGATGAATATTGCTGACCAGATTGTCTAAAGGGTTGAAAACCATCGGTGCACAGTCCTAAACGGACATTACGTTTCTCAGCATTGAAATGAGGCCAATTGTTATCAAAAACCTTCCATGCATGCGAGTCAGATGGATGATGCATTAAATCATCATCAGTCCCATGATTGGCGTGCCCAAGTCATATCCTTGGTTGTAGCATTAGATGCGTACAACCTTTGTAGTCTAGGTGTGATTGGCATGTAATACATTTTACTATAAGCAACTTGGGTTTTACTAGAGCTCTGACTATCTCGCAATCATTTATACCTCGGATGATCACACACCTTGCACCTGAGTAATTCATTATCCTCACCCCAATAAATCATACAACCATTTAAGCAACTATGAATCTTCTGAATTGGTAATCCCAAGCCTTCAAGTAATTTCTTTGTAGAGTAGAAATTATCAGTAAACAAATTATCAGTAGGTAAAATTTCTTTGATGAATTGGCAAATATTGTCAAAGCAACGTTCAGACAAATGATGTTCAGATTTGATATTCAATATCCTTGCCACAGCTAACAGTTGTGAATGATTTTCACAACCTGGCCACAATTCCTGATTAACAGCGGCCAACATGTCATACAATCTCTGAGTAGATTGATTTGGAGGCTCATTACTAATTGATGGGGAGAAACTAGGTCCTGCTGCATCTACAACTAGTTGTTCATAAGCATTAGAGAATTCACCATGTTGATATTCCACATTGTAAGTGTTGTCAGTCGAATCATTACTTCTCCCATGGACCACATTGTAGTTTTGAATTTCGCCATGCAAATACCATACAGAATAGTCTCTAACAAACCCATATTTCATGAGATGAAACCTAACTGTACTCTCATATTCAAAACTCTGATTTTGGCACTTAAATCGATTACATGGACACCTAATTAATTCTCCATTCAAACAGTCTGGAAACTATTTGGCAGCTGCTATGAATTCATTTAATCCTTCAAGGAATAAAGGATTTAGTAGACCATCTTTTAGTCTTGCATACACCAACCTCTATCAGAATGCATATTGTGCTTATTGTACCTAGAATATATAAAAGTAAATAAAAAATTGGTCAGAACAACATCCTAATCTAAAAAAATTGAAATCAAGATATTAGCTCTATTTAATATCTGAATGACATGAGGTGTAAAAAATTCAAATTAAGATCAAGATGTTAGCTCTATTTAACCTAATTATTAAAATCAAAAGTTTGTAGAGTTTCCTTTGCTGTATACTAATTATAACAATATTATAAATTAAATTCTAGTTTTTGTAGCAATAAATATATATTTATTGCACTAAAAATTATTAGCAAAGAATTAGTATGATTGGCTATTGTTTTATATATGTATCTGTTGACAAAGATACTATGCTTCGTAATTTAGTTTAAAAGAGTCAAAAAAAATCTAAAAAAAAAAATTTTCATTTTATTACTTTTAAAATTTTATTCCATATTATATTAAAAAATGAAGTTATCCATTGTAAATTTATTTTTTTTAAAAAAAGCACATAGCTTTGCCTTATGCTAAAAGATCATGAAACACAATACAAAATAGTTCTCAAGGCAAACAAACCAGCCAATTATGAGCAAATTTGTCTTTGGAACTGAATTTAGCTATAAACTCTGCTGCTTTATTAGCAATGCTATTGATACAAGAGAAACTGATAAAATGAAAGGAGTTAGAAAAGTGTTTTATGGCTAGAACAATGGCCTTAATATCCCAAGGGCAACTTTCTGAACAACCATTCAAAGTAGAAATTAAAATTTCTGAATCAGTTTCTAAGATAATAGATTGAAAGCTCCATTTCATAGGTTAGTGGCCTAGATTCATTGGCTGGAGTAGGCTTAAGACAAAGCTCACATGGTCTTGTCTTCCAAGCTGTAATACCCGGCTAGACCCCGGTATCGGAATTCCTACGTTCCGGCGGATTTTCCGTTGGAAGTCGGGATTCGAGGATGTCGGAGCTTGCCCTCAGGGTATAAGAAAGGTTTTTAAGCTGTTTTTTAAGTGTTTTTATCATGTTTGCATGTTTTGAGTTAAGAAAATTGAGTTTTGAAATGAAAAGGCCAAGGGGACAAAAGCCAGGTTCGGCCGCCGAAGGTGAAGTTCGGCCGCCGAAAGTTGCATGGTTTCGCATGCACGTTAGGCCGCCGAAGGAAGAGTCGGTTGGCCACTACAAAAGCCCTTTTGCCCGAGACTTGAGTGTTAAACACTCTGTTTTTGGGTCAAAGGTAGGTTCAAGCTCTCCTTGGTGTGATTTCTCATGTTTTCCTCAACTCTTGCATGTTTTAACTTGCTTTGAGCTTTGTTTTAGAGATTTGAGCAAAAGGAAGCAAAGTTGAGCACTTGGAGAGTTTGATTGAGTTTTCTCCTATCTCCAAGCTTGGATCATCAATCCTCTAGTTCTTCAAGAGGTAAGCATGGATCCTCACCTCCCCTTATGGTTAAAGCAAGTGTTAGAAGTTTTGGAGAGGTTTATGGCATGTTTTGGGGTATAAGCATGAGTTTGAGCATATGTGGCTCATATGCGTTTTGTTGTTGTTTTTGGGGCTTGAACTAGTTTTTAGGCCTCTATATGCTTGAGTTATGTGATATGTGAGTTGAGAAGTGTTGGTATGCATGTTATGGGTGTTTGATAGGAGTTTGGAGGCTGAGAGCATGAGTTGTGCTCGGATTCTGCCTTTCTGGAGAATCCAGGTTCGGCCGCCGAAGCAAGGTTCGGCCGCCGAAGCAAGGTTCGGCCGCCGAACCCCTTGTGGAGGCAGTTTCGGCTGCCAAACCTTGCCCCCGAAAGCTAGGCTTTTGGGTGAGAAAGGGGCTTTCGGCCGCCGAAAGTGCATGAGTTTCGTCTCTGGACGAGACTTTCGGCCGCCGAAGGTGCCGCCGAACATGCATGAGTTTCGTCTCTGGAGGGAGGTTTCGGCCGCCGAACCAGCCGCCGAAAGTGCCCAGTCCAGCCTTCTTTTGCCCATGTTTCCATGCATGCCTATGATGTTTTAGAGGGGTTTTGGGGAGATAGTAGGAGTTATGTTTAAGTAAGTTTGGTCCTCATTTGAGTCCACCTGTGTAGGTACGGACCCGAGAGACCAAGGAGGCCCACAGAGTTAGAGTTACAGAGACTGCTCAGCAGTTGACAGAGGTGAGTGGAACAGAACTTTCTTTTAAAAGTTAAGAACTGTTTTAGCATGATTCATGCATCATTAATGCCATGTTTATGTAGGATGCTTTGCATTAGTATTCACCAAGTTGATGCATTGCATTATTACTTGTATATGTGGATTGGACCGAGGCGATCTCAATAGCCCATAAGTCTGTCATTATAGTATGTCCTGTGTGAGCTCCTTTGGGGCCGGGCATGTACCTTGGATGAGTCCTGTGAGAGCCCTTATAGGGTCGGGCACCATGAGTAGTTAGTGAAAGACCTGTGTGAGCTCCTTTGGGGGCCGGGCACTGACAGAGGGAGTTTTGGGATCATGTCCAATCCGAGATGTGAAATGTTTGTGCAGTGATGCATCATATGATAGCATGTTTTCAATGTGATGTTTTTATATAGATTCCGCTCACTGGGCTTTAGTAGCTCATCCCTCTCCCTAACCCCATTTTTCAGGGCCTCAGAGAAGAGAAAGAGAAAGAGATAGCAAGGGTAAAAGGCATATGTAATAGTACAGAATAGTGGACATGATAATGATGTACAATACAGAGTTTATGTAATGTAGAGAAATGATGTAATAGTAGGTTATGTACTGAGTTATAGAATTGTGCTTGGCCCTAGTGTATGTTTATCCCTTTGCACATGATCATTTTATGTTTATGTTTTATGAGTGAGATACTGTTGTTATGAGAGCTAGGCTTGGTGCATGGTAGTATTTCTATCTCTGTAGTTACTGTATGGTACCATAGCAGGTATCACTCTTCGAGTGCATACAGACAGAGCATGCATAGCCCAGGCTTAGTTGATGAGAAAAGTTTCAAGAAAAGAAAAGATATTCAAGCAAAGAAAAGATATTCAAGCAAAGAAAAAAAAGAGAAGAGTAAGTAACAGTTTTAAGCTTAAGTATGATCATGTATGGGTTTTAGCAGGTACACAGAGTTGACAGTAGGCTTACTACGGGTCCCGGCGGCCTTAAGCCGATCTGGATCCTAGTGCCGGTGATGGTCCGGTATGCGGGCTGTTACAGATTGGTATCAGAGCATAGGGCCTCTAGAGTACGGTGTGCTGAGCTAAGATGCTCAGGGATTAGAGATATCTCACATCGGAAAGAGGTTGTGTTAGAGGGCAAGCACAATAGGAAGATCATGTCCACTAGGATAGGATGTTGAGTCCTGTCTTGATGTGTAATGCCATGATTTGATGCATGTGCATGTAATGATATGCTATGATATGCTATGCTATGAGTTGAGGGTTCATGTTGTTACATGGATCCTATGATGCTAAAGTTCATGTTATGTTTTCAGAAGCTAAGATGAGAGGAACCCGTCGATCAGCGAGATTGACTGGAGCTCCGCCCGAGAATGAGGGTATGGAAGGGCGTCCCCCTGCTTTGCCAAGAGCTATGTCCCAAAGGGCAGGCAGAGAAAGATCATCAAGGGACCCTAGAAGGTCTTTTGATGAAAGCAGGAGGGAGACAGAACAGAGAAGAAGATCTAGTGATACAAGGGAAGAGATGGATGTGGATCCAAGAAGGGATGGAGGGTTAGGTGTTGGCACTACGGAGGAGGATGTGGGATCATCACAGGGAGGCGGTCAGGCCTCGGGGTATGGTTATCCACCCCACTATCAGCCCTACCCACAGGGCCCAGGATATTCGATGGGAGGTACATCGGATTATCCTAGTTTTCACCCATATCCCACATATATGCCTTATCCACCGTATTACCCCCCATATCCACCATATCCCATGTATCCACCCTCACCTTTTTACCCCAGTCCAGCATACTCTACACCAGAAAGTTCTGCACCTCCCCCACCACCACCAGTGGTACAACCAGAAGCCCCAGTTATCCAAACACCTCAACCTGGCCCATCTGTTAGGAGCAAGGTAAAGATGACTGATTACCTAAAGTTAGATGCTCCTAAGTATCAATCAGGAGATGATCCGTTTGAGTACATTAAAGCAGTCAAGATGATAGCAGATGAGCTAGGGGCAGATGATACCAGAGCCATTCAGATGGCAGGGTTCACTTTAAAATGTAAGAAGGCGAAGGAATGGTTTGGCGTCTATGTGGACCCTAGGTTGGATAACATGTCTTGGGAGGAGTTTGCTAATGAGTTTGCCGGATGGGCATTCCCAGATAGTTCGAAAGAGCTAAAGATGATAGAGTTTGAGCAGCTCAAGCAGTCAGAAGATATGAGTATTGATGAGTTTACTGACAGGTTTCTGGAGTTGCTGCGGTATGCAGGACAGGCCTATGACACGGAACAGAAAAAGGCTAGGAGGTATGCTATGAAACTGCATTCCAGGTATTCCTCTTTGATCCATGCAGCCGAGAGGGAGAGTTTCCACACCGTGGTGGATTTAGCATGGAGGATGGAGGCTAGTGCCATTATACAGGGTACAGTGAAACAGCAGCCGGCACAGTCTTCAGGTTCTAAGACCCCCGGTAGGGGTAAGTCAGATCCCTCTTCACAGGGTGCAGCAACTTCCAGTGGTAAGAAGTGGAGTGGTTCCACGCAGAAGTCGAGGAAGAATAAGTTCTGGAATAAGATTAAAGCAGGTCTGGGATTTGGCAGTGGCATGAGTTCAGGCTCAGAGGTTCCAGTGTGTGGTAGGTGCGGTAAAGCGCACAGAGGAGTTTGTCGTTTGGGGATTACAGGATGTTACAGGTGCGGCCAGGAGGGACACATGGCTCGTGAGTGCCCTCAGGCATCTTTCACGGCACCATCCCAGCAGACAGCTCCAGCTAGCATGCCACAGCCACCAGTTTCAGGTATGACGCAGGGCAGAGGCAGAGGGAGAGGGTCAGCCTCTTCATCTGCAGGTCCCAGAGGTGGAGGTCCGTCAGCTCCGGCGCGGATTTTCACGATGACACAGCAGGAGGCAAACACTTCTAACACCGTGGTGTCAGGTAACCTTCTCATTGGGTGTTCTGAGGTGTATGCTTTGTTAGACCCTGGTGCTTCACATTCCTTTGTTGCTCCCAGAGCCATAGAGAGAGTGGGTTTGATGACGTCTGGGTTAGAGTGTCCCCTATGGGTCAGTGGCCCTAAGTGTGATCCATCGTTGGCAGAGACAGTCTGTCGACATAGTCCAGTGTTTTTAGATGGTAGATGCCTTCCAGCTGACCTTGTGGTTCTAGAGTTGACAGATTTTGACGTCATTCTAGGGATGGATTGGCTATCTGCATATGGTGCTACCTTGGACTGCAGAGACAAGGTAGTTAAGTTCAGAGATGAGGATGGATCTGAGTTTGTCTTCAGAGGAGACAGGAGGGGCACGCCTAGAGGTCTGATATCAGCCCTACAGGCTCGTAGGTTGCTCAGGAGGGGATGTCAGGGGTATCTAGCTCATGTGAGAGAGCTAGACAGCCAGGTTAGGGACCCCAGTTCAGTGCCCGTAGTCAGAGAGTTCCCAGATGTGTTTCCAGATGAGCTTCCAGGACTACCACCTGATAGGGAAATAGAGTTCGAGATAGAGTTAGTGCCTGGTACCAGACCGATCTCTATTCCTCCCTACAGGATGGCACCAGCAGAGCTAAAAGAGTTGAAAGAGCAGCTACAGGAGTTGGTAGATAAGGGTTTCATCCGTCCAAGTACCTCACCCTGGGGTGCTCCAGTACTGTTTGTCAAGAAAAAGGATGGATCCCTTAGACTTTGTATCGACTACAGGCAGTTGAACAAAGTCACTACCAAGAATAAGTATCCTCTACCCAGGATCGATGATCTATTCGACCAGCTAGCAGGAGCAGGTTGTTTTTCTAAGATAGATCTGAGATCGGGCTATCATCAGCTGAGAATCAGGGAAGAGGATGTACCTAAGACAGCTTTCAGGACCAGATATGGGCATTATGAGTTCTTAGTGATGCCGTTCGGGTTGACTAACGCCCCTGCAGCATTCATGGATCTCATGAACCGAGTTTTCAGAGAGTACCTGGATCACTTTGTTATTGTCTTCATAGATGATATCTTGGTGTATTCCAGGAATGCAGAGGAGCATGCCCATCATCTGAGGATAGTCCTGCAGACCTTGAGAGAGCATGGTTTATATGCCAAGTTCTCCAAGTGTGAGTTCTGGCTAAGGAGCATTTCATTCTTGGGGCATGTAGTGTCAGATCAAGGTATAGCAGTGGACCCCAAGAAGATAGAAGCTGTAGCCAATTGGCCTAGACCCACCACAGTGACAGAGGTCAAGAGTTTCTTGGGTTTGGCAGGCTACTACAGGAGGTTCGTTCAGGACTTCTCTAAGATAGCGGCTCCTATGACCAGATTAACCAGAAAGAACCAGAGATTCACATGGTCTGACCAATGTGAAGAGAGCTTTGAAGAGTTAAAGAGAAGATTAACTTCAGCACCGGTGTTAGCTCTGCCTACTACTGATGACGACTTCACTGTGTTCTGTGATGCGTCCCGAGTGGGATTAGGTTGTGTGTTAATGCAGAATGACAGAGTAATAGCTTATGCTTCTAGACAGCTGAAGAAGCACGAGCTGAACTATCCAACACACGATCTTGAGATGGCAGCTGTTATCTTTGCACTCAAGATGTGGAGGCATTACCTCTATGGGGTGAAATGTGAGATCTTTACAGATCATAAGAGCCTACAGCACATCCTGAGTCAGAGGGAGTTAAATTTGAGGCAGAGACGGTGGGTGGAATTGCTTAGTGATTATGATTGCAAGATCCAGTATCATCCGGGAAAGGCAAATGTGGTAGCCGATGCCTTGAGCCGGAAATCATTAGGCAGTTTATCCCACATTACAGCAGAAAGGAGGCCGGTGGTGAAGGACTTCTACAGGTTAGTTGAGGAAGGGCTACAGTTAGAGTTAACTGGTACAGGTGCTTTGATTGCACAGATGAAAGTTACACCCGTGTTTCTGGAGCAGGTGGCTCAGAAACAACATGAGGATCCAGAGTTGGTCAAGATTGCCAGGACTGTTCAGTCAGGCAAGAGCGAAGAGTTCAGATTCGATGACCAAGGGATTCTCCGCTACGGGCATAGACTATGTGTACCAGACGACATCAGTTTGAAAGGAGACATTATGAGGGAAGCTCATAATGCGAGATATAGCATTCACCCTGGAGCCACCAAGATGTATCAAGATCTGAAGCGAGTGTATTGGTGGCCAGCAATGAAGAGAGAAGTGGCACAGTTTGTGTCAGCCTGCGAGATATGTCAAAGGGTGAAGCTAGAGCACCAGAAGCCGGCTGGAATGCTTAACCCACTGCCGATTCCAGAATGGAAATGGGAGAACATAGCCATGGATTTTGTAGTGGGGTTACCGGCGACGTCCAACAGACTAGACTCCATATGGGTGATTGTGGATAGACTAACTAAATCTGCTCACTTCATTCCTGTCAGGAGTGGCTACTCTGTGGACAAGTTAGCGCAGGTATATGTTGAGGAAGTTGTGAGGTTACATGGGGCTCCTGTTTCTATAGTGTCTGATAGAGGACCCCAGTTTACCTCCCGGTTTTGGCGAAGTCTGCAAGAGGCTATGGGCACAAGATTAGACTTCAGCACTGCTTTCCATCCACAGACTGACGGACAGTCAGAGAGGACCATCCAGACCATAGAAGATATGCTTCGAATGTGTGTGCTAGATTTTGGCGGATCTTGGAGGCAGCATCTACCGTTAGTGGAGTTTGCCTACAACAATAGTCATCATGCTAGCATAGGGATGGCCCCATATGAAGCTCTGTATGGGAGGAAGTGCAGGTCACCAGTTTGTTGGGAAGAGGTTGGAGAAAGGTCCCTAGCAGGGCCTGAGTTAGTCGAGATCACGAACAGGGTGGTGCCCATCATCAGAGAGAGGCTCAAGACTGCTGTTAGTCGGCAGAAGAGCTATGCAGACGTTCGCAGAAAGCACATAGAGTTTGAGGAGGGGGATCTGGTCTTGTTGAAGGTGTCTCCAATGAAAGGGGTGGTTCGTTTTGGGAGGAAAGGTAAGCTGGCTCCACGGTACATTGGACCTTTTGAGATTTTGCAGAAGGTCGGAAATGTGTCGTATAAGCTTGATTTGCCTATGTCTATGGAAAGAATCCATCCAGTCTTCCATGTTTCGATGCTAAGGAAGTTTGTGTCAGATCCGAGTAAGGTTCTCAGCGAACCAGATGTGGAGATCCTAGGTGATCTCACGTATGTCGAACAACCAGTGCGGATCATTGACACCCAGATCAGAAAGCTAAGGAACAAGGAGATCCCGATGGTGAAAGTCCTCTGGAACCACCATAACATAGAAGAGTGCACCTGGGAGACACGGGAGTCTATGCTCCAACAGTACCCCCATCTCTTTTGAGGTTAGTGTTAGCTTCTTTTGTTCTTTATGTGCTTTATGTTATGTTTTTACTCTGTTTTGAGTTAGAGAGGAACATTCGGGGACGAATGTTCTTAAGGAGGGGAGAATGTAATACCCGGCTAGACCCCGGTATCGGAATTCCTACGTTCCGGCGGATTTTCCGTTGGAAGTCGGGATTCGAGGATGTCGGAGCTTGCCCTCAGGGTATAAGAAAGGTTTTTAAGCTGTTTTTTAAGTGTTTTTATCATGTTTGCATGTTTTGAGTTAAGAAAATTGAGTTTTGAAATGAAAAGGCCAAGGGGACAAAAGCCAGGTTCGGCCGCCGAAGGTGAAGTTCGGCCGCCGAAAGTTGCATGGTTTCGCATGCACGTTAGGCCGCCGAAGGAAGAGTCGGTTGGCCACTACAAAAGCCCTTTTGCCCGAGACTTGAGTGTTAAACACTCTGTTTTTGGGTCAAAGGTAGGTTCAAGCTCTCCTTGGTGTGATTTCTCATGTTTTCCTCAACTCTTGCATGTTTTAACTTGCTTTGAGCTTTGTTTTAGAGATTTGAGCAAAAGGAAGCAAAGTTGAGCACTTGGAGAGTTTGATTGAGTTTTCTCCTATCTCCAAGCTTGGATCATCAATCCTCTAGTTCTTCAAGAGGTAAGCATGGATCCTCACCTCCCCTTATGGTTAAAGCAAGTGTTAGAAGTTTTGGAGAGGTTTATGGCATGTTTTGGGGTATAAGCATGAGTTTGAGCATATGTGGCTCATATGCGTTTTGTTGTTGTTTTTGGGGCTTGAACTAGTTTTTAGGCCTCTATATGCTTGAGTTATGTGATATGTGAGTTGAGAAGTGTTGGTATGCATGTTATGGGTGTTTGATAGGAGTTTGGAGGCTGAGAGCATGAGTTGTGCTCGGATTCTGCCTTTCTGGAGAATCCAGGTTCGGCCGCCGAAGCAAGGTTCGGCCGCCGAACCCCTTGTGGAGGCAGTTTCGGCTGCCAAACCTTGCCCCCGAAAGCTAGGCTTTTGGGTGAGAAAGGGGCTTTCGGCCGCCGAAAGAGGGAGTTCGGCCGCCGAAAGTGCATGAGTTTCGTCTCTGGACGAGACTTTCGGCCGCCGAAGGTGCCGCCGAACATGCATGAGTTTCGTCTCTGGAGGGAGGTTTCGGCCGCCGAACCAGCCGCCGAAAGTGCCCAGTCCAGCCTTCTTTTGCCCATGTTTCCATGCATGCCTATGATGTTTTAGAGGGGTTTTGGGGAGATAGTAGGAGTTATGTTTAAGTAAGTTTGGTCCTCATTTGAGTCCACCTGTGTAGGTACGGACCCGAGAGACCAAGGAGGCCCACAGAGTTAGAGTTACAGAGACTGCTCAGCAGTTGACAGAGGTGAGTGGAACAGAACTTTCTTTTAAAAGTTAAGAACTGTTTTAGCATGATTCATGCATCATTAATGCCATGTTTATGTAGGATGCTTTGCATTAGTATTCACCAAGTTGATGCATTGCATTATTACTTGTATATGTGGATTGGACCGAGGCGATCTCAATAGCCCATAAGTCTGTCATTATAGTATGTCCTGTGTGAGCTCCTTTGGGGCCGGGCATGTACCTTGGATGAGTCCTGTGAGAGCCCTTATAGGGTCGGGCACCATGAGTAGTTAGTGAAAGACCTGTGTGAGCTCCTTTGGGGGCCGGGCACTGACAGAGGGAGTTTTGGGATCATGTCCAATCCGAGATGTGAAATGTTTGTGCAGTGATGCATCATATGATAGCATGTTTTCAATGTGATGTTTTTATATAGATTCCGCTCACTGGGCTTTAGTAGCTCATCCCTCTCCCTAACCCCATTTTTCAGGGCCTCAGAGAAGAGAAAGAGAAAGAGATAGCAAGGGTAAAAGGCATATGTAATAGTACAGAATAGTGGACATGATAATGATGTACAATACAGAGTTTATGTAATGTAGAGAAATGATGTAATAGTAGGTTATGTACTGAGTTATAGAATTGTGCTTGGCCCTAGTGTATGTTTATCCCTTTGCACATGATCATTTTATGTTTATGTTTTATGAGTGAGATACTGTTGTTATGAGAGCTAGGCTTGGTGCATGGTAGTATTTCTATCTCTGTAGTTACTGTATGGTACCATAGCAGGTATCACTCTTCGAGTGCATACAGACAGAGCATGCATAGCCCAGGCTTAGTTGATGAGAAAAGTTTCAAGAAAAGAAAAGATATTCAAGCAAAGAAAAAAAAGAGAAGAGTAAGTAACAGTTTTAAGCTTAAGTATGATCATGTATGGGTTTTAGCAGGTACACAGAGTTGACAGTAGGCTTACTACGGGTCCCGGCGGCCTTAAGCCGATCTGGATCCTAGTGCCGGTGATGGTCCGGTATGCGGGCTGTTACACAAGCAATGGGTTGTAGTAAATTTTTTGCTTCATTGTGTTGTTGGACAATAGGCCTACATGCACAACTAGTGAGAAGAGCCAATGGAGGACCATCAAAAGATTGGAAATAGAGATATAGATACTCGACAATGATTTAGATGCAACAAAGAACAAGTACCACTTGGATACTGGACATGCTTAAGACAATACATTGTGGGAATGCTTTCAAAGGAAGAGGAAGAAACAGACACGAAGTAGAGCCTAACATTCAAAGAAAATGCCTGATTTGTTTGTGATCCATCACATATAGATAAACTGATTTGTGAAAAAAAAAAGGAGAAATCTGAGTTGATACAGGTAGAAAAGGGATTATTTTTGGGGTCTGCTTGGGACTTGGTCCATGAGGATATCACATGGTCTGGTCTCCCAATCACTGCGCTATAGGGGACCTAAGGATGAGCAACAGAGATCAACATCAAGCCCTACAGCTGCAGGGACAAACCAATGCAGGAGAAACTAAAGATTGGAGATGAACAGTAAATTAATGCTGATATAGATGCTCAATTGTGTGAACCCTCCTAGATTGGAACATATTTTGTAGGTCAGGGAGACACTTGGGACATCTGATTCAGTTTCTTGTGCATACATATATAATGAAGGGAAGACATGAAGTATTTTATAATTTCAGGAGGAGAAAACGACTCAAAATTTTCAAAACATTTGTAAGTTAGGAACAAATGAAATCCTGAAACTAAGGACTAGTACTTGGTTTTGGAGCAGTTAGACAGTTGAAGTTCATAGGACTAACCATTGTTATTTCTTAACCCCTGAGATTGGTGCAACCCCACATGCCTTTTTTGACCTATTAAATCTCAGAAAATCAAGTTACTTCCTACAATGAAAAGTTAGAAATGGGAGTGCTAAACGATATCTGTTCTGTAGTTTTAGAAAGAGTAAGAATGTTGTAAAACAGTAAGCCTAAAGCTTAGGCATCTGTTAACTCAAGAATTGTCTTCCACAAAATTGTTAACTCAAGAATTATTGTTCAAGAAAAGTTTAATTTATCATTTTTGAACTTCAGAACAGTAAAGGCTTAACGCAGACAACAAATCCAGAATAACAAGAATTGCCATTCAGCTCTATTAGGCACCAAGTCAGCAGCAATATCCTAAGCTTGTAAATCTTTTGATATCACTTCTTCCACGTCAATTTGTTTTTCTCATTTTGTTACTGGTTTCCAAATCAAGGGAACAGATAACAATTCCAGAATAGAATAGATAATCATAAATCCAGAGAAGAACATAACATACAAATCGTAGGGGAATCAATCCAGAATAACAAATCCAAAACACGAGCAGATCTTGTTTTTTTTTTTGGGGGGAAATCCAAAACAAAGTAGAATAACAAATCCAAAACACGAGCATAATAACAAATCCAAAATAACAAAAGTAAATCTTAAAGAATGAAAATAGAGTACCTGGAGAATGGAAAATGCAGATCTTGAAGAAGAGATTAATAAACGAGCAGTAGATGCGATGTACTGACGGGAGGGGAGGGACGACAACAGTGCCTTCAGGAGGGAAGCTGGGATGTACCGACGATGATGGAGGGAAGCTGGGATGTACCGACGATGATAGAGAAGCTAGGATGTACCGATGACGATGATAAATTTGGGTGATGTACCGACGACGATCAATTTGGGCAACGATGTCAATGGGTCCAAGAGGGAAGCTGAGATTGATGGGGAGAGAATCAGGGATTTTGGGGAGAGAATTAGGGATTTTGTTAATGAAACCTCAGAAATGTGAATAACGGGAGGGAGAGAGGGAAATCCTCAAATTAGTAATTTTAGGTTAGTAACGGATCTAATCCATTACTAACTGATAAGTTAGCAACAGATATTACAATCCGTTACTAAAATACGTAAACAAATTGCATTTCAGTAACGGATTTGGATATCCGTTACTATACAATGAAAATCAAAACCATTTAGTAACGGATTAGTATCCGTTATAAAAATTAGTAACAAATTAGTAACGGATTTAGTAATCCGTTACTAATTTATTTCCTACACTAATATCCGTAACTAATCCATTATTATTTAGAAACCGATATTATCCATTACTGATCCGCTTTTATCTTGTAGTGAGTATTGTCATTATTAATAAATCAGTCGCTACATTTTCATAAATCTATTAGAATGCCTTTATTTTTAATCAAATCTATTATAACGTTTTATTTTTTTCTCCGTCAATGAAATAGTCCATCCTCCACCTCCTCCTTTTAAAAAAAAATATAAAAAAAAATCGCCTCCTCCTCTTTACAGAAAAAGAAGTAAAAGGAACCGAAAAAGAAGGAGAAGAAGAAAGAGAATAATTTAGTTATTTGCTATATTTTTATCAGTGAAAATAAACGAAAAAATTATTAATTTAACGGAGAAAAAAATAAACATATTTTAATAGATTTCTCAAAATTAAAAGGTTAATTTGTTAATAATAACAATATTCGGTGGTTAAATAGTAAATATTATATTAATTCAAGAGTAAGATATGTGAAAATAAAAATTTTATTCATTTAAGTTTTAAATTAATCAAGTGAATAGTAATTTAATGTATATGATACATTAAACTTACCCCCAATTTTATAAATTATTTAAGTTTATATTATTCCACGTTGATTGTGGGTTTAGCAGAATACGAATTTGACAGGTTAAATGAGTTAAAAATCACCGCCTCTATCATGAATATAAAACAACATAGCGATAGAGACTCAGGATTTTAAATTCACGTGAGAGAAATTATAGAAAAGGAAAATTGTTTACGTAACTCATTTTGTATTTTATTTTATATATAAAAATAAATAAACAACCTGATTACAACTATTAATACAAAAGCAAGCTATGTCTTAGTTTTAGTGCCTTGTTTTTATTATGCCTTCTGATAGGCGTTGAGGTATGACGTCGTTTTATCTGTGGCTGTAATCCTTGGATGCATGCTTCCTGCATTTAACATATGATTTTAATAACTTCTTTTTAATAAATATATATATTTATATATGTGATACGATATAATATTCGTTCAAAATATAGTGTGAACTGTAATTATACGACTGAATCACGTGATAATATCTCACAGAATTATGACACTTAGTTATGAAAAAAAAAAATCAAACGTCGTAATACTCAATACTACAACAACATAAGAATCGCTCTTTTCTAAATTGGTCGAATCTCTCATTACACAATTTACCATCAACGGATAGAATCTAAAAGATTTTCGTCATACATATAATCGCGAGATCTCTTATCTATTAACTGATACAGATTAAATTTCCAAGATATTCGATTATTAATTCAATTTACAATATAAAGTATATACAAAATTCAAAATAGGCATTTTTATACCGTTATTATAAACTCAAAATATCTATTATATTCGGTCTGTTTAGTAAGCCACTGATTTGAATTTTAAAGTAGTTGCTCACCTCTTTTATTTTTTAAATTGACCAACCTCATTTCAATTTATTTTTTTACATTTAACGTATGCTTGTAATAATTTTTTTAATAAATGTATACGTACATATGTATATATAATAATATTACAATAATAATATATTTAATATATAAATTTATAAAATTATCATAATTAATTATAAATTAATCAATATTAATAGTCGATAATATAAAAAAGAATATAAAAATTGATAATTGTATTTTAAAATTTATTAATTATACTATGAATTTTTATAAATTAATAAAATTATGTGAGAATAATTTTATTATTTTATAAAAAATTAAAGTTTTATCTGTAAAATTTCAAGTATAAATAAGAATCAGGCAAACTATTTTTATTTATTTTGATAAATTATCAATTATATTTTTTAATTGTTAATATTTTTTTAAAAATTAATTATTATAATTTTTATAAATTTAAATATACTATAAATTATAATTTTAATTTAGATATTTAATTGACTAATCTGAAATAATAGAGTATATACTTAACCAGCATTATTATGCATTTGTCGTATTTTGGAAACACAGAGAGAGAGAAGATGGCGGAGAGGAATACATACAAAGAAGAGGAAGTGGGAATGAATGGGTGAGAGATTGAAAGAGAAAGTGTATAGTTGAGACTAATTTTTTAAAAATAAAAAAATAAAAATTGAGATGTGATGAGTGTAATTGAGTGCAAAAGTTGTTTAAGAAGGAGTATAGCTATTGGATATAATTAAAAAGGTTGAAAAGGATATTTGACCTTTATAATGAAAACCAAAAATGATTAGTTTATCTTTTAAGTAAAGTAATGCCAATTTGAAGCCACCTTTTCTGATTCAAATTATTTGTCTTCCTATATCCGCAGACTTCACACTTAATTTACTGTCTCAGTTGCTTCCCCAATTCAACCTTTTCTGCCAAGATAATCATTTTTTTTTTAAGGAATTGAATGAATGAAGCCTCGAATTTTAATCTACTAAGTGAAAATAATATGACTTTAGTGATTAAATTAAGTTAGACTAAATTCTTTAAATATATTTTCTAAATCATTTTAATTATCAATTTTAAACTCTTTTTTTCTCATCTGAATTTGATATATATATAAATTCTTTAAACAGAGGATGTTATTTTTCACCTTTTAAAATTTTTATTGAAATTTCTATCTATAAAGTTGTTAATAAATTTTATTCTCAAATTAAAATTAAATAATAAAAATATGTTATTTTATTAAAAAACATTTTTTACGTAAAAAACTTTTAATAAAAATATCTTTTATGAAAAATATTTTTTAAATATAAATTTTTTTTTAAAAAAAATAGAGTAATGGATCAACAGTAGGCCAAGGGGAGCCATGACCTCTAAAACTTTTTAAATTATCTAACTGTTTAAGTAATTTTCCTTCAATTTTAAATAAATAAAAAATATTTTTAAATTTTTAAATTTTTAGATAATTTATTAATTTATTTCTATTTAAAAATTATACTATTAATCTATATTAAATATTTATATTTTTAATTTATATAATTTTAAATATATATATTATTTAGTACCTATAAATTTAAATATTCATACTATTTAATTTTTTTTTATCAAAGTCTAAATAAATTTATTAATAATTTTTTAATAAATTATTAAATAATTTAATTTTATAAAATGAATTAATAAATTTTTAAAATGTGAATACTTGATATTCGTAAATAAAATTGCAATGTTAAATATTATTTTTATAGCAATAAACTACTCCATTCTATTTCAATCCAAAAAATTTACTTTTAATTTTTATATTTCAACTTCAAATATACTAATATTTTTTTATTTTAAAAATATTTATAAGCTAAATTATTCATATTTATTTTTATAATCACTTTTTAATAATAATTAATAATTATTATTTTTATTTATGTGATTGAAATTATATATTAAATTATTTAAATTTATGAAAAATAAATTTTAAACTTTTAAGAAAAATATTATAAATAATGATTAGATTATTTAATATTTTCATAAATTATTTAGAAATAAAAAAAATAAATCTAAATGAGTTTATGAGTTGAATTAACTTTTTTTTATAAATAAATCATAAATATAGATAAAATTAAATAGTATTTACGTGGGTAATATGTTAAACTATTAAAAAAATAAATGAAAAAAATTCATTCAACTTGTAAAATTTTTTCCAGTTATTTTGACTTTCAATTTGAAAATTTTGTCCTTAATATCTATATTAACAAATAAATTTTTTAAAATAAATAAAATGAAAGGTTTTGCTGAAAAAATGAAATTGGACTCCATAACTTAAACTTTTTGATCTGTCACTGGTTTTAACCTCTATTTATAGAAAATAATTTATATTTAAAAAATATTTTCTATAAAAAATATTTTCTGTAGAAAATATTTTTAAACTAACTTATTTTTATTACTTAATTTTAATTTAAAAAATAAAATTTATTAATAAATTTATATATAAATGTTATAATAAAAATTTACGGAAAATAACTTTTTCTATTTAGAAGAGAATGTCTTTTTTTTAAATGATTTTTTTGCCACTAAAAATAATAATTAAGGACTAAACTGAAAACACTAAAAATAAGCACATAGATAGAGTTTAGGCTTAATGTACAACATGCTTTCTTGCCAAGAAACATGCATAAACATCATTAATTTCTTCTTCTTCTTCCAATTTTTTGAGAAATAAACATTAATTTTCTCAAACATTACTTACAAATCAGTATTTACACAAATCTAAGCTTAACTTTTTCTATTACATTGACGATTTTTATCAAATTATTGTAACTACAAATATAAAAGCATGCGTTCCCCTTTGGTCTTCCACATGCTTCTTTTCTTCCACGCTAATTCACATAATCCACACAAGCATGCATAGCCCTTCGGCTCTTCACACGCTTATTAATCAACCTTCAAATATAAAGCTCATGAAAATCATAAACTTACTACGTATATTATACACAGAGTTCTCACGCCACCTTCTGTTTAATTTCTTCTTCACTCATACGTGATGATCATGCAGCCATGCGCCGAGAAGTCAACCGGCAGAGTGGGGATTGAGCTCCGGTGGATACAAGAATTTGAGTAGTAGAAGCGGAAGATGTTGAAGTAGTGGTGGAGAAGCCATAATCCGATCCAAAAAGTAGTATCTCCGACGCCTGAAAACGGCCTGAATCGCCTGGAAGTCGCATGTAGGAAGATGAAGGTGAATCGTTCAGCCATGAACCTAGTGGTCCTTCGTTGCCGTTTTTGTATTGCATTATGGCTCTGTACACGAAAGGAATAAGACCCTCCATTATTATTTTCTCAGAGAAAAAGAGAGAGAAAGAAAATTGAGACTTGGACTTTTGAGGCTGTGATGGGTGGAAATTGAGGGGTGAGGGAGGCCGGAGAGATTGGTTTAAAAGGAGAAGAGAGAGGTGATGACGTGGAGTAAAGTATTGGAGTCCAGCTCTTCACGCTAAGCCACGCAAGACTTGCAATAGAAACCCACACGAAGACCTTGAAAAACACTACATGAAAGCTCTGTCTAAACTTACATCCACAGCCAACAGCTAGGGCAGCTGGCCATTGATAATCCATATCTTCCTTTCATTTGTTTTTCTCTCATAAAAAAATTATTATTTATTACTTATATTATAAAAAAATTTATTAATTATAACAGGCACATATATTTTAAATTTATAAAAAAAATTATTAATTAATTCTTTATATATTTACGGTTAATTTTTAATAAAAAATTAATTATTAAATTTTTTAAAATATTAAAAATATTTAATGTATTTTTAAAAAATAAAAATCAATGAAACTAAATAATAAATTTTCCATTTATCTTATTACATCTTACCAAATCTCACTAAAGAATCTCTTTTTTATGTCTATTTTTTAATATTCTTTTGATGGTTTTGTTAGGTTTGTGTGAGCTTTTGTAATTTGGTTGGTTGGTTTGCGATTTTGTAGTATTTCTTTTTTAAGACATTCGACCATTCATTTCTTTTTTTTAATTTATTATTTATGTCGATTAGTTTGTTTAGATGTGGTTTTAGAGTGTGGCGTTTGATCGAGGTGGTGGACGATTCTTGAGGCGCCACTTGTATTCTTCCAAAAACAAATGACATCAACATCTTCAATAGTTGACATTCCTGTATATGCACCCAGAATTTCACAAAAAATTAAATTTATTTATTTTTTATTAATTAATTTAAAATATAATAAAATTATGAATTATTTCAAAAAATTTATTTAAAAATTCAATTATTCTAAATAAAGGGTATATATATAAAACAAATATAATCAAATATATGTATATATATATATATATATATATATAATTTTTATAATTAATATTTATAATAAATACTAATATATTATTTTCTTAAAAGTTTTTGCGTCTTTAATTATTTGGTTTGCTTAATTTTTACGCATTACTGTTCCCAGTAGCTTAATCCATTTCACCAGTCAAAATCTTGGGTTTCATATATATCCAAATCTGGCTGTACATATATAAATCTATATGCTCCCCAAGAAAATAAATAAATAAATAAATCCAATGCCTTTTCCTAATAAATTTGCATTTGACTCAATTAGGATTAATTTCCTTAGCTGGGAAGAAATTTGAAATCATCTCTATGTCAAGATTAAATAAGCATTTGGTTCTTGAAAATCTTCTTTATTAATCAAGAACAACGTTCAAAAACAAAGTAAAACCCAAGAAATAAAGAAACTTGGCGTGCATCTTCCAAGAATCAAAATAAGATTAAGCAGAAAGAAAAATTAAAAATAAAAATATTTTTTATGCTTTGCTTGCCTCATCAAATACCCACTCCATGTCTACATCGTAGATGAAGTCATTGTCTGCATCAGACGGTCACAATTAATCTGGCTGTCATTTTCTTAATCCAATAATAAATTTTTTTAAATAAATTTATTAGCATTAAATTAGCTTCAAAGCAGAAATGGATGCCCTAAGCGAAAGCTAAAAACTGCGTGCGATTGTGGAAGAGGGTAAGGTTAGGTAAGGGAAATGGCATCACACTGTCGCAGTCCAAATTGGTATTATTTTCCCTTTTGAATTGATACAAACCCTAACTAATAAAATTAGATATATCAATTTTCCTTTTTGAACAGATATAAACCCTAATTAATTAAATTAAACAATCCCTCAAGCCTCAGATGCAATCTATAAAGCATCATCAATGGCCAACTTAAGAAATCTGGTCCTTTTCTCTCCGCTTCTTCTGATAAAGTTGGCCATCTACTTTTCAGTTTCAATTTATTTTTTTTATTTTATTTTTCTTTGTGGTTTTATTATGAGATAATTTATAATAGTGTTCCTGAAATTTAATAAAATTCAATCGTATCATCTAATGAAAAACTATTTAATTTTTAAAATTTCATTATATTAATAAAATCTAGTCATTATATTAAAATTTATTAAACTATAATATATAATTTAATTGTTTAAATTTCACTTTTTATAATAATTTAGTCTCTTTAATTTTAATCATTTATAATAATTTAATCTTATAATTTTAATATTTAATAATAATTTAGTCTTTTTAATTTTAATTGACTTCTAACGCTAAATTTAACCAAATGTTTATTCTATTAGTAAAATAAAAATTCAAGACTAAATTGTTTAATATTAAAAAAATAAGGATTAAATTTTAGATTTTGCAAACCTCAGGGATTACATTGTAAATTAGCTTTTATTATTAATCTAGATTTTTCGGAGTGTGGGATATGAATAATGATCATGCCTTGACCAAATTGCAAATGTGATTAAAAATAATAATTTGATCAATAAAATAATTAAACAGCAATAATTTTATTAGAGTAGACTTTTTTCTTTTAATTATTAATTATTTTTAGAGATATATGAATATATCCCATTTAGCTATTTCCTTTCATATAATAATAATTAATCACTTATAAATCTTTGGAATTTTAAAAAAAATTGCCTAATATTAATTATTGGTAGCTAGATAAGTAGTGGGTGATGACTTCCGACATTCAACGGATTGCTGTGGATTATGAATAAACAGTTTTGGTATATGCTCACTCTTATTGACTCAGTTACAATTTAATGGAAATGTCAATATGTTCAGGTTACTGCAAACATTTTAATCTCTATATATTATTTTTCTCAACCTAATTAGGTCATTTTTTTCAACTAATTTTTTTTTTAAATTTAGTATAAATATATTTTCATGTATATCAGATTAAATTAAATTTTCTGGTCCAGTCTTAAGACAAATCATGCTCTAGCCTCGAGACAAATCATGTATAAGTAGTAAGTACCATAATACTTGGAATATTTCTAAGGTTTTAAGTTGTCCCAAGAGTGGTAACTAATACTTAAAACATTGCCTGCATTCAAGTAAATATGTAAGCAATAAATAAATAAATATAGGTATAGATTGATAGATTTGAGAGAAGAAGAGAAAACGGTTCTTGAATGTTGTTAGGTTATGTCGTTTTTTTTTTTTTTTTTTTTTTGAAGAGGTAGAAATATATTGAGGCAAGGTGGACGCCTATTATAAATTATAGTCTAGAAAATGGATTTGACATGCTGTTAAAAGTTCGAAAGAAAAATAAAGTTAGGCTCATTGACAACATCTCATACAAGATTTAAGGAAGACTATAAACTCAAGTCTATCATCCAAAACTAATAGATGAAGAAAATCCTAATAGAGAGCTCCAAGCACAGCGCTAATATTGATGGGAAAACAGCGTCAAAAGCAACAAAAGTAGAGAATCCTTTACTCATTGAGCTTCAATAGCCATCATCAAGTATGGCTCTCAGAAATAAAAACCTAAAGGACAAACTATTAAGAATAAACTTTATTCATAAGAAACCAAAATTTGAAAATCAAAGCTGGAGGAGATCTTCCTCAATAATACCAGAGGACCAAGCTTAAAAACCCACTTGAGACTAAAGGAATCCAAAAAAGAAGATATGAAGTTTGGTTCATGTTGGCCCTATAAATTTTGAAAGAACTTGATTTTGATAATTCCAAAACTTAATGAATTTTGTTTATTTAACCACTTTCAGTAAAATATTTAAAAAGCATTGAAGGATCAAAGGAGTACTCTGTAGCATAAAGGAAGATATCTCTTAAGACAATATAAGATGAATCAAAAGAAGAAAAGTGAAGTTAAGTATCTTTAGAATTCATTGTAAATGAGTGAGTGAATTGATATGTCAATAATAAAAATTTTTACTTTCATTTTATTTAAATGATATCTCAATTTTTTACTCTCATTCTATTTAAATGATTTCTAAAAAAAAAAATTTATTCTAAAATTTTGAAAAGTAAAAATTTAAAAGTTACTGTTTTAGCTAATTTAAATTTTTAGAATACTAAAATTAGATATCTAATATTTTAAATGCAGTTTAAATTTGGATATCTAATTTTTGTTCGTGTTTATTTTTAGTTAACTACTTTCAGACTGCAAGTTTAACTGATTTCAGTTTACACAAATTTCAATATTATAACGGTTAGTATTTTCAAAATTTAATACCAGTAAACTACTTTTGTAGTTAAGAAAAAAAATTTTAAACACCTATTTAAGGGATCGAATTTTTTCATAAATGACTAATAAAAGCATCAAGTTTCTGAGAGCATTTAAAAACTTGTCTTAAAAGCTTTTCATTTGATTTTTGATCTTCAAGCATTTGGAAAGCTTGTTTTTGTATGTAAGGCTGTTCTCTTGGGAGAATGGACGTAGGCTGTGTTTGCGGAACTACTATAAATTCTTTGTGTTTGATTTCCTTATTCCTAAATACTTTACTTTTAGCTTTCATTATTTATCTAAGATATGTGTGTAAATATTAAAACAATGATAACTAGAATGTGCTAAAATTAGCATGCTAATTTCATTTCTGCTTTATATTTTCTGCATTTGCTTAGTATTTGTTTGTCTTTGACAAGTTTTTTCCTTAGCCTTTCAAGAGAATATTTGAAATATCTATTTTAAGCTATCACTTATTCATACTCAGAATTAGTAGTCACAATTTTTTATTAAAATTTAGAGCAAGAGTTGAAAAATTGGTAAAATAACTTATTCACCCCTTCTTGATCACTTATCTTGGGACAACGGTTTAGACGAGGGTAAAGGAACTGAAGAGAACAACATCTAAGCCAGTACCATTGTAGCAATGGAAGGGGGTCTAAATAGAGCCTTGGCATAGCCTTGAATGTCAACCATTCAAGTAGCTGACAGCGGCTTAGTGATCTCAGAGTGTTTTAGATCCAACCATTAAAGAATTCCCACAATAGCCGAAAAGACATAAAATGAGACAAAAGAAAACACTAAACGATAGTGAGAGGACTAGAACAAGGTAAAGCTACCTGCAAAGAAATGAAACAAACACCAAGAAAACATTTATACATTTATGGAAAATTGTTGCTAGAAAAGTCTCGTTGCAAGCCAAAGGAAACAAAACCATATGCACCTCATCTGGGCTATGGGGAGGGAAATCCACAGTCGAGATAAAGGGAGAAGAACTCCCCTTGCCAAGAGGGATAGGAGGAGACCGATGCAAATGGCAGATAAAAGGGCCTTTCTCCTAAGAAGAAGAAAAGACCGGAGAGAAAAATCTCTCTCTAATGAGAGAGAGAGAGAGTATTTTCCAGTCTGTTATATGTCTTTACTTGAACATAAGCAATATGAGAATTGATAAGGGAGATTACAAGGGCTTGTGGTTTTAGTAAAATATAAGATCCTCTTTGATTAAGACACGTATCCCTAGTCCGACCAGACTTGCTAACTAAGGAACACCCATCTCTATATAGGTCAGATATGTCGGGCTTGACCTAATGAAGCCAATGAAGGATGCCAATATCCTGTACCTAGGTTGTCTCCTCGGAACATCACTCGGTCATAAATGTGCATGTGGTAAATTAGACTGATGTGATGAACACGATAGACAGGGTATGGGCTATTCGGCTCCGCATTTATTAGTCAACTGTCCACTATTAATGAGCCGCCTGACACACCTGCAGGAAAGGTGCACCCATGGGATGTGACAAGAGGGGATGTCAAGAGGACCAGGGGCATATGTACCACTTGTCTAACCCAAGTTCGGGGCATTCCTAATTCCTGAGTCTTCACAAAATCCACCGTACTTTCTCTCAAGAAACCTGTAATGATCCGGAAACCGGACCGCTACCGGCGCTAGGATCCAGATCGACTTAAGGTTGCCGGGATCCGTAGCAAGCCTACTATACATGTTGTACACCTGATAAAATCCCATACATGATCATACATTTTCATAAAAACTTTAAACTTTCACATATACCAAGCTTGACCTGTGCATGCACCATACTGTAAACATAAAACCCCATACTAGAGCCCTTATCAAATGCTCTAGTGGGTCAACATATCTGTAACGATCCGAAAATCCGGACCGCTATCGGCGCTAGGATCCAGGTCGGCATAAGGCCGCCGAGACTCGTAGCAAGCCTAACATTCATCCTGTAAACCTATTTAATCCCATACATGATCAACACATACATAATAATTTTGAACTTTTCCTTACATTCATTCATTCTTTCATTCATTCATTCTTTCATTCATTCATTCTTTCATTCATTCATCAAACTCAACTTGTGCATGCACTATACATAAACATAGTCATAAACATTAACTCCACTTTGGAGTCTCATCATTGCCCCAATGGGGTGACATAACATGTATTGAGTTTGGTTTACAATAATCATCCTTAAACATTAAGATCATGTACTAGAAAGGGATTATATAACACTATGGTCAAGCACAACTCTAAACCTTCATAAGCATTATTACATGACATTCTATATCATACTTTTACATGACTGTTCTCAACATAACATAACAACATTTATCATGTCCACACTAGCTATTACATGACCATGACTTCCTTACTCTTGCTAACCTCCTGGTCTATCCTGTACCTGCAAACCTGGGGGTTAAGGGAGAGGGGTGAGCTACTAGAGCCCAGTGAGCTACATAGCATTTAAAACATATGATATCATGGAATGCATCACAGCACAAACATTTCACATCAAGGATGAACTTGTCACCACTTAGCCCTCTATACAGTCTAATTATGCCAGGGGTGTAGTGCAGGCACACCTGGACTTCCATAGCATAACATACATATTCAGTCATGCCAGGGGCGTAGTGCAGGCTCACCCGGACTTCCATAGTCTGTCATACCATATAAGGGCTAATGGATCATTCAACATTCATCCACATCAACAACATAAAGTGCAATGCGACATATTCGTGAATTCTAATGCAAGCACCCTAATATATCTCATGGCATTCATGATGCGTGAATCATGCTAAAATGTTCATTATTTACTTTGAAAACATAGAGAGTTATTCCACTCACCTCTGGCTAGCTCTGACAAGACTCGAAAGCAGCTATCTCACTGCTGGGGTCCTCGGTTCCTCGGGTCCGAACCTACACAGGTGGACTCAAATGAGGGACCAAACATCTATGAACATAACTCTAAAATACTCCCCAAAAAACCCCCTAAAACTCTTCAAAACATCCATAGAAAACATGCAAAGGAAGGCTGAACAGTGCACTTTCGGCGGCAGGTTCGGCGGCCGAAAGTCCCTCCAGAGCCGAAAGTCATGCACCTTCGGCGGCCGAAGGTTCCCTCTACAGACGAAACTCATGCATGTTCGACGGCACCTTCGGCGGCCGAAAGTCCCTTCCAGAGCCGAAAGTCATCTTTCAGGGGCAGGGTTCGGCAGCCGATTCATGCTACCACAGGCAGGTTCGGCGGCCGAAAGAACCTTCGGCTGCCGAACCTGGTTTCTCCCAAAAGGGCAGAAACTCAGCTCAACATGCATAAATGCCTCCCAACTCATTCAATCATGCATTTTCCTATTCTACAACATGCATACTCAAGCATACAAGCTCCTAGGGGCTTCAACTATCCTAAACCCCATCTACAACACATCAAACATGTATATCCAATATACATTGCTCATAAACACACATTTAGCCAAAAACTCAACATAAACCTACACATGCATTTCTACCCCAAGAAACTTTATAAAACTTACTTAAAACATGAAAGGAACTATAGATCTACTCTTACCTCTTGTAGAATGAGAGGAGAGACGATCCGACTCAGAGATGGGAGAGATCCGCTCTTTGGTCTCCAAGTTTCCAAAACTTGCTCTTTTTGCTCAAATCTCTTCAAATCAACATAGAGCTTGTTAAAACATGGAAGATCGGAGAAAAAACATCAAAAACGAACCAAAGGAGAGCATGAACTCACCGTGGCCGAAAATGGGGAGAAAGCTCGCCCGTTTCGGCCATGGAGCTCTTATATAGGGCTGGCAGACCACCTTTCGGCAGCCGAACGTGCCCCCACATCTCATGCAAGTTCAGCGGCTGAACCTTTTGAGACTTTCGGAAGCCTAACATGCCCCCCTAAACCATCCCACGTTCGGCGGCCGAACTTGAGGTTCGGCGGCCGAACTTGAGGTTCGGCGGCCGAACCTGGAAATGCCTCCTTGGTCATTTTCATACAAAACTCGATTTCCTTTTTACTTAAAAACATAAAATACATTAAAATATTTTATAAAAACATGGTTTTACCCTTCTAGAGGTTTCCGACATCCGAGATTCCACCGGACGGTAGGAATTCCGATACCGGAGTCTAGCCGGGTATTACATTCTTCCCCCCTTAAGAACATTCGTCCCCGAATGTTCACCAAACAAACATGGCATAGCATAAGACATGAACATACAAAGCATAAAACATAACCATACATACAAAACACATAAAAACTCACCTTAGAAGAGATGAGGATATTGCTGGAGCATAGACTCCCGTGTCTCCCAGGTACACTCTTCGATGTTGTGGTGATTCTAAAGGACTTTCACCATCGGGATTTCCTTGTTCCTTAGCTTTCTGATCTGGGTGTCTAGGATCCGTACTGGCTACTCAACATAGGTGAGATCCTCTTGGATCTCCACATCAGGCTCACTAAGAACCTTGCCCTGATCTGACACAAATTTCCTCAACATAGAAACATGGAAAATCGGATGGATTCTTTCCATTGAAGCAGGCAAGTCCAGCTTGTACAATACATTCCCGATCTTTTGCAAGACTTCGAAGAGTCCGATGTACCGTGGAGCCAGCTTACCTTTCTTCCCGAACCGAATCACCCCTTTCATTGGAGACACCTTGAGCAATACCAAATCCCCCTCCTGAAACTCTACTTGCCTTCTGTGGATATCTGTATAACTCTTCTGCCTGCTTGCAGCAGTCTTGATCCTTTCTCTGATTATGGGCACCACCCTGCTGGTGATCTCTACTAGCTCAGGCCCTGCCAAGGCCTTTTCTCTTACTTCTTCCCAACAGACAGGCAACCTGCACTTCCTTCCATACAAAGCTTCATATGGGGCCATCCCTATGCTGGCATGATGACTGTTATTGTAGGCAAACTCCACTAAAGGTAGATGCTGCCTCCAAGAATCGCCAAAATCCAGCACACACATTCTGAGCATATCTTCTATTGTTTGGATGGTCCTTTCTGATTGTCCGTCCGTCTGTGGATGGAAAGCAGTGCTAAAATCTAACCTGGTACCCATAGCGTTCTGCAGACTCCGCCAAAACCTGGAGGTGAACTGGGGCCCTCTATCAGACACTATTGAAACAGGAACCCCATGCAGCCTGACAACCTCATCAACATACACCTGCGCCAACTTATCCACAGAATAGCCACTCCTGACAGGGATGAAGTGAGCAGATTTGGTGAGTCTGTCCACAATCACCCATATGGAGTCTAATCTGTTGGACGCCGCCGGTAACCCCACCACGAAGTCCATAGCTATATTCTCCCATTTCCACTCTGGAATTGGTAGTGGGTTAAGCATTCCAGCCGGCTTCTGATGTTCTAGCTTCACCCTCTGACACACTTCGCAGGCTGACACAAACTGTGCCACTTCTCTTTTCATAGCTGGCCACCAATAAACCTTCTTCAGATCTTGATACATCTTGGTGGCTCCCGGGTGAACACTGTATCTGGCATTATGAGCCTCTCTCATAATGTCTCCCTTCAGCCCTACGTCATCTAGTACACACAATCTGCTCCCATAGCGGAGGATCCCCTTGCTGTCAAATCTGAACTCACTATCCTTGCCCGACTGAACAGTCTTGGCAATCTTCACTAACTCTGGGTCCTCATGCTGTTTCTGAGCCACCTACTCCAGAAACACGGGTGCCACTCTCATCTGGGCAACTAAAGCACCTGTACCAGACAACTCCAACTGTAGCCCTTCATTGAGGAGCTCGAAGAACTCCCTCACTACCGGCCTCCTCTCTGCTGATATATGGGACAAACTGCCAAGTGATTTCCGGCTTAAGGCGTCTGCCACAACATTCGCCTTACCCGGATGGTACTGGATCTTGCAATCATAGTCACTGAGCAGTTCTACCCATCTTCTCTGCCTCAAATTCAAATCTCTCTGACTCAGGATGTACTGCAGGCTTTTATGATCTGTGAAGATCTCACATTTAACCCCATAAAGGTAGTGCCTCCACATCTTGAGTGCAAAGATTACTGCTGCCATCTCTAGGTCATGTGTAGGGTAATTCAACTCGTGCTTCTTCAGCTGCCTAGAAGCATAAGCAATCACCCTTTCATTCTGTATTAGCACACAATCCAGTCCCACACGGGACACATCACAATACACTGAGAAGTCTTCATTACTAGATGGCAGAGCTAACACTGGTGCTGAAGTCAACCTCTTCTTTAGCTCCTCAAAGCTCTCCTCACATTGGTCGGTCCACATAAATCTCTGGTTCTTCTTAGTCAGTCTGGTCATGGGAGCTGCAATCTTAGAGAAGTCCTGGACGAACCTCCTGTAGTAACCTGCCAAACCCAAGAAGCTCTTGATCTCTGTCACAGTAGTGGGTCTAGGCCAGTTAGCTACAACTTCCACTTTCTTGGGGTCTACCTCAATTCCATTTTCTAACACCACATGCCCCAAGAAAGAGATGCTCCTCAGCCAGAACTCACACTTGGAAAACTTGGCATACAAGCCATGTTCCCTCAAGGTCTGCAGAACTAACCTCAGATGATGGGCATGCTCCTCTGCATTCCTGGAATACACTAAGATATCATCTATGAAGACAATAACAAAGTGATCCAGGTATTGGCTAAACACTCTGTTCATGAGATCTATGAATGCTGCAGGGGCATTGGTTAACCCGAACGGCATCACAAGGAACTCATAATGCCCATATCTGGTCCTGAAGGCTGTCTTCGGTACATCCTCTTCTCTTATCCTTAGCTGATGGTACCCCGATCTCAGATCTATCTTGGAGAAACAACCTGGTCCAGCTAGCTGGTCGAATAGATCGTCGATCCTCGGCAACGGGTACTTATTCTTGGTAGTGACCTTGTTCAACTACCTGTAGTCGATACAAAGTCTGAGAGATCCATCCTTCTTTTTCACAAATAGCACTGGAGCACCTCAAGGCGAGGTACCTGGTCGGATGAATCCTCTATCTACCAACTCTTGCAACTGATCCTTAAGCTCTTTCAATTCTGCTGGTGCCATCCTGTAGGGAGGGATAGAGATCGGTCTAGTTCCAGGCATCAACTCAATTTCGAACTCTATCTCCCTAGCAGGTGGTAAACCTGGCAGCTCGTCTGGGAACACATCTAAGAACTCACTGACCACGGGCACTGTAATACCCGGCTAGACTCCGGTATCGGAATTCCTACCGTCCGGTGGAATTTGGGTGTCGGAAACCTCTAGAAGGGTAAAAGCATGTTTTTATAAAATGTTTTCATGAATTTTAATGTTTTAAGTATGATTTTAAACAAGTTTTTGCATGAAAATTCTTTAAGGAAAAACTCAGGTTCGGCCGCCGAAACTCACTTTCGGCCGCCGAACATGCATGGACTTTGGGAGGCACGTTAGGCCCCCGAAAGTCTAAGTGAGGGAAGTGCAGGTTCGGCCGCCGAACCTTATGTTCGGCCGCCGAACATTGCATGGATACGGGGGCACATTCGGCCCCCGAACGTGGCCTGGCCAGCCACTATAAAAGGGTCCCCTTGGTCCGCACGGGCGAGCTTTTTCTCTCCCATTGTCGGCCAAGGTGAGTCTCCGCCGCTCCTCCCTCGATCTTGAGTGTTTCCTTTAGATCTTTCATGGTTTTAACAAGTTTATAACTTTGTTTTGAAGATTTGTGAGCTTTGAGCCAGTTTTGAGTGCTTGGAGGTTCAAAGAGCTTAATCTCTCCATCTCCAAGCTAGGATCGCTTTCCTCTCGTTTCTTCAAGAGGTAAGGGTCGATCTTGAACCCTTTTTATGTTTTAAACAAGTTTTAAGTAAGATCTATGGGTAGAAATGCATGTTAGGACATATGTTGGGTTTATGGGTTTTGATGATGTTTGAGCAATGTAGCTTGTTTGTGTGTGTATGAAGTGTTGTAGATGGGGTATATGCATGTTTGAGACCCCTAGGAACTTGTATGTGTGTTTTGGTTGAGAAATATGCATGATCTATGGTTTTGGGAGGCAGGAGGTTCATTTGAACCAAGTTTCTGCCGTTTGGCAGAAACCAGGTTCGGCAGCCGAAGGGAGTTTCGGCCGCCGAACCCCTCTTGTGAAGGCAGCTTTCGGCTGCCGAAGGTGCCCCCGAAAAGAGACTTTCGTCTCTGTCTGGCACTTTCGGCCGCCGAAGGTGCCGCCGAACCTAGCTGAGTTTCGTCTCTGTCCAGGACTTTCGGCCGCCGAAGGTGCCGCCGAAGGTGCCCTGTTCAGCCATTTCATGCATATTTTCTGTGATGTTTTCATGATGTTTTAGGGGGTTTTTGGGGGATATATTAGAGATATGTTTATATGTGTTTGGTCCCTCATTGGAGTCTACCTGTGTAGGTTCGGACCCGAGGAACCAAGGACCCCAGCAGTGAGCCAGCTGCTGAGAGTTTGACAGAGTCAGCCAGAAGTGAGTGGAACTATACTTAATCTTTTAAATTAAGAAAGTGAATATTTTATCATGTTTCATGCATCATGACTATAATATAGGATGTTTGCATTAGAATCACGAATATGTTACATTGCATTACTATATTGTGGTTGATGAGGAGGGACATTGCACGACTCACTAGTCCTGTGTACGAAGTCCTGTGGTGCCCATAATAGGGCCGGGCAATAGCTCCGACATACGAAGTCCTGTGGTGCCCATAATAGGGCCGGGCAATACGAAGTCCTGTGGTGCCCATAATAGGGCCGGGCAATACGAAGTCCTGTGGTGCCCATAATAGGGCCGGGCATGGAGCTGAGGGATTTTTGGGTCGGTCCGTCCATGATGTGAAATGTTTGTGCAATGATGCATTCCATTATAGCATGTTTTAAATATTTTTTTTATATAGTTCTACTCACTGGGCATCTAGCTCATCCCTCTCCCCTAACCCCAGGTTTGCAGGTACGGATTTGATAGAGAAGAAAAGAAGAGAAAAGTCATATGTATGTAATAGCTAGAGTATGTGGACATGACAAATGATAAGAATGTAATGTAAAGTTTGAACAGTTATGTTTATGTATTATGTTATTGAGGATAGAGTCGTGCTTGACCATAGTATATGTTAATCCCTTGGTATGTACATGATCTTATTTTATGATGTGTATGTGAACCAACTCAACACTGAATGTATACTGCCATAGAGGCTTTGATGAAATCCCACAGAGGGATTAATGTTTATGTATATGATGATTACAGTGCATGCACAGGTTGAGTTTGGTATATGAAGAAAAAGAAAAGTTTTTAATTTTTATGTAGGATGGTTGATCATGTATGGGATTAAACAGGTTTACAGGTACATGTTAGGCTTGCTACGGGTCCCGGCGGCCTTATGCCGATCTGGATCCTAGCGCCGGTAGCGGTCCGGATTTCCGGGGCGTTACAGAGTGGTATCAGAGCCCTAGGTTCACATGGTCGGACCTAGCGTGTCGGGCTCATAGAAGTATTAGAGGGTCAAGCACAATAGGAAAGGTCATGTCCACTAGGATAGGATGTAGAGTCCTGTCTTGCTATGATTATGTGATATGCCATGTATGTGATGTAGGTTCATGTGACTCCACATGAACCATATGATGCTAATGCTTGTGAGTTATGTGCTGTTTTTCAGAAACAGAATGAGAGGAACTCGTCGATCTGCACGATTGACAGGAGTCCCACCAGAGGATGAGGGCACAAGCGCCCGTCCTCCCACATTGCCTAGGGCAATGTCATGCAGAACAAACAGAGAAAGAGTATCAAGGGACCCTAGAAGGTCTTTTGATACTAGCAGAAGGGGGACAGAAAGAGGAGGAAGTTCTTCAGATGTGAGGGAGGTTATGGAAGAAGATCAGAGAAGGGATGGGAATCTGGATGTTGGCATGTCAGAAGAAGGGACAGGGGAGTCACAAGGAGGCACTCAGGCCTCGGGGTATGGTTTTCCACCCTATTATCCACCCTATGCACAGAGTCCCGGGTATCCGATGGGAAGTACGTCGGATTACTCCAGCTTTAATCCCTACCCTACTCACATGCCTTATCCACCTTTCTATCCACCGTACCCACAGTACCCAGCCTATCCACCCTCATCCTTCCATCCTCACCCAGCAAACCCCACCTCGGGGAATGCTGCATCCCCACCTCCACCTCCTACAGAACCAGTAGCCCCAGATACTCAACCTCCTAGACCTAGCTCAGCCAGTGGGAGTAAGGTGAAAATGACAGCTTACCTTAAGCTGGATGCTCCTAAATATAAGTCAGGGGATGATCCCTTTGAATACCTGAGAGCAGTGAAGACGATCACTGATGAGCTAGGGGCAGATGATAGAAGAGCCATTGAGATGGCAGGGTTCACCCTGAAGTGCAAAAAGGCAAAGGAATGGTTCAAGTGCTATGTGGACCCGAGACTAGACAGTATGACATGGGAGGAATTTGCCAATGAGTTTGCTGGATGGGCATTTCCAGATAGCTCCAGAGAGCTAAAGATGATTGAGTTTGAGCAACTGAGACAGACAGAAGACATGAGCATAGAGGAGTACACAGATAAATTTCTGGAGCTATTACCCTTCTCAGGGCAAGCTCTAGATACAGATGTGAAGAAGGCCAGGAGGTATGTTATGAAATTACAGTCCAGGTACTCCTCATTGATTCAATCAGCTGAGAGGGAGAGTTTTCACACGGTGGTAGATATGGCTCGAAGAATGGAGGCCAGTGCCATAGTTGAGGGGTCAGTGAAGCAATCAGTGACCCAGTCTTCAGGGGTTAAGACCCCAGGCAGAGGAGGGCCAGGACCCTCTACTCAGAGTTCAGGTAGTAAGAGATGGAATAGCACTAAGAAGCCCAAGAAGAATAAGTTCTGGAATAAGCTGAAATCCGGTTTGGGTTTTGGCGGTGGCTCGAGTTCAGGCTCAGATGGTGCAGAATGCCAAAGGTGTGGGAGGCCACACAAGGGAGCGTGTCGATGGGGGACCAATGCATGTTTCAGATGTGGCCAGGAGGGACACATAGCTCGGGATTGTCCTAGAGCACCTTTCATGGGCCAGCCCCAACAGACAGCTTCGGGTAGTGTGGCACAACCAGCAGCTCCAGCCACAACACAGGGCAGTGGCAGAGGTAGAGGGAGAGGGGCAGCCTCTTCTTCTGGTTCCCGAGGTGAAGGTCCATCAGCTCCAGCCAGGATCTTCACAATGACTCAGCAGGAGGCGAACACATCCAACACCGTGGTGTCAGGTAATCTCATCATTGGGTGTTTTGATGTGTATGCATTAATGGATCCGGGTGCATCCCATTCTTTCATCGCTCCGAGGGCAGTTGAGAGGTTAGGGTTGATGGTCTCTGGATTAGAGTGTCCCCTATGGGTCAGTGGACCCAAGTGTGACCCGACAGTGGCAGAGTCAGTCTGCCGGTATTGTCCAGTGTTTGTTGAGGGAAGATGCCTTTCCGCCGACCTTGTGGTTCTAGACTTGACAGATTTTGACGTCATTCTAGGGATGGATTGGCTATCTACCCATGGTGCTACCTTGGACTGCAGGGACAAGGTAGTCAGGCTCAGAGATCAGAACGGGTCAGAGGTTGTCTTCAGAGGAGACAAGAGGGGTACGCCTAGAGGTCTGATATCGGCCCTACAGGCTCGTAGACTGCTTAGGAAAGGATGTCAGGGGTATGTAGCTCACGTGAGAGAGCTAGATAGTCAGGTCAGGGAGCCAGCCTCAGTGCCAGTTGTCAGAGAATTTCTGGATGTCTTTCCAGAAGAGCTTCCAGGACTACCACCTGCTAGGGAGATAGAGTTCGAGATTGAACTGATGCCTGGAACTAGACCGATCTCTATCCCTCCCTACAGGATGGCACCAGCAGAATTGAAGGAACTGAAAGAACAGTTGCAAGATCTGGTAGATAAGGGCTTCATCCGACCGAGTACCTCACCTTGGGGTGCTCCAGTGCTTTTTGTGAGAAAGAAGGATGGATCCCTCAGACTTTGTATCGACTACAGGCAGTTGAACAAGGTCACTACCAAGAACAAGTACCCATTGCCAAGGATCGATGATCTATTCGACCAGCTAGCAGGAGCGGGTTGTTTCTCCAAGATAGATCTGAGATCAGGGTACCATCAGCTGAGGATAAGGGAAGAGGACATACCGAAGACAGCTTTCAGGACCAGATATGGGCACTATGAGTTCCTTGTAATGCCGTTCGGGTTGACCAACGCCCCTGCAGCATTCATGGACCTCATGAATAGAGTATTCAGACCATACCTGGATCACTTCGTTATTGTCTTCATTGACGATATCCTAGTGTATTCCAGAAATGCAGAGGAGCATGCCCATCATCTGAGGATAATATTACAGACCTTGAGGGAACATGGCTTGTATGCCAAGTTCTCCAAGTGTGAGTTCTGGTTAAGGAGCATATCATTCTTGGGGCATATAGTGTCAGAGAATGGGATAGAAGTGGACCCCAAGAAGGTTGAAGCTGTGACTAACTGGCCAAGACCCACCTCAGTGACAGAGATCAGAAGCTTCTTGGGTTTGGCTGGCTACTACAGGAGGTTCGTTCAGGACTTCTCTAAGATTGCAGCTCCTTTAACCAGATTAACCAGAAAGAATCAGAGATTCGAGTGGACCGATCAGTGTGAAGAAAGCTTTGAGGAGCTCAAGAAGAGGTTGACTTCAGCACCAGTGTTAGCTCTGCCAAACAGCAATGAGGATTTCACAGTGTTCTGTGATGCATCCAGAGTAGGCCTGGGTTGTGTGTTGATGCAGAATGGTAGGGTGATCGCTTATGCTTCTAGACAGCTGAAGAGGCATGAGTTGAATTACCCCACACACGACCTGGAAATGGCAGCAGTTATCTTTGCCCTCAAGATGTGGAGGCATTACCTCTATGGGGTAAAATGTGAGATCTTCACAGATCATAAGAGCCTGCAGCACATCTTGAACCAGAGAGAGCTGAATTTGAGGCAGAGGAGATGGGTAGAACTGTTGAGTGACTATGATTGCAAGATCCAGTACCATCCGGGTAAGGCTAATGTAGTAGCTGATGCCTTAAGCCGGAAATCACTTGGCAGTCTATCCCACATCACGGCAGAGAGGAGACCGGTGGTGAAGGAATTTTATAAGCTCATTGAGGAGGGTCTACAGATGGAGTTGTCTGGTACAGGTGCTTTGATTGCACAGATGAAAGTAACCCCCGTGTTTCTGGAGCAGGTGGCTCAGAAACAGCACGAGGACCCAGAGTTAGTGAAGATTGCCAGGACTGTTCAGTCAGGCAAAGATAGTGAGTTCAGATTCGATGATAAGGGGATCCTCCGCTATGGGAACAGACTATGTGTACCAGATGACATCGGGCTTAAAGGAGACATTATGAGAGAGGCTCATAATGCAAGATACAGTGTTCACCCTGGAGCCACCAAGATGTATCAAGATCTGAAGAGGGTGTATTGGTGGCCAGCTATGAAGAGGGAAGTGGCACAGTTCGTGTCAGCCTGCGAAATATGTCAGAGGGTGAAGCTGGAACATCAGAAGCCGGCTGGAATGCTTAACCCACTGCCGATTCCAGAGTGGAAATGGGAGAACATAGCTATGGATTTTGTAGTGGGGTTACCGGCAACATCCAACAGACTAGACTCCATATGGGTGATTGTGGACAGACTCACCAAATCTGCTCACTTCATCCCTGTTAGGAGCAACTACTCTGTGGATAAGTTAGCGCAGGTTTATGTGGATGAAGTTGTCAGGCTGCATGGGGTCCCAGTTTCTATAGTGTCAGATAGAGGACCCCAGTTCACCTCCAGGTTTTGGCGGAGTCTGCAGAATGCTATGGGTACCAGGTTGGATTTCAGTACTGCCTTCCATCCCCAGACTGATGGACAATCAGAGAGGACCATCCAGACAATAGAGGATATGCTCAGGATGTGTGTGCTAGATTTTGGCGGTTCTTGGAGGCAACATCTACCCTTGGTAGAGTTCGCCTACAATAACAGCTATCATGCTAGCATTGGGATGGCTCCATATGAAGCTTTGTATGGGAGGAAGTGCAGGTCACCTGTTTGCTGGGAAGAGGTTGGAGAGAGGTCCTTAGCAGGGCCTGAGCTTGTAGAGATCACCAGCAGAGTGGTACCCATGATCAGAGAAAGAATCAAGACTGCTACAAGCAGGCAGAAGAGTTATGCAGACATCCGCAGGAGACAGGTAGAGTTTCAGGAGGGGGATCTAGTATTGCTCAAGGTGTCCCCAATGAAAGGGGTGGTTCGGTTCGGAAAGAAGGGTAAGCTAGCTCCGCGGTACATCGGACCCTTTGAGGTCTTGCAAAAAGTTGGGAACGTATCGTACAAGCTGGACTTGCCTGCTTCTATGGAGAGAATCCATCCGGTTTTCCATGTTTCCATGTTGAGGAAGTTCGTGTCAGATCCGGGCAAGGTTCTTAGTGAGCCTGATGTGGAGATCCAAGAGGATCTCACTTATGTTGAACAACCAGTGCGGATTCTAGACACTCAGATCAAAAAGCTAAGGAACAAGGAAATCCCGATGGTGAAAGTCCTTTGGAACCACCACAATATGGAAGAATGTACCTGGGAGACACGGGAGTCCATGCTCCAGCAATATCCCCATCTCTTTTAAGGTTAGTCCCTATGTGTTTTATATGTATGTTATGTTGTTTTGCTATGCATGTGCTAGTTGAGGAACATTCGGGGACGAATGTTCTTAAGGGGGGGAGAATGTAATACCCGGCTAGACTCCGGTATCGGAATTCCTACCGTCCGGTGGAATTTGGGTGTCGGAAACCTCTAGAAGGGTAAAAGCATGTTTTTATAAAATGTTTTCATGAATTTTAATGTTTTAAGTATGATTTTAAACAAGTTTTTGCATGAAAATTCTTTAAGGAAAAACTCAGGTTCGGCCGCCGAAACTCACTTTCGGCCGCCGAACATGCATGGACTTTGGGAGGCACGTTAGGCCCCCGAAAGTCTAAGTGAGGGAAGTGCAGGTTCGGCCGCCGAACCTTATGTTCGGCCGCCGAACATTGCATGGATACGGGGGCACATTCGGCCCCCGAACGTGGCCTGGCCAGCCACTATAAAAGGGTCCCCTTGGTCCGCACGGGCGAGCTTTTTCTCTCCCATTGTCGGCCAAGGTGAGTCTCCGCCGCTCCTCCCTCGATCTTGAGTGTTTCCTTTAGATCTTTCATGGTTTTAACAAGTTTATAACTTTGTTTTGAAGATTTGTGAGCTTTGAGCCAGTTTTGAGTGCTTGGAGGTTCAAAGAGCTTAATCTCTCCATCTCCAAGCTAGGATCGCTTTCCTCTCGTTTCTTCAAGAGGTAAGGGTCGATCTTGAACCCTTTTTATGTTTTAAACAAGTTTTAAGTAAGATCTATGGGTAGAAATGCATGTTAGGACATATGTTGGGTTTATGGGTTTTGATGATGTTTGAGCAATGTAGCTTGTTTGTGTGTGTATGAAGTGTTGTAGATGGGGTATATGCATGTTTGAGACCCCTAGGAACTTGTATGTGTGTTTTGGTTGAGAAATATGCATGATCTATGGTTTTGGGAGGCAGGAGGTTCATTTGAACCAAGTTTCTGCCGTTTGGCAGAAACCAGGTTCGGCAGCCGAAGGGAGTTTCGGCCGCCGAACCCCTCTTGTGAAGGCAGCTTTCGGCTGCCGAAGGTGCCCCCGAAAAGAGACTTTCGTCTCTGTCTGGCACTTTCGGCCGCCGAAGGTGCCGCCGAACCTAGCTGAGTTTCGTCTCTGTCCAGGACTTTCGGCCGCCGAAGGTGCCGCCGAAGGTGCCCTGTTCAGCCATTTCATGCATATTTTCTGTGATGTTTTCATGATGTTTTAGGGGGTTTTTGGGGGATATATTAGAGATATGTTTATATGTGTTTGGTCCCTCATTGGAGTCTACCTGTGTAGGTTCGGACCCGAGGAACCAAGGACCCCAGCAGTGAGCCAGCTGCTGAGAGTTTGACAGAGTCAGCCAGAAGTGAGTGGAACTATACTTAATCTTTTAAATTAAGAAAGTGAATATTTTATCATGTTTCATGCATCATGACTATAATATAGGATGTTTGCATTAGAATCACGAATATGTTACATTGCATTACTATATTGTGGTTGATGAGGAGGGACATTGCACGACTCACTAGTCCTGTGTACGAAGTCCTGTGGTGCCCATAATAGGGCCGGGCAATAGCTCCGACATACGAAGTCCTGTGGTGCCCATAATAGGGCCGGGCAATACGAAGTCCTGTGGTGCCCATAATAGGGCCGGGCAATACGAAGTCCTGTGGTGCCCATAATAGGGCCGGGCATGGAGCTGAGGGATTTTTGGGTCGGTCCGTCCATGATGTGAAATGTTTGTGCAATGATGCATTCCATTATAGCATGTTTTAAATATTTTTTTTATATAGTTCTACTCACTGGGCATCTAGCTCATCCCTCTCCCCTAACCCCAGGTTTGCAGGTACGGATTTGATAGAGAAGAAAAGAAGAGAAAAGTCATATGTATGTAATAGCTAGAGTATGTGGACATGACAAATGATAAGAATGTAATGTAAAGTTTGAACAGTTATGTTTATGTATTATGTTATTGAGGATAGAGTCGTGCTTGACCATAGTATATGTTAATCCCTTGGTATGTACATGATCTTATTTTATGATGTGTATGTGAACCAACTCAACACTGAATGTATACTGCCATAGAGGCTTTGATGAAATCCCACAGAGGGATTAATGTTTATGTATATGATGATTACAGTGCATGCACAGGTTGAGTTTGGTATATGAAGAAAAAGAAAAGTTTTTAATTTTTATGTAGGATGGTTGATCATGTATGGGATTAAACAGGTTTACAGGTACATGTTAGGCTTGCTACGGGTCCCGGCGGCCTTATGCCGATCTGGATCCTAGCGCCGGTAGCGGTCCGGATTTCCGGGGCGTTACAGGCACTGAGGCGGGCTCTCTAACATGACTATTCAGCTCTCTCACATGAGCTAGAAAATCCTGACAACCCCTCCTGAGTAGCCTACGAGCCTGAAGGGCTGATATCAAACCTCTAGGTGTACTCCCCATGTCTCCTCTGAAGACAACCTCTGACCCATCCTGACATCTGAACTTGACTACCTTGTCTCTACAGTCCAAGGTAGCACCATGGGTAGATAGCCAATCCATCCCTAGAATGACGTCAAAATCTGTCAAGTCTAGAACCACAAGGTCGGCAGAAAGGCATCTTCCCTCTATAAAAACTGGACTATACTGGCAGACTGACTCTGCCACCGACGGGTCACACTTGGGTCCACTGACCCATAGGGGACACTCTAACCCAGAGACCATCAATCCCAACCTCTCGACGGCCCTCGGAGCAATGAAAGAATGAGATGCACCATGGTCCATTTATGCATACACATCAGAACAACCAATGATGAGATTACCTGACACCACGGTGTTGGATGTGTTTGCCTCCTGCTGAGTCATGGTGAAGATCCGTGCTGGAGCTGACGGACCCTCACCCCTAAAGCCCGCTGAAGAAGAGGCTGCCCCTCTTCCTCTGCCTCTGCCACTAGCCTGAGTCGCGGCTGGAGCTACTGACTGAGCCACACTACCAGAAGCTGTCTGCTGAGACTGTGCCGTAGAAGCTACTCTAGGACACTCCCGAGCTATGTGTCCCTCCTGCCCACATCTAAAGCAGGCTGTCGTCCCTACCAGACATACTCCCTTGTGCGGCTTCCCACACTTCATACATGTTGTAGTACCTGCACCCGAGCTCGAGCCACTTCCTAACCCCAGACCTGACTTGATCTTGCTCCAGAACTTGTTCTTCTTGGACTTCCTGGGACCTCTGTCCCACTTCTTACTGCCTGAACTCAGAGAAGAAGGGTCTAACCTACCCCCTCCTGGGGTCTTGGAACCAGAAGGTTGTGCCACTGACCGCTTGACTTTCCCTTCGATGATAGCACTAGCCTCCATCCTCCGAGCCATATCCACTATGGCATGGAAACTCTCCCTCTCTGCTGACTGAATCAAGGAGGAATACCTGGAATGGAGCCTCATGATATACCTCCTTGACTTCCTCTGATCTGTGTCCAGATTCTGCCCAGCATACGGCAACAACTCCAAGAATCTGTCTGTATATTCATCCATGCTCATCTCATCTGTCTGCCTCAACTGCTCAAATTCGATCATTTTCAGCTCCCTGGAACTGTCAGGGAAAGCCCATCCTGCAAACTCATTGGCAAACTCCTCCCAGGATAGACTATCCAACCTCGGGTTCACATAGTTCTTAAACCACTCTCGGGCCTTCTTGCATTTTAATGTGAACCCAGCCATCTGAATGGCTCTACTGTCATCAGCTCCTATCTCATCTGTAATTGTCTTGACTCTCTCAAGGTACACAAACGGGTCATCACCTGTTTCAAACTAGGGAGCACCCAACTTCATGTAATCGGTCATCTTGACCTTGCTCCCTCCAGATGAGCTAGGTTTAGGCATTTGGGTTTTTGGGACAGTAGGTGCTGCTGGTGGTGGAGGAGGTGCAGCATCCCCTGGGGTAGGGTTTGCTGTACATGGATAGAAAGATGGGGGTGGGTACATGAGGTACTGTGGGTACGGTGGGTAGAAAGGTGGGTACGGCATCTGTGAGTGATAAGGGGTAAAACTGGGGTAATCCGATGTACCTCCCATCGAATACCCGGGATTATGAGAAAAGGGTGGGTAGTAAGGTGGCTGAACAAATCCCGAGGCCTGAGTGCCTCCTTGGGACTCTCCCATTCCCTCTTCCGATATACTGACTCCGAGACTGCCATCCCTCCTCTGATCCACATCCATCTGATCCCCCACATCCTCTGATATATCCCCTTGCACTGTTCCCCTCACTGATCTGCTTCTACCCAGATCCAAAGACCTTCTAGGGTCTCTTACTGCTCTTTCTCTGCTGGACCTACTAGACATTGCCCTAGGCAATGCAGGAGGACGGGCATCAGTGCCCTCGTCCTGGGATGGTACTCCAGTCAATCATGCAGATCGACGAGTTCCTCTCATCCTGTTTACTGAAAAACAGCACACATCACATAGAACATTAGCATCAAATAGTTCATGTACAAACACATGAACCCGTATCACATACATCACATACATAGCACATCATTAATGCACATGCATAAAATCATGGCATTTCACATCATCATTCAAGACGGGACTCTTTTTCCTATCCTAGTGGACATGATCTTCCTATTGTGCTTGACCTTCTATAACCTCTATGAGCCCGACACTCTAGGTCCGACCATATGAACCTAGGGCTCTGATACCAATCTGTAACGACCCGAAAATCCGGACCGCTACCGGCGCTAGGATCCAGGTCGGCATAAGGTCGCCGGGACCCGTAGCAAGCCTAACATTCATCCTGTAAACCTATTTAATCCCATACATGATCAACACATACATAATAATTTTGAACTTTTCCTTACATTCATTCTTTCATTCATTCACCAAACTCAACTTGTGCATGCACTATACATAAATATAGTCATAAACATTAACTCCTCTTTGGAGTCTCATCATTGCCCCAATGGGGTGACATAACATGTATTGAGTTTGGTTTACAATAATCATCCTTAAACATTAAGATCATGTACTAGAAAGGGATTACATAACACTATGGTCAAGCACAACTCTAAACCTTCATAAGCATTATTACATGACATTCTATATCATACTTTTACATGACTGTTCTCAACATAACTGTTGGCCAAGTGGGCCAGCATCCTGCTCAGATCCCTTCGAACCATGGCGCTTGGGCTTACTATGCTATAAGGAATTAGAGTTGCACCTCTGCTAATAGCTTAAGCTTTTGGCATGGTGGTAAGCGCTCGATCCTAAAATTGGTATCAGAGCCAAGGTCATGGGTTTGAATCCTAGCAGGTGCTGGGGAGGGGATTGTTGGCCAAGTGGGCCAGCATCCTGCTCAGATTGTTGGCCAAGTGGGCCAGCATCCTGCTCAGATCCCTTCGAACCATGGCGCTTGGGCTTACTACGCTATAAGGAATTAGAGTTGCACCTCTGCTAATAGCTTAAGCTTTTGGCATGGTGGTAAGCGCTCGATCCTACAATAACATAACAACATTTATCATGTCCACACTAGCTATTACATGACCATGACTTCCTTACTCTTGCTGACCTCCTAGTCTATCCTGTACCTGCAAACCTGGGGGTTAAGGGAGAGGGGTGAGCTACTAGAGCCCAGTGAGCAGAATAATAAAACATAGCATTTAAAACATATGATATCATGGAATGCATCACAGCACAAACATTTCACATCAAGGATGAACTTGTCACCACTTAGCCCTCTATACAGTCTAATTATGCCAGGGGCGTAGTGCAGGCACACCTGGACTTCCATAGCATAACATACATATTCAGTCATGCTAGGGGCGTAGTGCAGGCTCACCCGGACTTCCATAGTCTGTCATACTATATAAGGGCTAATGGATCATTCAACATTCATCCACATCAACAACATAAAGTGCAATGCGACATATTCGTGAATTCTAATGCAAGCACCCTAATATATCTCATGGCATTCATGATGCGTGAATCATGCTAAAACGTTCATTATTTACTTTGAAAACATAGACAGTTATTCCACTCACCTCTGGCTAGCTCTAACAAGACTCGAAAGCAGCTATCTCACTGCTGGGGTCCTCGGTTCCTCGGGTCCGAACCTGCACAGGTGGACTCAAATGAGGGACCAAACATCTATGAACATAACTCTAAAATACTCCCCAAAAAACCCCCTAAAACTCTTCAAAACATCCATAGAAAACATGCAAAGGAAGGCTGAACAGGGCACTTTCGGCGGCAGGTTCGGCGGCCGAAAGTCCCTCCAGAGCCGAAAGTCATGCACATTCGGCGGCACTTTCGGCGGCCGAAGGTTCCCTCCAGAGACGAAACTCATGCATGTTCGGCGGCACCTTCGGCGGCCGAAAGTCTCTTCCAGAGCCGAAATTCATTTTTCAGGGGCAGGGTTCGGCAGCCGATTCATGCTACCACAGGCAGGTTCGACGGCCGAAAGAACCTTTGGCTGCCGAACCTGGTTTCTTCCAAAAGGGCAGAAACTCAGCTCAACATGCATAAATGCCTCCCAACTCATTCAATCATGCATTTTCCTATTCTACAACATGCATACTCAAGCATACAAGCTCCTAGGGGCTTCAACTATCCTAAACCCCATCTACAACACATCAAACATGTATATCCAACATACATTGTTCATAAACACACATTTAGCCAAAAACTCAACATAAACCTACACATGCATTTCTACCCCAAGAAACTTCATAAAACTTACTTAAAACATGAAAGGAACTATGGATCTACTCTTACCTGTTGTAGAACGAGAGGAGAGACGATCCGACTCGGAGATGGGAGAGATCCGCTCTTTGGTCTCCAAGTTTCCAAAACTTGCTCTTTTTGCTCAAATCTCTTCAAATCAACATAGAGCTTGTTAAAACATGGAAGATCGGAAAAAAAACATCAAAAACGAACCAAAGGAGAGCATGAACTCACCGTGGCCGAAAATGGAGAGAAAGCTCGCCCGTTTCGGCCATGGAGCTCTTATATAGGGCTGGCAGACCACCTTTCGGCAGCCGAACGTACCCCCACATCTCATGCAAGTTCGGCGGCCGAACATGAGGTTCGGCCGAACCTTTTGAGACTTTCGGAAGCCTAACATGCCCCCCCTAAACCATCCCACGTTCGGCGGCCGAACTTGAGGTTTGGCGGCCGAACCTGGAAATGTCTCCTTGGTCATTTTCATACAAAACTCGATTTCCTTTTTACTTAAAAACATAAAATACATTAAAATATTTTATAAAAACATGGTTTTACCCTTCTAGAGGTTTCCGACATCCGAGATTCCACCGGACGGTAGGAATTTCGATACCGGAGTCTAGCCGGGTATTACAATATCATACATCAAGCTTGGTTCAACATTTCTTATTATTAAAACATTTCATATAGGTCATGTACAAAAAGAGATTAACCATAAACATTAGGGCCAAGCACAATACTAATCCTCAATACATTTCTTTACATTACATTACATCATTCTTACACATCATGTCCACTATTAGACTATTACATAGACTATACCATAATCCTGCTGACTTTCCCATAACTACTTATGCTCCTGCAAACCTGGGGGTTAGGGGAGAGGGGTGAGCTACAACAGCCCAATGAGCAGAAATATAAAAACAGTATAATAAACATATGCTCTCATGGATGCGTCACTGCACAAACAATTCACATCACGGATGGACTGACCCAAAAATCCCTCTACTCTGTCCCCGGCCTTCGGTGGAGCTCCTTAGGACTTCTATTACATACATAAGCTCTATGCCCAGCCCTCGGTGGGGCTCCTCAAGACTTCTGTTACATAACATAATATCTAGAGGGCTAATGGGTCGTCCTGTTGTCCATCCACACCCACAATGAATAATGCAATGTGGCATATTCGTAGATTCTAATGCAAACAACCTATTACATATCATGATGCATGAACATGCTTAAAACATTTGATATCTTGAAATAAAAGATTAGTTTAGTTTCACTCACCTCTGGCTGACTCTGGACTAACTCTGAAGCAGCTGTCTCACTGCTGATCACCTCGGTTCCTCAGGTCCGATCCTACACAAGTGGACTCAAATGAGGGACCAAACATACTCTAACACGACTCTAAACATCTCCCCAAAAATCCCTTAAAACATCATAAAACATGCATGCAAAACAGGCAAAGGAAGGTTGGACAGGGCACTTTCGACGGCAGGTTCGGCGGCCGAAGGTCCCTCCAGAGCCGAAAGTCATGCACTTTCAAGGGCAGGGTTCGGCGGCCGAAAGTCCTTCCAGAGCCGAAACTCAGGCACTTTCGGGGGTAGATTCGGCGGCCGAAACTCCCCTCCAGAGCCGAAAGTCCAAACTTTCAGGGGCGAGTTTAAGCGGCCTAAAGCTGCCTCCAGGCAGGTTCGGCGGCCGAAACTGGCTTCGGCGGCTGAACCTGGGCTCTCCCAAAGGGCAGAACCCAAGCCTCACATGCACATCCAGCCACTCCAAAACCTCCCAACTCACACCAACACACAAAAATGTATGCACAAACATATTTTCAAGCATATAGGGGAATAAAACTAGCCTAAACCCCAACAAACATCAACATAGCATACATTTGAGCATAAAACTAACATAAACCCTAACATTTACATCTACTATAAAGCATGCATCAAAACCCTTAACCCCTTTTTAAAACTTACTTAAAACATGAAAGAAGAGAATGATCTACACTTACCTCTTGAAGATCGAGAGGAGATGTGATCCCAAACTTGGAGATGTGGAGGAACGAGCTCCGGGGGTCTCCAAGCTTCAAAACTTGATCTTGAGCTCAAAAATCTTCAAAACCAAGTAAAAACTCATTAAAACTTGAAGGGATTGAAGGAAAACAACAAATCGACCATGGAAGGGCGAAATCTCACCTATACCCGAAAATAGAGAGAGAAAACTCGCCCATTTTTGGACAAGGGGCCTTTTATAGGTGGCTGGCCAGACCACCTTCGGGGGGCCAAAAGTGCATCCGCAAGAGGCCAATGTTTGGCGGCCGAACATGAGGTTCGGCGGCCGAACCTGGCTTTTTCCTTCCTTGGTCTTTTCTTTCAAAACTCAATTTCTTTCTTCGTAAAACCCATAAAACATGTAAAAACATTTTAGAAAACCTTTATTTTACCCTTCTAGAAGGCTCCGACATCCGAGAAATTCCGGATTCCAACGGAGATTCCGCCGAAAGGTAGGAATTCCGGTGCTGGGGTCTAGCAGGGTATTACAAAACCTTAACCTCTCCAAATTGAGCACTCGGTTCATTAACTCTCATTTATTTCTTGCATTTACTCCCTATTAAGCCAATCACAATTTACTGATTTCCTCACTAAATCAAACTGTTGTCTAGGTGTCCATATTTGGAAAGCCTACTGGATCTTAGTTTATTAATTGGCGCCATCTGTGGAAAATGAAAGAGATTATTCTATCATCAGAGTTTTCAAACTAAACCCATTAAGATCCACATGGCCAACCTAATGAGTCGGTTGACCCATGAAGAGCTAGGGCAACTACCACGACAGGTGTTAATGGAGACCATATCACAATCGAGTTTTGAAAGGCCGGCACTCATTATGCAACTGCATACAGAACCCTATTGGATGAATCCTTTTATTAAGTATCTTGACCGAGGAGAGTTGACCAACAATAAAATTGAAGCAAAAAAAATCTCATCTAAGGTCAGTAATTATTTATACGAAGACGAAGTGCTATTCAAAAGAAAAAAAATTCACGTCTTGGCCAAGATGTGGAGGGCAAGAAGAAGCTTCTTGTATCATCGAGGAGATTCACCAAGGTATCTGCAGCACTCATGAAGGAGTGAACACTTTGGCGAATAAGATCCTTAGACAAGAGTATTACTGGCCTACCCTGAAAATAGATGTGAAAAGTTTGTAAAAAAGTGTGACATCTGCCAACGGTTTAGGAGAGCGATTAACGCACCGGCAGTACCTCAGACCAGCATCTTGACCCTCTGGCCTTTGTCTCGATGGGGAATTGATATTCTCAGACCTTTCTCCCAAACCACCGATCAGAGGAAATACGTGATAGTGGCTGTAGAATACTTATCAAAATGGTTACATGCCAAGGCAGTAAAGAGTATCACAACTAAGCAAATGATTGACTTTGTATGGGGCAACATAATATGCAGATTTAACATTTTTTGTGTCCTTATATCAAATAACGGGACCCAATTTGACTATAAAGAGTTCTAGAAGTTCGTCGAAAATCTGAAAATAAACCATAGCTTCACATCAGTGGCTCAACCTTAAACCAATAGGAAAATAGAGGAAACTAACTGAACTATCTTGACTGGGCTAAAGAAGAGATTGAATGGGGTAAAAGTTGGATAGGCAGATAAGCTGCTAAGCATATTATGGGCCTACAGGACTTCACCCAGGGCAACAACACGAGAAACATTATTCTCTTTAGCATATGGAATCGAGGCCATGGTATCCATAGGACTTAAAATCCCCATGCATCGAATACAATATTGCGATGAGCAAACCAACAATGAAAATTTACGGGGCAATCTCGACGCTTTAGAAGAATTACGTGATACTGTAGCATTCGGACCGCAGCCTATCAACAAACACTAGCAAGGTATCATGACCATAAAGTCAAAAAGGAAATTTTGAAAGCAGGAGACTTGGTTCTACAAAAGCTAGATGCCATCGGTAAAAGAGAAGGTGAAGGGAAACTCGCATCCACATGGGAATGGCCATTCAAGATCATAAAAATCGTCAAGTGTGATATTCAACTATTTCCGCATATCCGCATCCCACATTGGTAAAGTACAAAAATCGAAATTGTATATAATAGGTAGCACGAAACTACTAAATAACTTGGGTTAACCATTTTGGGTCAAGTGAAAAGTGGGTCCAAAAGTTATTTAGGTCAGTTTAGGCTGAACTGTTTTAATTGGTATCAGAGCACCTTAGGTCAAAAAAATTATGCAGAGCTAGTGGACCTGCGAAGAAAGGGCTACTCGTGTGAGACGAGGTGGAGTCGCCCGAGGTATTAGCAAACCACAATACCCGAGGGTTCGATTCTGACTTAGCAATTGTATCCGATTCAGCTACGATGAGAACGTCGCAAATTTAACAGAGGAGAGTCTGATATTCAGCTGCTTCCGCATATCCGTATCCCTAATTTAAGTTCAAGACGTTGCAAAGAGGGGATGTCAAGACGATTAGGGGTATTTATACCACGGGTCTAATCCAAATTCAGGACATTCCTAATTCTTGAGCCTTCACTGAATTCACCATATTTTCTCTCAAAAAATCTTAGCCTCTCCAAATGGAGTACCTGATTCATTAATTCTCGTTTACTTTCTGCACTTACTCCCCATTGAGCCAATAGTCCACCAATTTCCTCACTAAATCGGACAATCGAGTGTCCACATGAAAAGTCCATTGAATCTCAATTTATCAGAGAGTATATAATTTTTTTTTATTTATTTAAAGAGGATGAGCTATTGCTCGCAGGAGTATACAACAGTAACTACTAGTATGCCCTTCTTCATGCAAAATAGTCGATACACAGGAGGTTCATCCATGACAAGCAGAGTAGCAAAAATCATTTGCGCTTATTTAACAAGTGTATCTGGATAACGATTTACTATTCTGGATGCATGGGCTTAATACATGAGCTTGAATATTAATATATAAGCTTCCTACGACTATTACAGGAAACTACAAAGATTTAAGCATTTGTTAATTTAGGAATATTCTCATCTCCAAGCTTTAACCTAATTTGTGAAACTAATAAACCACAAAATGTTTTCATTTCACCTTCTATTACTGTTTCACTTTCAGAACTTGAGATTCAACAAATATTTTTTAAAATAGTTTTTATCCTTTGACAACCTTAAACACTATAAGCATCAACTGGATTACCAATAGAGTTTGTTCCATTGGTAATGCTAACTAATTTTTAACATAAAAATTATGTTAAATTTATCAGACTAATTGATTGAAAAAACTTTTAATATTTATGTGAATTTGTATTTTAATCCAAATATTTTTATATTATTTTATATTTTAATTCAAACGTTTAAATTTTAGATAAATTAATTTTTATATTTAAGTGTAATTTTGATCAATTTTCAAAAATAAAAAAATGAGAATTTAATGCCATACCAAATGTAATATTTTATTATTTTTTAAATATAAATTAATTTCATATAAAATTAGTATTAACTTATATTTACTTATATATTTAATTTTGAAAATAATAATAATTTAATTATTAAATATAAAGTTTACAATTTCAAATGTAAATGAATTTTGTTTATTTATAGCAAACATATTATTTTTAATTATTATTATCAATGAATTTTAAAATTTTTAGTGATATGAATAGTTTACCGACATATTTTAAAATAACAATTTGTTGAAAAAAATTCTGCGTTATTTTATATGTTAATCTAAAAATTTAAATTTTAGATAAATTAATTTAATTTTTATATTTGAGTGTAATTTTTTAAAATTAAAAGTAAGATAAGCAACTCAATTAGCTCATCCCTTCAACAGTAATGCATTTTGTTTTACAATAATAATTAAGAATATTTTACTGCAGATATATTATTACTAATGAGCTAAATTTCAACTTGAATAACTTCATATTTCTTTTTTTTTAAATCTATCCCTTTTTAACTTACCAATGGCTTTGAAAATCCATAGGTAATTTATTAATAAATTTCTGTTGATAATTATTAGAGGGATCTTTTTTTTAAAATTTTAACAACCGATTATAAATTATTGCTAATTTTTTTAATAATTTACATTTATGAAAACCTCATCTCAATTCATTTTATTATTTTCTTTTTTTCACATTCTTGGCTCTTCTCTCATTTTCTTCCTTTTACTATTATATTCTTTTTTTTATTTTAGAATTGTTTACTCTCATTTCTTTTTTTTTTTATCATTTTTTTCTCATTTTCATTTCTCTCATTCTCTTCCCTTTTCTCATTTTTTTCATTATTTTCAATAGTTTCTCTTTCTATTACTTTCTACTATTTTATTTACTTTTATTATTTTTCTTCTCCTTTTTCTATAATTTTCATTTAATTAACTCCATTTAATTTTTTCTATCAATTTTTATTTTTTCTTTATAATTTTTCTTTTATGTTATTTTCTTCAATTACTTTTCTTCTCTAATTCTTTAGTTCCTCCTCTCATTTCTTTCTTCTTCTCCATAATTTTCCTTTTTTATCTTTTTTTCTACTGCTTCTCTCTTTTTTTTTCTTTGCTTCTCTATTTTTTTTTCTTTTTCTCTTTTTTTTTCTCTTTTTTTAATATGATTTTATCATCTATATTTTTCATTTTCAAATATAATTTTTTCTTATTTTATTATATTTTTAATAATTATTGAATATAAAATAAAAATATTTTTAAAATAAGAATTTAATCTTAGATCATATTGAATTAATAAAAAATAATAATTAAAATTTTATAATTATTTTAATTATAATAATTTATTTTACTAACAAATTGAAATCTATTAGTAATAGGTTGATAAGTAATGAATTTTTATTGGATCACTAATGAAAATATACGTTGATATAAATAAATCTTATAGTGAAAGACACTTCTTAAAAATTTCAAAATTTTGAGTATTTTTTAAATTAAAAGATTTAAATTTTATTTATTTCAAGAAAATATTTTTAAAATAAATAAATAAATAAAATTGACTGAGTTTTGAAAGGTTAGGCCAATTTTTCATTGACTTGAATCAAAAAGCCCAATCATGTCTTAAGCAATATCTCTTATGGACTTCCATTTGTCATTCTATTGCCAGTGGCCACAGCCAAGCACATCTCACTTAAAATTCGGTCGATTTAATTTAAAATCAAATTCAACTAAATAAATTAAAATTTAAAATTTTAATATTTATAAAAATTAAATTAATTTTAATCAAAATTCGAATCAAATTGAATTGGTTTAATTCGATTCGATTTAAATTTTTAATAAATTTTTTATTTTTTATCCTTTATTTTTAATATTTTAAAATTTAATTAAAATATTTTAATTTTGATATGATATAATTTCTCTAAATTATTAAAAATAATATACTATTATTATTAATCAGTTCGGTTCGATTTTTTTAATTTTTTCAGATCAAAACCAAACTGAAAAAATTTTAAAATTAAAAAATAAACTGAACCAAAATAAATAAAAAATCAAATTAAAATTTTAAATTAATTCAAATCTGTTGGACCTAAATGTCCTAATCCTTGTTTTGATGATTAATAAACAATTGGTGTGCTACTAATTATTTCCAAGAGTGTTTGTATTGAGCTTGCAGGTCCCTTATTGAAACAAATGATATTGCTTCAATCACAAAAGTGAAAAGTGCCAATTTTGGAAGCATACTACGAGAAAGGGATCATAAAGTATTTTTATTTATTATGCTTGTCATTTTATTCATTGTGAATTTCAAGTAATTAATTGTGATGGTTCAAGGGTTCTTTCATTTCTAAAAGTTCTTTTAGATATGGCCACCTTTTTGAAGTACTTGACTTTCAGGGACCAAAATGAAATTTTCTAAAAGAAGTGATTTTGAAAATATTTTTCATCAAAATGAAAGATCTAAAAATATAGGTTACAAATATTCAAACGGATTGAAAAATGGATTTTTATAGCCTAAGTTATGATTTTTCAAAGATTTAAAGAAGAATTTTTGTGCCCCTAAACACAACCTTCGGCTTCCGAAAGTGAGGGACAGAGACGAAAGTCCCACACTTTCGGCCGCCGAATATTTAACCTTCGGCCGCCGAAAGTGGGTTTTCAACCAGCCCCCTAAGTGTAACCTTCGGCTTCCGAAAGTGAGGGACAGAGACGAAAGTCCCACACTTTCGGCCGCCGAACATTTAACCTTCGGCCGCCGAAAGTGTGTTTTGGGTCTGCCTCCGAAGCCTAAAGTTTGGCTTCCGAAAGTGAGGAACAGAAACGAAAGTCCACCATGTTCGGCCGCCGAACATTGAGTTTAGGCCGCCGAAAGTTCAGTTTTAAAGGAATAGTTTCTTCGCCCCAAATGGTTCGGCCGCCGAACTCTAAGCTTAGGCCGCCGAACCTGAGTTTTTCTGGGCACAGTATAACGGTTATTTCTGAACATAAACGGCTCTATTTGCATTTAATGCACCCCCAACGGCCATATTTATGATAGAACTATAAATACAACTTGTTGTTGTTGTTGTGAGGTTACAACAACCATCTAAGAAAACATTTATTGAGATTACAGCATTTTTCATTCTCTCTCTCTCAAAACCTTGAGCCAAAGCATTGATTTCTTGAAAGCTTGTTCTGAGTTGTAATTGATTGGCTTCTCTGAGTGAGTAAAGGTTGATTGAGAGATTCTGTTGTTGTGAGTGTGGCATTGAGCAAAGAATTGCTCTTGAGTGGAAAAAGAGATTTGTAAAGAGCAAAGGCTTGCTCTAAGATTGTAAGGGTTTTGATCTTCACCCAAAGAAGATTTGATAGTGGAGTTGAACTCTCAAGTGGACCTTGAGGAGAGGACGTAGGCTTGGATAGCTGAACCTCTATAAATCTTTGTGTTGATTTTTCTCTTCCTCATTCTCTTCTAATTTCTTGTCTTTGCCATTAAATTTTTTATAAACCCAATTCACCCCCCCCTCTTGGGTTGCCTCAAGGGACAACAAGTGGTATCAGAGCTAAGTCTCCCTTTCTTGAAGATATAATTATCTTGGAGTAAAGATCAAATGGCAGCCCTCAATTCTCAAGAAGGTCAATCGGTTGTGAGACCACCTTTCTTTGATGGAAATTACTTTCTATATTGGAAAAATAGAATGTATTATTTCCTTAAATCGGAAGGAGTTGATTTGTGGGACATTGTAGAGAATGGGCCTTTCTTTCCCATAAGATTCATTGATGGAAACCAAGAGCAAAAACCTAAGAGTGAATGGAGTGAGCTAGAGAAGAGAAGGGTAGCCCTCAATGACAAAGCCATTCACATCTTGTTTTGTGCTCTTAGTAGAAGTGAGTACAACAAAGTATGCATGAAGTCCACCGCCAAGGAAATTTGGGATGCTTTGGTTGTCACTCATGAAGGTACCAATCAAGTCAAGGAAAACAAGATGGAATCCCTCATCTATCAATATGAGTTGTTCAAGATGAAATCCGATGAAACTATTAGCCAAATGTATGATAGGTTCATTGAGATCATTGGAGGGATGAAATCTCTTGGGAAGACATTCACAAATGAAGAGTTGGTGAAGAAAATCCTAAGATGTCTACCTAAAGAATGGCTACCAAAGGTAACTTCCTTAAAGGATGCCAAAGACTTGACCAAAGTGCAATTGGATGAACTCTTGGGGAATCTCATTGACTATGAGATGACTCTAAAGAGAGAGCAAGTGGAGGAACCTAGCAAGATGAAAAAGAACATTGCTCTAAGGGTAGCCTCCGAAGATACTAGTGAGGAAGAAGAAGAGATAAGTGAGGAAGAATTGGCATTGGTAACTAGGAGAATAAGGAAGTTGCTTCTCCAAAATAAAAGGTTCATCCCAAGGAAGAATTTTAGAAAGGAAAAGGGTGAATCAAGCAAAAAAGAAGTAGTCATTTGCTATGAATGTAATAAGCCGGGTCACTACAAAGTGGATTGTCCCAAGTTGAAGAAGCCTATCAAGAAGTTCAAGAAGAAGGCCTTCAAAGCTACATGGGATGAGTCAAGTGATTCCGAAGAAGAGGAAGTTGGTGATGAAATTGCCAACATGTGCTTCATGGCTCTAGAGGAAAGCTCCGATGAGGTGTGCTTGAAATCCTCAAAAATTGAAAGCAAATCGTATCTAGATAGTGGATGTTCAATGCACATGACCGGAAACTCAAATCACTTCATCTCTCTTGAAAAGAAAGACGGAAGTGGACAAGTAACCTTTGGAGACAATGGAAAAGGTAAAATTGTTGGTATAGGTAAAATCGGTAAGGAAAACTCTCCTATTCTTGATAAAGTTCTATTAGTTGATGGTTTGAAGCATAATTTGTTAAGTGTGAGTCAATTATGTGATAAAGGTTGTAGAGTTATCTTTGAGCCAAAATCATGTTTTGTGTCTAGAATGTCGGATAACAAAATATTGTTTGTTGGTGAAAGAGTTGAGAATATTTATCTTATTGACTTACAAGCTATGACTAACCAAGATATGAAGTGCTTTGTGTCTATTAGTGATAACTCTTGGATTTGGCATAGAAGGCTTTCTCATGCTAGCATGGATCTCCTCAAAAATTTGAGCAAAGATGAGCTAGTTGATGGTCTTCCAAAGATCAAATATGAAAAGGACAAAGTATGTGATGCATGTCAAATGGGTAAGCAAGTTAAGAGTTCCTTTAAAGCTATTAATAAGGTAATCTCTTCTAGACCTTTGCAACTCTTGCATATGGATTTATTTGGTCCAACTAGAGTAGCTAGTCTTGGTGGCATGCATTATGGATTTGTTATAGTTGATGACTACTCTAGGTATACTTGGGTTGTGTTCCTAGCTCATAAGGATGATTGTTTTGATGCTTTTAAAAGTTTTACAAAGAAAGTTCAAAATGAAAAGGGTTTTCAAATTTCTTCTATAAGGAGTGATCATGGTAGAGAATTTGAAAATGAAAAATTTGAAACTTTTTGCAATAAGTTAGGGATCACTCATAATTTTTCATCTCCTAGGACTCCCCAACAAAATGGTGTTGTTGAAAGAAAAAATAGAACTCTTTTAGATATGGGGAGGACTATGTTAAGAGAGTATAATTTACCTACTTATTTTTGGGCGGAAGCCATAAATACGGCTTGTTATGTTTCAAATAGAGTTTTAATTAGACCTCTCCTAAATAAAACTCCTTATGAGCTTTGGAATGGAAGGAAACCTAGAGTTAGTTATCTTAGAGTTTTTGGTTGCAAATGCTTCATATTAAACAATAAGGATAATCTAGGCAAATTTGACTCCAAAACCGATGAAGGTATCTTCCTAGGATACTCTATTTCTAGTAAATCATATAGAGTATTCAATAAAAGAACCTTGATAGTTGAAGAGTCAATGCATGTTGTTTTTGATGAATCTAATCCCTTTGCTTCTAGAAAGGAGGTATCTTGTGATGATGATCTTGTAGGTAATCTTGATGAGTTGACCATTGAAGATCCTCAATCTCATGGAGATCAATGTCAACCCAAGGAGGATTCAATAGATGCAAAGGAAGATGAAGTTGGACTTCAAGAGCAACAAATGCAAATTACACAAAGTCAAGGAGTCCAACATGACTTGCCAAAGGATTGGGCCTACAAGAAGGATCACCCCAAGGATCAAATAATTGGTGATACATCACAAGGGGTAACTACTAGATCCTCTCTTAGACATGTATGTAATAATATTGCATTCATATCTCATATAGAACCAAAATCTATAGATGAGGCTATTGGTGATGAGAGTTGGGTTCTTGCTATGCAAGAAGAACTCAACCAATTTGAAAGGAACAAGGTTTGGACCTTAGTGTCTAGACCAAAACATCACCCCACCATAGGCACCAAATGGGTGTTTAGAAACAAGCTTGATGAAGATGGCAATATCATAAGGAACAAAGCTAGGTTGGTAGCTAAAGGCTATAACCAAGAGGAGGACATAGACTATGATGAAACTTTTGCTCTCGTAGCTAGATTAGAAGCCATTAGAATCTTGCTTGCATATGCATCATACATGAATTTTAATCTCTTTCAAATGGATGTGAAAAGTGCCTTTTTAAATGGTTTTATTGAGGAGGAGGTTTATGTTGAGCAACCTCCGGGGTTTGAAAATCATGCCTTTCCAAATCATGTTTTTAAATTGTCTAAAGCTTTATATGGTTTAAAACAAGCTCCTAGAGCTTGGTATGAAAGACTAAGTAATTTTCTTTTGCAAAATGGTTTTTCAAAAGGCAAAGTGGATACAACTCTTTTTGTCAAAAATCATGAAAATGACATCCTTGTGGTACAAATATATGTTGATGATATTATATTTGGTGCTACTAATGTGTGCTTGTGTGAAGAGTTTTCAAAAGTTATGAAAAGCGAGTTTGAGATGAGCATGATGGGAGAACTCAAATTCTTCCTTGGGCTTCAAATCAAACAAGCTAAGGATGGCATCTTCATCAACCAAGCCAAATACACAAAGGAGCTAATCAAAAGGTTTGGAATGGAGAATTGCAAGCCAAGTAGAACTCCAATGAGCACAAACACCAAGCTTGACAAGGATGAAAAGGGTAAGCCTATTGATGAAAAGCTCTATAGAGGTATGATTGGAAGCCTTTTATATCTCACCGCATCTAGACCGGATATCATGTTTTCCGTATGTTTATGTGCACGTTTTCAATCATGTCCTAAAGAGTCTCATTTGCATGCCGTTAAACGCATTCTTAGATATTTACATGGCACATTGCATTTGGGGTTATGGTATCCTAGAAGTTCATCCTTTACTTTATGTTCCTACTCGGATGCTGACTTTGCCGGAAGCATTCTTGATAGGAAGAGTACCTCGGGTACTTGTCAACTTCTAGGACAATCTCTTGTTTCTTGGTGTAGCAAGAAACAAAATTCGGTTGCACTATCAACTGCCGAAGCCGAATATGTGGCGGCGGGTCTTTGTTGTAGTCAAGTCCTTTGGATTAAACAACAATTAAGAGATTTTGAAGTATCTCTTGATCACATTCCTATTAAATGTGATAATACAAGTGCAATCAATCTAACCAAGAACCCCATTCAACATTCTAGAACTAAGCATATTGACATTAGACATCATTTCATTCGTGATCATGTGTTAAATGGTGATGTTGTTCTTGAGTTTGTGGAAACAAACAACCAACTAGCTGATATTTTCACTAAACCTTTAAATGAAGAAATATTTAACTTTATTAAAAGGGAATTGGGAATGCTAGATGGTGGTTATTGAGTGTATTTTTTCTTTTTTTTTTCTCTTTCTTTGTGTATCCTTTTGAAAGCATGTCAAAATTGTTTGATATTTTTTTTAAACAAAAAGGGGGAGGGGAAGCCCAAAAATTCCAGGTTCGGAGGCACTTTCGGCCCCCTAACCTTCAATTTCAAGGGCAATATGAAAAGCGGGAATTTTTTCTGTCTTTTTTCTTTTTCTTTTTCGGCCGCCTAACATTTTATTCGGCCGCCGAACATTGTGAAGTTCGGCCGCCGAAGATTAAGTTCGGCCTCCTAAACTTGCCCAGGTTCGGCCGCCGAAGATTAGTTCGGCCGCCGAAACTGCGCGTTCCTTAAAAACCCCCGCGACAGCTCATCATCTTCCTCGCGCGACTCTCTCTCTCCCCGAAGCTTTCCCTCTCTTCCCCATAGCTCTCCTCATCTCCCTGTCCCAAATCGCCCGTTTTAAGCCTCTTTCCCTCAAAAACTTCCATTTTTACTCTGTTTTTCCCTCTGAAACACCAAAAATCAGCTTCGTTTCTCCCTACGGAACCCATTTTCGAGATTTCTCATTTGGGTAAGTTTTCTGTTTTCTCTCTCTATTTTTTTATGGGTTTTCCTTATTTTTAATGATTTATCTTGTGTTTAGTTCCTTATATGACTAGGGTTGTGTTCTTGATAAGTTTTGTTGAAATGTTTATATATATAAAATCTGCTGGTTATTTTCTTTTATTTTTTTTTTTTGTTGCTGTTTTGTTAGGTTGATTTTGTTTTACAATTTCTCTTGTTTTAATGCTATCTATTAATTTGATAGCTGGGTTGTTGATTTAACATGCTGTTGCTTTGACATTGTTGTGATTAGCTGGGTTATCCTATTGATAGTTGCATATTTATAAAACTGCCTGTTTTTTTTTAATTACTCTGTTAAAATGTGCATAAGGCAAGTTGGGTTGATTTGTTTGATTTTGTTAATGGTCATGGTGCAGTAACTGATTATTATTTCTGTTTTTGAATGTGGGCATTTTGCAGTAACTGATTAGCTGGGTTATTGATAGCTGTGTTTATATTTATTTTAAACTGCCTATCTTTTGCTCTCTGTTAGCTGGACAACAAGTAGCTGGTTATATACATATACTCTGCCCATTTTTTTGTTGTTGCTCTTTGTTAACTGGGTATATATATATACTGGTTTTTGAATATGAGACTATGATGCTTATTGGCTGTGATTGTGATTATGGGTTGAGTTTGTGGTAGTGTGTTGCTTATGGGTATCTTTTCTGTTTTTATCATTTGCCTCTGTAGCTGTTGGTTGGGTAAAATGGGTAGAAAAACCACAGCCCGTAGACACCCGTACTTTAGAGGTCAGTCTAGTAGGCAGTCTGAGCCTCCTAGGTCCCCCTCTCCAGACCCTCCTACCTCTCCACCCTTTGAGTTTCCTGTTGTTAGAGAGGGTGATCCTGCTTTTCAGCCTTTTTCCCTCAGGTTTGTTCATCCTGGGAGAACAGTTCATCCCAACAGTGTTCAGCTTTTTCGTACTCAGGGTTTCCTACAGCCCTTCATTGTTCAGGGATGGGAGCACCTTCTTATCACTCCATCCG